>NW_011888872.1:2244659-2330370 GCF_000151845.1 Pteropus vampyrus | reverse complement strand
AAGATATAATGATATCTCCATTTCTTATTGATGAATGCTTTTTAATATTGTCTTTTAATGTTAACTTATGAAAATTATAACAATTTTTTTAACTTGTTAGAATACTTATTTATAATGTTTAACCCAATGACCTATTAAAAATAGTTGTTTCTAAATTGGACCTATTAAATCTTGATACATTAATCAATAATATTGGCAAATTACCTCACTCATCTTAAATGGTAAAATCATCTGGCTTTTTTTCTTAATCGAATTTTGAAGATTGATAAATATTTTCTTTTTATATGTGAGTTATTATTTGGAAAAATTATAAAGTATGGTTGAGCAAAATTAAAAAATAAAAATAATCTGTAATTTCTGATTTTTTTATATATGTATATTTGCACTCCCAGACTTCTCTGTATACTGGTTTTTATTTTGCCTAGTCTTAGCTATCTGCATTAACCTAAAACAAAGGCTTATGGAAGGTGGTTTTTTGGGGAAGTAATCCCAGGAAGATCACTTGTATTGCTATTGTTAACTGCATTGCTTTTTTGAAATTGATTTTTTTTTTTCACTATTTGCTGCATGTATATAAAACTGCAATTGATTTTTAAAATTGTAACTTAAGACCTTGTTAAACTTAGTAGCTTTTTTTGGTAGAATCTTCTATGTATACAATTAAATCATCTGAAAAAAAGACCATTTTACCTACTCCTTTCCAATTTTATGGCTTTTATTTCTTTCTCTTCTCTTATTGCACTATATGGGACCTCTAGCAAAATGAAGTGGTGAGAGCAGAAAGCTTTGCCTTTGTTCCAATCTTGGAGAGAAAGTGTTCAATACATACTATGAAATGTGTTGTTTGTTATGGGTTTTTAGCTGACATTCTCTATCAGATTGAAGCAGTTCCCTTCTCTTACTAGTTTCTGAGAGGATTTTTTTTTATCATGAACGTATATTACATTTTGTCATTTATTGGGAAGGTCATATGGATGTTTTAAATTCTGTTAATATGGTAAATTTCATTGATTTATTTTCAAAGATGAAACCAGCCTTTGATGTATTAGTTAGGATGTATTATCATAACCTCTTGATTATGATGTATCATTTTGTATGTATCTTTAGATTCAATTTGATAATATTTTACAAAGAATTCTTGTGTGTTTATTCATCAGAAGTCTCAGTCTGCAGTTTTTTCATTTTTGTTTTTATTATACTGAGTATATCCTTACCAGGTTTTGATATCAGAGTTATGTTTATGTTGGCTCATAAAATGAGTTGGAAATGAGCTCTCCTCCCCTGTATTTAGAAAAAGTTTGTGTGAGATAATTACAATTTCTTTTTTAAATATTTGATGGAATTCACCAGGGAAATCAACTGGGTCTGGAGTTTTCTTTGTGGGAAAAGTTTTAATAAAAATTTAAATTTATTTAGTTGCTATCAGGCTATACAGATTTTCTATTTCTTCTGTGTCACTTTTGGCAAATTGTATTTTATAAGACATTTACCCATTTCTTCTAAATTATAGAATTTATGAGCATAAATTCATGCATATTTTCTTAGTAACATTTTATTATCTGTAGGCTCTGTATCTGATACCCCCACTTTCATTTCTGATATTGGTAATTTGTGTTCTCTCTTTTTAAAATCAGTTTTGATATGTTTATCAATCTTATTAATCTTTTAAAAATCAAATTTAGCATTGTCACCATTTTCTATTGCTTGTTTTCTATTTTATTGATTGCTGCTTTTCTCTTTTTTATTTTCTTTCTAGTTGGGTTTAATTTAGTTCTCTTCTTTTTCTGTCTTAAGACAGAATCTTAGATCACTGATTTTATATCTTTATCCTTTTCTAATATAAATATAATAGTATACATTCATTTTTAACCACTACCTAAACTATATCACACAACTATTGATATGTTGGATTGTCATTAGTATTTAGTTTGAATATCCTTTAATTTCTTTTTGTGGTTTCTTCTTTGATCCGCAGGTCAAATTAGTATGTTACTTAATTTACAAATATGTGGGGAATTTTTAGCTACCTTATTTTTGTTTCCAGGTTTTCATTCCATTTTCATAGAGAAACATGCTCTGTAAGACTTCAATACTTTTAAATTTATTTAGATTTATTTATGGTCTGCTGTATACATAAAAGAATGGTATTCTGCAATTATTGGGTGTACTATTCCATAAATGTCCATTAAGTCAACTGTGGAGGTATTCTATATTCTTATTGAATTTCATCTACTCGTTAGTCAGTTATTGAGATAAGAGTGCCAAAATTTGCAACTAAGACCTTGCACATTTCTCTCTATTTCTGTCAGTATTTGTTTTAGGTATTTTGAAGCTCTGTTATTAGGTACACATACATTTTGTCATGTCACGACCTCTTGATAAATTGCTAAAAGTCCACATTTTATAAAAAATAAACATGGAACCACTGGGAAAAGTGAAATAAAAATAGTCTTTGATTATGTAAATGTTTGGATTCACTTTATTATGCTTTCTGGATCAAAAACGTGAGCTAGAGGATCATATTGCCAAAATTTTCCTGGGAATGTGAATCTCTCTACTTCTAGAGTTTAATAAGTTTATATTTTGTAATTGCACCACGTGTCATAGCTGACATTCTAATAGTCACATCTACGAAGCACAGATAGAAAGTGTGTGTGTTTTATAAGATTTTGTTCTAAAACCAGAAGGTGAAATAATGGAGTACCTTTGTGTAAAATCAGTCTTGGCCTAAGCATCTGGATTTACTTAGCAATTAGTTTGTAGTATGGAAGTATAATTAGAAGGCTAATTTGCTAATCATTTCTCTCAACTATTGATATAATCATAGCATAGTTTTTCCTCTTTGGAAAGTTTTAAAAGGTAAACTCCTTTTTTGAAAGTTAAATTCCTTCTTGGCACTATTGCTGCCAAGTATTCTTCAACTCTGGAATCCAGCTCTTGTTCTATAGCTATGTAATTCAGTGATGTAAGGTCTCTTGACTCTTGGAGACCAGTTACACTTCCTGGAATAACAAATAACCTTATTCCAACTTTGCCTCGCTTTTTCTGAGTCTTTACATTCCTGAATCTAAGTTGCTGTTTCATGCAACACAGGACAACTGACACCCAAAACCCAGTGCTTCATTGGTTTTTACACACACAGACACACACACACAATCCATCAGCTTCAAGCGTTTTATTAGTTTATGCATGTGTGTGTGTGTGTGTGTGTGTGTGCGTGTGTGTGTGTGTGTTGTGAAGACAAGAGTGATAGAGGGGAAGTGTAACCTTTAGGGTCTTTGGACAATTTTTTTTTCTGCTCTCTAATCCCAGTCCATTCACTTGAGGTAGAGACAGGTTTCATTAAGAAAACTCTCATTCACACTCAATAGCAATTCTGTCTCTAGTTTATTCTAATTTTATCAATGAGAGTTACAAAGATGGTGCAGACCCTAAAGAAATTCTGGTGAATGTTTTTTCTCTCATCAGAGATGATAGTTATCTTTAAAAATATATATTAAATGTCTACATATATAAACTGAACAACACTAGCAATTTGAAATGAAAGGCCTGCTAATTTGAATGTCTTATAAATTTGTGGTAAGAGTTGGTAATACATTTAAATTACAAAAATGCTGGGATTGTGAATTGTTATCCAGGATGGGGAGATTTCACATAGATGTAATCATAGCAGATATACTAGCTTGACAAAATAAAATAACTTGTTTGCAGTTTAGGTAATGATAAACTATTGTGAAGTAAAACTCTTGTAATTATATTCATGTAAGTAGAGAATCAGTAGCTAAAAACATGTTGCCAGATATCTGTCCTTTATTACCTTCCTTAATGGATGTATTAGACCAATCTGTCATTAGCACATTCTCCTTCTATATGGAAAGCCCCCAAAGTGCTTTAAAACACTAAATGAGCTACTGTAAGTCAAATACTGTGCTGCCCAGCATGGCTGCTCATGTGGTTTTAAAAGTGCTTAAGAAACACATCCGTTTCTCAAATAGGTATATTTCTCTGTATGAATTCTTCTAACTCAGAAAAAACAAAGACTAACATCTCACCTAAAGTTTAAATCAGACTACTTTCTGAATTACTATAAATACATCATTAAATCTTACTATTATGGTGATTATTTTTTATTCAGAGTTGTACAGATTATTAGATCTTTTTCCTTTAAACTAAAAGAGATATTTACTTTTGTTTCATTGCTTAACAATGCTTTTCATTCCCCTCTTCGTGCTTCTATTTTCTTCATCCGTCTTTTTCCTTGGTTTTTGACTAGTGTTGATAAAAATATCTGTAGATCGTACTTAAAAATAGAATGTCTGTACCACTTAAAAGCCATGATAACTGGGAGCAACTCTACCCAGTTTTTCACATGACTCAGTGTCTGTGAGAATGGTGGCTATGTTAGTGCTGTGCCTTGATAGATTTTTCAGACTTTTCTTTTGTCGCAAATATATTGTTCTGGAGCCACGTTTTCTCCCAATACTGGCAAAAACTGAGAAATCGGGACTACTGCCATGCCCGTGATAATTAAGTTTTGATCATGAAAGGAGTGGAGTAATAAGAAAATGTGAGTTGATAAGAGAGAGCTATATGTTTAAAAAAGGAAAGAAGTACTGGGAAGAGTGATCTTTTGGGTGTTGGAAAAATTACTGCATTATCTTTGGTTCTGTTCATCCTTATGTGCCTGGTAGTGGCAGTGGTTCTGGTTCGGGTGTTGGAGAATTTTTACACTATTTGGATGTTGCCTTAAGTGACTTGCCCCAATATTTGTCATAAAAATAGGGACCTTAATAAACACTGTATATGTTCACATATGTATCCCTGTTCATGTTTTTGATTGAAAACAATCCTATCGTGAAATACTTGTCTACTAAATCAGTATGAATGTATTTATAGCCATGGGAATTATTTAATGTTGTTTGATAATCCCTTGTTTTGTTTATGCTGAAAAATCATTAACTAAGAAGCAGAGAAAACAAAAAAGTAGTTTGTTAAATTCATATTACCTACTGTTCTTTCTTTTTCCCTACACTTTCTTCAAATTAATCAATTAAAATGCACAGATGTTCAATTAAAACTATAAAAATTTTCCATGGCTACAGCTGTTTTGAAGCTACATTGTTGAAAATTTAACATATCAAGTAATGATTCCCTCTCAGAAGAAATTAAATTAATGACTCTTTGCTAGATTATTTTCCATTTGATAAATTAAACAAAATTAGAAAAAAACCTTGAGACTTAACAATGCCTGCTACATTTATTAATTAGCATGATAGACTAGCAGATATTAATATGAAAAGGCAACAAAATGGAAAATGTTTCTTATATTTCAAGTGAAACACCTTCAGGACTGCAGTTTATCTTATCAGCAAATAGTTATACGGTATAAATTATTAAAATTTCACCTGTAAATAGCAGACAAGTGACAAATTTCGTTATCTCACATAATAGATGATAGAGATGTGATTATGCAGGGCTAATATAACATTTTTTCCTCACATTTTGTCCACTCCATGCATGATAGACAATGACCCTTAAATAAGGTAGAGAAACGGACCTTTTTTCCTCTGTTATATTGCTTTATCTCAAAGAGAATTTGGTGTTTTTTTCTTATTTCCAATTTATTGTTTAATTTTTAAAGATACACCTACTCACTTTTTTATATGCCAAAGAACTAGTACATGCTCATTGTATTAGTTACTGTTCTCCAGAGGAAAAAAGAAATTGATTTTAGGCCATCTCCCCACTTCCAGATACCTAAATCTGAGGATGCTTAAGTCCCTTATATAAAAATGGTGTAATATTTGTATAACCTACACACATCTTCCTGTATACTTTAAATCATCTCTAAATTATTTATGATACTTAATACAATATAAATGCTATGTAAATAGTTGTTATACTGTATTGTTTAGAGAATAATGACAGATAAAAGTCTGTACTTGTTTAGTGTAGATGCAACCATCACAGGCCTTACTGTTGCTACACAGTAAGTGATGGCAACACTGTAACTTTTTCTTTGGAATGTCTTTGATCTGAGGTTGTTTGCATCCGTGGATATGGAAACTGTGGATATGGAGGGCTGACTATGTCTAATACATATACATACATGTATACTATGTGTACATATACATATGCAGTGAGAAATAGAGATTTATTTTAGGGAGTTGGCTCACATGATTGTGGCTGGCAGTTCTGAAACTTGTAGCTTGGGCTGGCAGGCTGGAAACTCAGATGGGAGTTGATGTTGCAGTCTTAAGTCTAAAATCTGCAGGGCAAGACAATCAAATGGAAAACTCAGGCAGTGTTTCTATGTTGCAGCCTTGAAGCAGAATTCTTTCTATGGGAAACCTCGGTCTTTACTGTTAAAATCTTCAACTGTTTGGATGAGGCCCATCACATTATGGAGACTAATTTGCTTTACATAAAGTCTACTGATTGTAAATGTGAATCACATCTAAAAAATGCCTTCACAGCACATCTAGACTGGTGTTTGACCAAACAGCTGGGCACCATAGCCTAGCTAAGTTGACAAATAAAATCATTACACTTTTCAAGAAAATTTTAGAAAAATAAATATAAACTGAAAATGGATGTTAAAGAAGCAGTTGTTATCAAGCAAATGATCTCTGCTATCATTTCAATGTATATCTTTAGAGTCTTCCTCTTACATTTATATATACTCTTCTTGCAAATTTGAAAATATAGTGTTTATTTTATCTCATAACTCATTATTCTCTTAAGGGTATAAATCCCTTCTCACTTCATTAAAGTAAATTCTTCTGCAACTCATATTTAATAGCTATAATATAAACCGATCGAAGGAATTGTTGGACCCTTAGGTTTTCAATTTTAGAAGGACATTATATCTTTTCACACTTATCCTTCGAATATATTATTATACATACATTTGCTAGTTAAAAACATGTACATTTTAAAACTTTTTGTTTGCATTGCGAAATTGCCTTTCAGAAATGTTGTACCGATTTACATTTTTGATGACAATATTCCAGAGGCCTATTTTTCTTCCCCATTTCAGTATTAGGTGTTAGAATAAAAAAGATATTTCAATCTGAAAGATAAAAAAGACCTTTCATTGTTGTTGCAATTTGAATTTCTTGATTTCTAGTGATGATGAATGGGTGTCTTGTTTACTGATATTTGTAGTTCCTTGTGAATTATTCACTTTGCCCAATTTCCATTAAGATGCATGTTGGTTTTTAATGTAAAAACTGTGTGCAACGTATATAATCACTTTGGTTATCATATAGTTTTCAAATGTTTCCTCTAATTTGTTATTTGCCTTTCAATTTTGTTTATAATGTTTTATAAGGAAATATATACTGGTTTTTATTTTTGAGTAATCAAATCCATCAATATTTTCTGTTATGCCATGCTTTTGGTTCCATTTATTATAGTTTTTCTACTCTGGCTTTGTATGTCTTTTGTGCCATTATTGTTTGCTTGTTTGTTTTCTTTTATTTTTTTAAGCTTTGGAACTAAATTTGATGTATGGTGTGAGTCAGGGATTATTTTTCACTTTACAGTTTTGTTTAAAATACAACTTTCTATCTCCTTGTAAATCTGGGGGAGATGACATGCAAAAGATGAACAGACTAGAAAGGAACAACTTATATGTTTCATATCTGTTAGACCCAATATAGGTCACAGTGGTTCTAAAGCATTATTTGGTTTTTAGTCGAAAAGCAGAGTTAAATGTAATAGCAACAGCGTGGGAATTTCATGTATGCTAATGTGAATGTACAAAGGCACGCAAGGGAGCATGCCTGTGGGATGACAGTATGGTTCTGGAAACCATTTCTGATGCAGCTCTATGATCTCATTAGCCATATTTTCATAGACTTGGAAATTTTTCTTCATTGACAATTCCTGTGTCTTTAGACAAGGATCAGACTATCTCAAAGAGCTCTGATCTACAAAGTTTTAACTGCAGGGGTATTTCTGTGCCAGGGCAGACTATGTCCACAGACAATAGGCTACCAACGACCAAATCTTGTAATCAGTCAATAAATTGAGGCAGAAAGTTTATAAAACCACTTCCTAGCATAGTGCTTTTTGTGGCCTTACTGTAATTGTCACTGAATTTTTGTGTCCCCATAGGAAGTATTTTCAATTTATTCTTTACAAAATTTTAAGTTATTGGGTAACCTGGCTACAAAACACTGTAGTGATTGAGATAAATCTTACTCTAGATATTCACCTTTTTTCCCCATCTTAAAAACTCTCATCAGTCTCATCCTCAATTTTTTATTACTAGATGTGATACAGAAAATAACAATATGAAATTTCAATTTAGCCATATTAAGGATCATGATTTTCAGAAGCAAGGTTAGTACTTCTTCGATATGTTTCCTATGTTCACCAATTTATTTTAGATTAATAGTGTCTTTTTGAGATTTTTTTCAGGGTTATCTTACCATTTATTCCTAATGAAATGGAATTCCTCATTAATATTGGTAGGTTTTTCTCGTATATTGTACTGTTTTAGACTTGAAGCTAGGATGGGGCTTGGAATTTTGTTTTATCAACTTCCCAGATGATTTATAAAGCCATTGAAAGTTTAAGAAGCACTATACTACTGTTTCTGGCTTTAGAGTTAGAAATTTGTCATGAGAGATATGTAAAAGTGCCTAGTACAGTGGCAACTACAGAGTACACATTGCATAAATGTGCATTACTTATTTAATCTGGGTACTAAAAATGATTAGTAATGTATACTTGGTCCATTCACATTTGTGGCTATTTCTCAGTAAGCTTCCATTTAAATACATGTTTTACAATGTATACTTTGTTTTTACTAATCTCTATGAGTTTAACATTTAGAGGACAATGTTTATTGACTTTTCAATGTGAACAGCTCATCATTCTATTAAAGGCTCAATATCCTGAATATTCCAGGAACATAAATATCCACAAATACTACCTGCATTAGCTAACCAAATTGCGATATATTTGCACAGCTGTTAAATGATTGTCATAAAATTAAAAAAAAATAGTTCAAGTTTATGGAATTATTCGAATTATGTTAATATTCTGAAGTTTATACCAAAATAAGAAGATGCCACCTTGTGGCACACACACAAAAAAAGATTCTTTAGCATGTATATAATATGTGGTTGACAAATCTTTTGAGTAATATGTAGTTGACAAACCTATTTCAATAAATAGGAAAAGCAGCTGAAATGCTCATGCTCATTATCAAGTGTTTTTATTCAATAACTATGGCATGAATAGAAAGATCACATGGGGAAAATTACATGGAAGTGTATTTTTTTTTATAAAAGCAGAGGTCTATCCAGCAGTATACAATAGCCACAGAGGAATTAAAATGGAGCATTTCAATGATATTTAATATGATAAAATAAATTTGGAAAATATATTTTAAAATTAAGATTCTGTTGTATTTTTAAGAACAACTGCTATCTATATTTTGTTCCTTTAGGTAAAAATTAAAATTTTATTATGATTTAATTTTAATGAGCATAAAGATAATGTTTTAATTTTGAATAATGTTTACGTATATTACAATGATGTTTTGATAAAAAGACAGATTATTTAAAATGAATTATAAACTATGGCATTTACTTAAATGATAGTTTATTATATCAAATTATCCTAGACTTTCGGAGGATGAATCAGTCTTGGAAACCGCATAATCTGATAGTCCCTCTTTTGTAGATGTGTGAACGGAGGCATAGAGATGCCCACTGACTTGTCCAGGATCTTCTGCCTCCTCAGCGGCTGATTTTCTTTGTCCATTCTTTCTACCTCCCCATTCTGCATTCGAATTGGTTTCTTGTATTGAGAAGCTTTGTTTCTCAGAAAAAGAATAGAAGAGAATACATTTCTCCCCTCTGAACCTTTCATTAAATGTTTATTTTGTTGCATTTCTCCATAAGCATTTTTATATTGCCATTTTCTCCTCTTATTAGAATACTTAATATAGTTCCAAATAGTGCATAATTGAAAACAGTTTATCATATCCATTTTTATTTATTAGTATAATAGTATTCCTGCGATCTGGTGGCAGGAAAGTACTGCACTATTATATTGTAATTTATCCCATTTTAAATGTTTATTTGGGTCTATGAAATTGCACAATACTTTTTAGAAACACACTTTCAGAGTATGTATTGGGGAAGACCTCAAATATCAGAATTGGTTTAGAAAATTTTGTAGAAACAATATCGTGGGACATTCTAAATTCCAAAGTCAAATGCGTTAATCAGCCAATAATTTAAAGATTTTGAAAGTGTGTACATGTGTGACCACTCATCAAGATCTTGTCCATAGATATTTGTCTATGACAAATTGCAAAGGAAGGTACCAGCAATTCTTGTTATTAAAATTTTAGAGGAATGAGGAGCACTGGGTAAGTGGATTTATCAGGAAAAGCATCACAGAATTATATTTAAATGGAGTATTGAGGAATAAGAGGAATTCAGATAATTAGGTGGTAGTGGGGAGGGGCATTCTGGACAGAAGCGATATGGCCCAAAGCTACTTCTCTTTGGGACACAGTGATTAGAATTTTGCCTAGGGATAGGGGGCCTTATATAAGGATAACACTGTTGAGGACATTAAATGATGAACTAAGAATGTTTAGCTATTTTTCGTGTCTAAGGAAAGCCATGGGTAACTTTTGATTAAGAAAGTGATATGATTTCATCATTATATGTTTGATCCCGTTTACCTTTATCAACCTCCCCTCTCCCTAAACATATGCCATGTTTTAAAGGATAACAAGTCACAATATATTTTTTAATTTTTCACACTCTCCCAATAAATTTATAACTTTAAATTAAAAAAGAAAGTGATATGAATGAAATGACATTATAGATTAAAATTATACAGAATAATAACATAAAATAAAATAAAAGTGTGTTGATGTCCTTTAATTGAACTGATAATCTTTCATTTCTCAGGTGTACTTTGATTTGCAAATATCACAGAATAAAATATTTTTGTTATTTTTATTTAGAAATTTTTCCTTTCCTGTTGGATTGGCCAGAAATAAGCAGTGAAAAAATTCATAATCCCTTTTCCACAGTTCACTTTTTCAACAGTACCAATCCATAGGCTGACTGTCACCTTCCATGTGCAGATTATTTTGAAAATAAATAAAGTCTACAGGTGGCTGTACATTATGGTGGTGATAGAATACCTCATTTTTTCTATAGTATAGATGGTGTTAATAGGAGGTTAGTTAACTCGGGATAGCCCCATGTAGGCCTGATGAAGTTAATGCCTTTTTGGATGATGTTCCTGTGGTAGGTAGAATAACAATAACAGTGTCTTCCCAAAGATGTTCATGTTCTAATTCCCAGAACCTGTTAATGTATTGGGTTGTGTGACCAAAGGGAATTAAAATAGAAGATGGGATTAAGGTTGCTGGTCAGTTGATCTGAAAATGGAGATTATTCTGGATTATCTGGGTGAGCCCAATGTAATTACAGGAGTCCTTAAAAGTGGAAGAAGGAGACAAGAGGAGGTTGGAGTGATAACAATGTGAGAAGGACTCAATTCACCATTGCTGGTTTTGAAGACAGAAAGGGGTCACAAGTAAAAGAATGGGGGGCATCCTTAAGAAGCCAGAAAAGGCAAGAAAACAGATTCTCCTCTAGAAACTCCAGAAAAGGATGTAGCCCTCTGGGCACCTCCATTTTAGCCCAGTAAAACCTGCACTAGACTTCTGACCCACATAATTATCGGAAGTAACTTTCTATTGTTTTAAAGCCATTGAGTTTGGTAATTTGTCACAACACCAGTAGAAAACCAATACAACTCCAACCTAAAAACAAAAAAATAGTTATAATGGTGATTAGGCTGATAATTATCCTTTTCCTCTACTACCTCCTCCTCCTTATCATCATCATCATCATCATCATCATCATCATCATCATCATCTTGTAGTTACCCTTTGTGCAGGGCTTACTATCTGTTAAGTCCTTTACATATATAATTTCATCCAGTTTTTACCACCACCTTGCTGCTAGGTATAATCTCTGGCTGGCATGATAAACGAAGGTTCAGAAAGATTTAAACTCTTTATCTGAGGTCTTCAGTGTAGGAGTGTTTGGGAGACAGTGGAACCTCAGGGCCGAACATGTTGTCTCTGTAGCCAGACCACCTGGTTTGAATTCTGGCTCCTTATTTTACTGGTTAACACTAGTGCCTGGGATGTAGTAAATCTTCAATATATCTTGGTTTTTATTATGATTACTTATTACTACTGCTATTATTCTGCATAGATGGCATAATAAGAGTAGTCATTGTCATAAGAAGGTGATTGTTAAAGTGACCACCACCACATTCATTTTATTGAGTATAACTATAAATTATACACTTTTCAAACTTCATTTCATCCCTGAATTTTAGCTTTTGGAATTTGTTGAAATTCCTCTCACTTTAGTAAGCATAAGCTTGAAACTTGTTAATTAATTTCTTTGACATGGCCTTATTTTCTAACAACCGGGCATACCCTATATTACTCTGCCCATTGCTGAACAATATCTTGAGCTATTTAGTATAATTCCTAATCTTTTGACTGGCCCTAACTTTATGCAAAGAACTACTCCCTTTGGAGACTTATTCGGGTAAAGGAAAGTAGGTATCAGACTGGAGAGAATACAGTCCTTTGGGTATACGTGATCATCCTTTTGTTCTACCATGGTCAGTAGATGGCATTGTGATTTCATTGGACACCTATGCCACTTGCAGGCCATCATATCATTATCTCACAGATGAGCCCCAATGCATTTAAACAACCCTCAACCAGATCAGAAGATGAGTAACAAGCCTAGAAATTTGTAGTAGGACAGTATGAAACCACTGGGTCTCCACAATGAACTTTTTGTAATCCAAAAAGACAGGATTGCTGGTTGTCCCAAAATTCTGATTCTGTTGGCTAGTACAAGTCTATTATTCAACTCTGGCCCTAGATCAGGGCTGGGGTAAATATGTGCTGGGCAGCCAATTTCAGAATATACTGTATCTGACACTAGGTGAGGTCCTGACATCTGGGACCATCAAATGTCAGTCTCTTCCTAGTCTGCTTCCTGATCTTCCATTTGTTCTTCAACTCCTTTGGCTTCTTAAGACTTGTTTCTCCTTTCTCCTTGTCTTTCTTCAGTTCTTGTTTTTGGTTTCCTTCATGAACTTCACTTCTATGGTTCTGACTTTAAGAGATAGTTTTCTCCAGTTTTAAAATGTCCACCTCTAGTCTTCTTGTTTTATCCTCTCTTCCTAGATGCTTTTATTAACTTTCATGCTTACAGCTATCACCTATGTGTTGATGCCACCCCATAGTATCCCACTATCTCCAGAATTTTTCTCTGAGCTTCAGTCTTATAAATCCAATGGATATTTAGATGACCCTTGAAATCAACAAGTCTGAATTTGAACTTGTCATCTTCTTTCTATACTCTTCTCTCTTACTTGTGGTATCATTATTGTCCTGTCTTCAAATAATAATAATAAACTGTTTCCCCGATTTTTATCTATTTTTAAGGTGTCTCTTGAATTTCTTTCCTCTTAACCCTTACTATTACTATCCTAATTCAGGCCCTCATGTTTGTCATTTGAATTTTAATTTCATTTTTGATATTTTCTATTTATAGTAAATTGATTATTAAATAGATCTATCAAACTTCTTATTTTTTAATTCCTTTTATTGCTTTAATGTTTAGATAGTACTAATCTACCATGAAATAAGTTAAATATTCATGTAGGTTTTCTTCTAGATTATTATGGTTTTAAATATCTCATAAATGGATTCTTAAAGCTAAATAAACTTATAGACAGCTAAATACACACCTTGTTATTAACTATACTTATCCATTCTCCATGTTACCATTATTTTAATTCTAATAGTCCAATTCTCCATGTTCTCAAATTCTTCATGATTTGTCCAAATTGTTTTAAAATCTGTCATAACAAATTCCTGTTCATTTTTCATTTTATATTTACCTGCCAGCTTTATCTTAATATATTTGAATGTTATATTATTTGGCACATAAAGGTTCATAATGGCTACATTTTCATAACTTTTATCAATATAAAACAGCTTTCTTTTATCTCATTATATGCTTTCTACCTTAAAGCCTATATTGTCTAAAATGAACATTGCCACCTCTACTTTCATTTAATTTGTATTTGCTTGAGAAATCTCTACTCATTCTTTTATTTTTAACATGTGATGCACTTCCAAATTAGAGATGTCATAGTAGCAGCACATAAAGTATCTTTGACTCAACCTAATAATTTTCCAGATATTTTCAGTTTTTTAAAAACGAATAAATTTGGTCTTATCCCTTTTTTATGGCTATCTCCCTTTCTATATTTTCTTTCATGTCCTTCAATTTTTGCATTTCTATAAATTTTTGTTACCTTTGTTTTGGTTGAAGTTGTTTTAATGGACTATACTTTCATCTTCTCTAATGATTAGGAAAGTAGACATCTTATCACTTATTCTACTCATTTTCCAAAATATTCAACTTCTATTCTTCTGAATATTAAAGTCAAGAAAGAAATAGTATATTTTGTTCGTTTGCAAGGAATGCTTTTATATTCCCTTCCCTGTCACCCTCCTCTCACTTCTTCATGTCTTCAGATTTATTCCTTTATGAGAATTATTTTGACATGCATTCACAGTTGAAAATATATTTGCAAAAACTGTTAGGGCTAACAATTATATTTAATTATTTTAGGGCTTGTTACTTTGTTTTATATTCCAATTTATTCATGATGTTTTAAATTTTAATTCAAGTTTTAGTAGTCTTTTCATTTCAACTTATTTTCTTTTTACTTCAAACTGTTCTTTTTTCTGCTATATGGAGGATGTGGATCAATTTTCTATTTTTTTTTTCTGGTTTCTATAAGAGCAAGAAATATCTAAAACTTCTGAATAGTATTTTCTAGGCTTTTTTTTTTTTTTCTTCTATATTTAACCTCAGGCCCCTTGTTTTATTTTCCTTATAATCATTTACATGAGAACTCTTTTCTGTGTTCATTGTCTTTCATTTTTACTTCTTGCGCCTTTCTCTACATACTTTTGGATAGACTAATGTGTTCATTTTTCTTCCTAATTTTCAGTGACCAGTAGACATTCACATAATGTGGAATTGCTCTGCTGAGGTGGAATCTTCTACTACTTCCATCCACTAAAAATAATGGAATTAATTGAAAATCTAACCTTTGGGATTCATTGATAGCAATGGTCTTTCTTTCTTTCGCACTTCATTTATGGGTTCAATATCTCCCAAGATGCAATGTGCTACAATTACCCTCCCGCATCTCTATTTTTCAACCGTTATTCTCTGAGAGTTTTCTATCTGAATGGCATAGATATATGAATGAACAGGAAGGAAGTATAATATTCTGTCTGTCTGAAAAGCAACACCCATTTTGAACAGAACGGCTGCTCAGTTTCTTGTTTATTAGAGGGTCCAAATCTCTGAGGTGAGTTGTACAGCAGATATTGGGAGCAAAACAAACAAACGAACAAACAAAAAACCCACAACACTTACTGCTCTTTTGAAGAGGTGGGCTTTTCTGTTTTATGAGGTGATACTTGGATAGTCTACCTACTGTTTCCTCACTCTTGATGCATTAACTTTATAATCATTCTAAATTTTTTCCAGATTTTTGGCACTGAGTTTCCTGTCAATCTTAGTTTCCTTTGTTAGAGTTTTTCATTTTTGTATGTAGTTATTGACAATTGGGAAAGGCAGTGCCGAGGGATGGTGGCCAGATGCCATTTTATACCAGAAGTCATCTATTATCTACATTTAACCATTATGAATAATGAGTACATTTGTTGGAAGTACTTTTGCTGACTCATTCCAACAAACCCTGGGACCAGGTTTCTTAGGGATCAATTAAATTCAATGCCTACTATGTGCATTAAAAAAATATGCCCAGTACTCAGTAGAATAAGAAATGGCTTTCGTTCCAGAGTATTATGATTAGAACTATAACAGAGTTAGATTGAAGGGTCTTTGGTATACCAGAGTCAAAACTACATTTTTCTTTTGGAAATAGGAAAGGTTATAGAGAGAAGATGGATGCATAGAAGTGAATCTTGGGGTATAAGTAGATATACAGAGCCTGAGTAAAGAGGTCAGGGCATCCTAGGCTGAAGGGAAAGCACAATGACATAAGAGAGTGTAGCATGAGATCATGATGATAGGCTGCAGGTGATGAACTGAAGAGGTTTATGAGGCCCTCTTTGTGCAGATGGTGGATTGAAATGGGGAAAGATGGATGACAGGAAGATCAATATTAGAGGAATTACTATCAGCTAGGCAAGTGAAATGGGAGGAAAATGTCAAACAGCAGCCACAGGGATGGAGGGGATAGAGGATGAGGGAGGAGGCGTGCAGAATTTGAAGACTGGTTCTTCCTATCAGCCAATCAGGTATGGGTACCTGTGTGATATAGCGGTCAAAGTAATTGATATGTAAAAATAAACCATTTCTGTTTTCACTATTTGGAGCTTAACCTTTTGCCTGTGTTAGGTTATGATGTGTTTGGGTTGTGATCAAATAAATTTACTTATTTTAACACACTTTTTTTTGCAATGATGCTAATATCTTATTGTGCCGAATAGTAACATTTTTAGTTGTGGGAAAACTAAAGCATAAAATTGGAATTGGCATTAATCTTGAGGAAACCCTGATAAGCCTAGTGGGGTAACTAATCCTATTTTTGATTTCTAAGCAGATACGCTTTTCATTAGAATTATTTACTTTTATGCTCAAGAAAAGTCATATAAGTATCTGAAAAGACGATGATTTAGAAGTTAAAAATAGAAACCATTTATCCTTGTTATACTTGCAGTTAACCTTAGTTCCAATGAATGTTTCTTTTATCTATTTCATATAGGTATGATTAAAATAAATCATAAAGGAGACAAGTAGAATTATTTCCCTAAAGTTTTGAGGAAACTAATATTCTATTCAGAGAACTAAATTGTGTTATCCAAGTGAAAATATTATTTATCCCCAAAGGAACTTCTACCTATTAACCGCAATTCAGTTAGATTTGCTTCTCATGTTTGAGTTTCTTCTCCAGTATCATTTATCTTTTATTCAAGTGAAAAAAAATTCTTAAGTTGTATTACTGAGAAGTTTTCTACTAATGGGAAAGTAAACAGTAAAACAAAAATCCTTAATATGCACTAGACTTGCTTGAATGACTTAAAGTACCCATTTTATAAACTCACGATACATTTATAGTTTTCTGAAATGGAGAAAGAAATCTCCATTTGCTTTAGTCAAATAATTTTTAGAGAGGTAGTAGAAATGAAACATATATGTATATATAAAACTAGGTTTAATAATGTGGTGACGTGCGTTACAAGAAATGACATTCCTCTCACATTCTCACTAGAGGGGTAAAGATTTTTAGAAAATAATATTGAACTGTGATATTCATTCTAGAAATTAATGCTAAAATGTTTAGCGATGCACTTGTATTAATTTAAAAACATAACTCATTACCCATTATATAGTATTTGTTTTCAAACATTTAAAAACTCTAATAAAGATTATAACACAATTGTAATCAGCTACCATCAATATGCAGAGGCTGGTTTTCATTTTCCACTTTGCATTGAGAGGCAGCCCTTAAAGTACTGAAGACCAAGCTGTACTTGAAAATGGCTGAGATTTACTTGTGCTTAGATCTCTTCTATTCCTCCTTAACTTTCAAGATGTGCTTTCATTTGATAAGGATGCTTTGGAATCTGAATTTTAACATGTAGTTGTGTGCATTTAAGCATGCAAATATACGCACTGTATATTATTTTGCTTTTACAGTAATTATTTTCATTTATGAAATTCTAAAGTCAATGTTAAATATTGAATATTTTGGTCAAGTGACAGCTTGTGCTAGCTTTAGGATATTCCTGCTTGATAATTATTCATGAGAAGAACAGCTGAAAACAAACTAGTTATACACCTTGGCAAATTACTGTGATTGTAATTCTGTGAAATTTCCCCATGGCCATGTGACTTTATTATAAGTACTCTAACAGTGCAGATGTCCAGAATGTTGTCGTTGTCACAAATGTTATTCCTATATTCAAAGTTTTGAATTACTCTTTACTGCTTTAGCGAAAACGTGAGGAAGTAGATGAGACATGCAATATGTATGATAGAGCATATGCAGCTCTTTTCAGTGCCTGCCCTCCCTTGGTTTGGAGTGAGCACGGTGCTTACGTACCGCATTCCTGTAAAATACAGAAACAGTGGCATTTTTGTGAAACCTAGATATGATACAAACATTTCCTATTAAATGTTAAGAAAAGGGAAAAATAGTCCCAATTTATCATCCTTCAAAAAAAATTCAGCCGAAAATCAAATGTTATTTCCCTACTCTTCTTCTCCTTTTCAGTTCTTTCCCCATATGGTTCCTAAAATGTTCCTCCATTTAAATGGATTTTAAAGCTCATTCCTTATAGTTCCTAGAGCATTCATTGCTTTTGAGAGAAAAAAGAAAAACATTTTAGCATGTGCTATTTTTGTTATTCTAATTAGCAAAAACAGCTGGTCCTGTGTAGCTCAGACTGTAGTCTTTTCAACACATTGTTCAAAATTTTTTTTCCTCCTCTTCTGTCAAGCTACAGGCTACCACCTCTCCTCTTCCCACACAAATCAACCCCCAAAACACCTGCACACACAACCTTAAATATCACCTACATCTGCCATGAAAGGATAAAGGAAACAGCCTCTTCTTCCTGGTGGCTGGGCAGGGCACATGCAAATTATGCAGAAGGTGAACAAAAGTCATTCTCAGAGTCCTCACTATACCTCATCGATTTTACATTCACCAAGCACTTTAGTCTGTTGTCTCAAAAGTGCAGCTATCTTATAGTTTTTTGTTTTGTTTTGTTTTTCCCCCTCAACTCCTTCTGGCAAATGGGAGTAGCCTCCTGTAGAATTAGAGATTGAAAAATTAAATAATCAAACCTTACTCACAATTTGGTATCTATCAAAGGCATGTGGCTGCCAATGATCGTTGAAGCTGATCAAAGTCACATTCTGTTGCTATGGTGACGAATCCCCATTTTGTTTATATGGAGGGGTATGCACCACAGGAGAATAATGTGGAGACGAATTAAATTTGTGTTGTTGAGAAATTAACATGCGGGATGCTTAGGAGTGAGTTGAGTGCATGCTTATCAGTGTGATTTTTTTTTTTTAAACAAGGGAGGTGGTGAGGCAAAACATGATCTATGAAGAGTGTCATTGTGGAAGAGTACAGTGAAATATTGAAATGTTTCAATAGTGAATTTCTAAGGTGGAGTCCAGATATGAGGTAATAGTTTTTATTTGGTTTTGTCGCTGACACATTTCATGAGTTTAAGTCTCTCCAAGCTCTTTGGCTCTTCTTCCCTTTTCCAAATTTAAAAAGGATTACAAGAGGATGCATCTTTCAAGTTTTACATTTGTTTTTCCTTTGAGCTGGGAAGAATTCTTAATCTAGTACCACTAATCTGTTAGAGAAAATATAGTATGATTAGTATATTTTAATTTTCAGTGATTTAAGACCTCCTTTGCCAAATTTGGGGGTTGAATAAAACTCTTTGCAGTTTCAGTTTGAAAAATGTCATCTGGTCATGAAGTTGATAGTCATGAAAAACTTTTTTCATGATTTTTTTGGCACTGGATGCTGTTTAAAATTTTTTATAACAAATTATAATCTCTTCAAAGGAAACACAATAGATATGGGTTATTTTAACTTTCTATCACTTTCAAATGCTAGCATTCATTGCCACTTCACTCATTCTTTCTCTATGCATGATTCTCCTGCCATTCTCTCTCTCTCATCCTTCCACTTCATCTAGCCTTCATGTCAAATGCTTGCACTATAATCCCCATACACATGGAACTATCATTTCCCTCTTCTCCTTCAGTAGCCACCGGGAATCATGTACTCATATTTTCTGAAATAAACAAGACTATCATATGTCCAAATATCAGTTTCTTTCAGTGGCACTTGTTATTTTGGCCTTCTATCTCTTTATGCTTCTCTCATTATTATTCAAAATATGAATTCCACAAATATTTGAAGTGACTGCCTCTTTCAAGGCTGTGCTGACATGTAAGATGTGATCCCAGTCTGGGAGTTTATAATCTTGTTACGAGAACGGGAGAGAAACCAACACTCAGTGACAGTCTCCTCTGTGTCAGTGTCCCTGCTCAGCACTTGATGTATTTCTACCTTGTGGAATCTTTATATACACTGGAGATGAGTAATACCCTTATTATTCAGGTGAGGAAACTGAGTCAAGGAGAGATTAGGCAAGCTGCTTAAGGAAATGCAATGGCAGACCGCCCTTAAGATTTGGAGTATCTAACTCCAAGATCCATGTTTCTCTTTCTTTTTTTTTTTTTTCTACTTTAGGTAATAAAACAGGTAAACATGCACACATAAATACCACATGAGATGCACTGAAATGAATGTTACATGAGAGTTAGTGATGATTCCTGCTTCAGAAGTGAAAAATAGGGAATGAGTCTCTTCTAACCAGGATGGTCAAGGATAACTCTGAGGAAGAGGTAGCATTTAAGTAGAGATGAGTGCAGCATATGTTAGGTGAGGATGGAGCATAGTGGAGTGGCTGAGTGACTTGGCCTCTGTCAACTAGGTCCACCAAAAATGTTTAACTGGTGCTTACTAGGGTATTTAGGATGCATGCTCAAAACAAACAGAGATGAAGTCTTTGTGGTTTTTGATTTCGTCTTTCTCTTGGCTTCCACATGAATGATGTTCACTCATAATTTCCAGCTGGGGGCTTGCTGCTTTTTTATTTTTAATACTTGAATTACTTATCAAAAATAGCTATTCTACAGTAGGATATGACGGATGATGCATTCCTATTTTATTGAGCTATAAGGCTCTTGGAACACACAATCTTTGTTAGTCAAATTAGATTAAATCAATGAAGAACTACTATAGCCAACTTTCTACAATTCTATCATATATGCTAATGAAGGATACTGATAAATGGAATTCAGGCAGAATGCACTAACCATTGCTTTAATGTTTACTTAAACCCTTTCTCCTACCAAGTTTTAATGACCTGCTAACATTACAATGAGCCTCTTTTATGATTGCTGGAGGGGTTATTAAAAAACAAAGAGTCTGGAAGTAGAAAATATGCCAAATTATCTATTAAAAAAGGATTAAATCAGGAACCAAGGGATAATAAGTTTCTATACCAGCCATTTAGTCATGTAATTCTTGTAAGGCATTGATCTTTTACTTCCTCACTTCCTCATCTACATACCGAGAAATATACTATTGCTATTATCACTAGGGTTGTTAGCAAAAAAGTATTGAGTAGTTCACATGTCATTTTAACTTGATATTAATTCACTACAATAAATTTATGGAGAAGGTTATTTTCATAAGAAAACTATCTTGCCGCCCAAAGAGATTGGATCTGTATTCCTCTACTTAGAAAAAGCAAATGGCCACACACTTCCTGTCATGCTCTCCACTCAGCAGGATGTCAAGGCCTCCCTTGGAGAGCTGTGTGCCTATCAAGTCCCTGCCTTCATGGTGGGAACCTGTAAGCAGGAGAGAACCTCGACACTGACCCTTTCTACCTCAGGAAGATTCTTTTAGTCCAAGACTTCAGGGAAATTGTATTCAGAAATATTTTCTTGACATATATCCTTGGAGGTGCCCCTCCTTTCACCCCTCCCCCAAAGTCTCCTTTCTTTAGAATAAAAGCAAAGCTGTTGAATTCATAGAGCGGGATTCTTTAACCAAAGGTATTACATAATCTTGTTATTCTCTGGTCAGATGATTTAAATCACTTAACTCATTTATTTGGTTAAGAAGAAAAGAAAATCTGCTCAAGGCCTTCCAGGAAGTGAGTTAATCAGCTGGCAAACAATGCTTGTGTTATTATTATCCCTGACAGGTTATCTGACTAGTAGGAAAAGGTTTTCACAGCACATTCCAAATCACCATCTGAACGTTTTCAGGTTGTTTCAACCTTGTCTAAAGAAGCAGGAAGAATGTCTCTTACCTCTTCAGTGTGCTTTTTGCACACTTTGGGGAATTTTGAAAGTGTTTCTGTCAAAATCGACAAGAGGCTATAGCAGGGTGAGCCGTTCAGAGACCACACAGCTCTATGATTACTGGTTAGCTGCATCCACACCCAGTACCCCACTCATGGCCTCAAAAGAGTTTTGTGGACTTTTGAAGTTTTAAAATGGACCTTCAGGCTGGATGGCAAGGTAAGGGGGATTCAGGAGCAGAGAGTTCTAGCTCAGCCTCCCTGTGTATTATTTGGGTATGAGGAGCGTGCAGTGGGTTAACAATAAGAGTTATAAACTTAGCACACAGCTTTGGCACCATATTGCTCTTTTCCACAGTGGATCATCAAATTAATAAGGGCATCAGGCCCTCCTCTCTTTATACCAGGAGACCTGCCACAAATTTCAGCTTAATCAACTCTCATTTACTAGGTGCACTTTGAAAGAGTATCAGGACTTCAGTAATTGCCCAATTGTTAAGGAATTGTTAAATAAATTTTGTTCGTAGGTGAAGTTTCTTGAAACACATTTGCATCATCAGAATCTAAGTTTATGTGCCTGGGCAATTCTGTCTACCTCTAAGTTTCTGAGTGGCTTTTCCATTCAGTGCTATTTTATCCAGCATAGAGGAACAAATACATAAAAGAAATCTCAATTTGTTAAAGCCCGATATTATGGTGTAATGACTGGATTCGATAATGAACTGGCATTTGAATTTTAGTGAGTGGTAAATGAACGGATTGGAAGCTGCTGCTTTTAGAAATGGGCTCCTTCTGTTCCTCTATTCTAAATTTCATACTAGAAGAAAGTTATTTTGCAGGTATAGTCCTTTGCCTGGAGGTTGCTTTTAATTTACTTGAAATGATGGTTTCTTTTTCCTCTTTCCATTAAAACATTTTTTCTATTCAAGTCAAGAGCATTGAAAAACTGTAGCAAGTATTTAGATCCTTTGTGATTTACAGGTTTTATGTATATATTCAACCTGTAGTAAGCCAGCAAGTATTTCCCTTCCCAGGCAAGGAGAAATATTATCTAAAAGTAAATGAAAACATCAGTGGGGCTTAATGAATTTCATGAAGCCTGGAGAAAACAAGAGACTATACAGATGACCTCTTCCTTCCCCTCCCTTTCCCTTCTCTTCCCTTCCTTTTCTGTCCCTTCCCTCCCCTCCCCTTCCCTCCCTTCCTCTCCTCTTCTCTTTTTTGAATACAAGAAACCAGATAAAATATTAGATATATCAAAGCCTAAATAGAAGATTCAGGTTTAACTAATCAAGGAAATAAGGTGGACAGACAAGACTAACAAACGTAGGCAGATAACAAACAAAAACAAACACAAACAAAAAAAACAAAACCCCTACTTATTTTAACCCCACTCTACAAACCTTCTTCATTGTTTTCTATGTAAAGAAAAGATTAGCTTCTCCCAGCCTTTTTGTAAAGCAACAGTGGCCTCCCTTTGTCTTCTTTGCTGCAAATTGGTGAGTTGGAACTAACAGTTCATATACCTTGAGAAGAGGAAATAGTTCACACTGACCAATTTTATTTGATTTCATATTAGAAAAAGAGGAAAGTTCACATTTTTATTTATGTAGTATCGCTATCATTCATCCTTCCGTTGAGAGGTAGTGTCATCAGAAAAAAAGCTTGCAATAAAAGAAAATGGCCTTGGATTTTAGTCTTCTGCTCCTAGTAGCCATAGAAACTGGTAAGATGCTGGATTCTTCTGGCCTTCACTTGTCTGATCTATGTAATGGGAATAATATTCTATGAACCAGAAAATAGAATCTGGGAAAAAACAAGGCCTTAATGTTTCTTTCAGATGTATGTGCAGTTTTCATGATGGGCATGTACCGGTAATATTCTCAGATTTTAGCCAAGAGTCAGGATTTCTCATATGCTAGTAAAGTGAGTCTTCATGCCAGACAATGAAACAAGAGGAAAATGGGAAAAGTCCTAATGGTTATCCAGCTTTACTTCAAAAAGCGTTTCAAAACTCTTAGAAAGGTAAAAATGGACTTTTTTGAATAGTCGCTAAATTATTGTGGGTGCTGGATTAACTCTGCATGTTGCTAGTTTATTGAATTGGTTACTGTTGTCCATTTGTCTCTTTCTGGCTTCCTGGTAAAGAGTATGTTGGGCAAAACCTCATTCATTTCTCCAATTATTTCAGTTAACTTTTAACTATCCAAGGATGTACTTGCCACATTTCAACATGCTGATTAATCCTAGTGAGGGTTTAACATAACTTGTTTAATTCATCTGTTGTTTCCTTTCGTTTCTCCCCTACTCATGAAAACTACAGTCTAGCTGGACACTTAAAAAACAAGATACCTAATTACCGTTCCACTTATTATGGCTGCCTCACAAATATCCCAAAATTCACTGGCATAAAAACATTTTTTATGCTTATCGATTCCGTGGGTCAGAAGTTTAGTCAGGGCACAGCGGCGACAGCTTATATCCACTTCACAATGTCTGGAGCTGCAGCTGGAAGACCTGAAAGCTGGGAACTGGAATTGTTTGAAGTTTGTGCACTCGTATTTCTGGCAGTTGATGCTGACTGTAGGCTTAAACTTATCTGGGGCCATTGCCTAGAAAACCTACGTGTGACTTCTTCGTGTGGTCTTGACTTCCTTGTAACATGCTGAGAAAGACCTGGGCAGTAGCTGTATCCTTTTGAGTTGGACAATCATATAACATCAGTTCCACTCTTGGTCTGAGCAGTCAAAAACCTAACAAATTCAAGGAAAAGGGAAATAGGCTCTGCCTTTTCATGGGGAGTATATAGAGAATGAGAAGGTGTGTAGGACTTCATATATTGCTGTGGTTCACTTTTGGAAAATGCAATCTACCACTATTACCTTCCCCACAAAATTGAGAAGTTGTAAAATATATGTAAAGCCAAGTAAATATTCAAAGCAAAAAATAACTCCTATTAAGCAGGTGCCTTACTTCCACTTATGGGATGGTGTTGCTAATTCTCTTGGGAAGAGAGGAAGAGGAAATTGTTGTGAGAGAGAGTCATCTGTAACAATATAATTGGATGGTACATGAATTCTAATATAATGAAATTTCCCCACATTAAACACAAATATCAAAACTACATTGCAATATTAAATTTAAATATTTTTGAATGGATTCGACTGGATTATTTGGTATCTCTACATTACTCCCTTGGACTGGATATTCTAGTTGCTGATTTCTTTTCTAGTTCTCTAGGGTTAAAGATGGTGTTTTTAAGGGAAAGGAATATGGTGACCACATTTCACCTATAGTCAGGCTTCTAAACATCTGCTAACTCTTGAGAGTGTTCAGTGGGTTCAGAAACAATCTTTGAGTCATTTACCCACTCATTAATTCTTTCATTCAACACACATTTGTCGAATACCTAGTGTATACAAGGCACGCTAACTATGATTTGTTCTATCCAACACAAAGATTGATAATAAGCAGTGTCCACTTTCAATAGTAATAATAGCTATCATTTATGGAGCACTTAGTATATGCTTGGCATTGTGCTAATACTACATACAATGTTATTCATCCTTATACCATGAATTAAGGCAGGCATAATTATCACCCATTTTATAATTGAGCAAACAATTTAGGAAAGCAGATCCTGGCTTAAGTTTGTCCAGCTAGTTGCTTTATTGGACTGAAAAGTCTTTTCCCCCTACTAGGCTAAACTCCTTCCAAGAGCTTGTCTTAGTGGAGTGGGAGGAAGGAAATAAGATACATATATAAATAATTGTAGTATAAGGGGAAATTTGATAAATATCATAAAAAGTTGTAGGAGCTAGGAGAGCCTGCTTCTTTGTGGCATAATTAGGAGAAAGCATCATGGAAGTGATGGCATTTGAATTAGGACTTGAAGAACCAGTAGGATATTAATATGTGGAGATGGGGATAAGAAGAAAATCCGAATGTTGGGAAAATGTAATTGGAGCAGGAAGAGCATGGAGACATTTGGGGAATAGACAATGATACAATTTAGAAGAATCCTTGTTTGAGGATTAATGAATAAGAAGGCTGGAAAATGGAGATGTACATTGGGTCTTTATCGCGAAAGATCATATAAGGCAGCTAATGGAACAGTTGAAGGTGTTTCAGTAGGAAAGTGACATGGGCAGAGTGGGGCATCAAGAAGAAGAACTTGGCTGGGCTATCTGGAGTGGATTGAAAGGGTTTGGAGGCAGCGATATCAGGAGGTTTGCAATAATCTGGAAGATGACAATGAGGGCAGTGATTAGATTGGTGATGGGGTTATAAAGAGAGAGTGTGCAGTGTATTGGTTTTTCTATTTAAAAAAATAACTGCAAGTCTGGAACAAAGAGAAGAACGATTTGTTATCATATCTATATTTCTCACAATCTGACCAGTTGCCCAATTAAAGTATATTTGCCTCTTCCCTCAAATTATCTGTTTTTATTTTAATGAGTCATAGTCTACGGGGGCTCTACTGAGCACCTGTCTCTAATTTGGAAAAGTGTTGTCATGGCTTCTGTCGAGACTGTTTTGCATTTGGAAATTCCTTTTTCTATTCCATTTATTTCAATTAAATGCTTTGCTATTAGACTTCTTACAAGACATACGCCCTGCATACAAAGTCAGAAAATAATATGAGCAGCACTGAAAGTGCTGAATTGCTGGTCAGTGTTGTAAGGAGCAAGAGGCATAAAAGGATAACAGTGCACATTGCAAGCAATTTTGTAGATTTATCCAATTTTTGCCCCTGAATTAGTTCAGATTTTTTTTAAAAAGTAATGATGTGCCTGCTTCATTCTGTTAACATTTCCCTGTCTCTGTACCCCTCAAGGTAGGTCTGTGCACATGGAGAGGTTAATATTAATATTGCCTTTTTACAGCTAAATTATCTGGCTCTAGAACCATTCACAGATTCTATTAGAGACCCCTATGGAGGATTGCTTCTTCAAATAGGCATTTTAATTCACCTGGGTACAATAAGGTGTTACCTTCCTTTCATTAATAAAATGGGAACTCATAAAGAAAACCAGATTATCTTGAATTTATGATCAAGTAATTTTGTTTCTCTTAGCCTGGATAATAATTGTGAAACATCATTTTCCTCCTTCTTCCCTTTTCCCTTCATATACTTCGACATTCTTAATTTCTCATGTTTATTTATCTTTTTTATTTTAATTTGACAAGGAAAGCTATCTAGGACCCCAGGAGGCAAACACTGTGACTCAAGAATTGGTCCTTTCCATCTTCAATTTAATGAAATAATAAGCCAGTAATTGATTTATATTTATATTTACACTTGCCTTACAAATTCTGGGATTTTTGTCACCTTTATTGTAATTCCTTAAGTAGTCACTAAATTACTTCCGATAAACTCTATTTTTCCTTTACCTACCCAGTGACTAAAGTCTTTTATCATAGTCTAGGGGCTTTGTTCTTCCCTCTAGTTTCTCATGTCATTTTCTCATCTCAAATATTAGTTTTCATTTTAAATTGTTAATGAATTTTTTTTGCCTCAAACTCTTTGCATTTTTATCAACAAATAATTTGCTCCAAAGAATCTAGTTTTGTGTCTTTTTACTTTCTATATAATCACATCTCAGGTATATTGAGGAAGATAGGCTTCTGGTGCTATTAAGAATTTAGGACACTATTTGGAATTGGAAAGTGAACAAGCTAAGCTAGACTTCAGAGCATTCCAGTGGCTTTCATAAGATTTTTTTTTTTTTTTTTTTTTTTTTTACCCAAAATATCACCATCTTGGGTCTCCCTTTATTCAGGCACTTGTTGCTTTATCCATGCTTATTAAGGGGCATATGTTATCTAGTAATAACTAAAGATAATTAGAAATAGCTTATTTGAGAGAAGATTGAAGAAAGAAGGATCTGTGAGGTGCAAATAAATTACAGATAGTCTGATATTTTGGCAATATATAAAAGTGAAAAATGTATAACTGCATTAGTATAGATTAATATAGTCTCTGGAGCACCTACTATGTGTCAGGTGCTTAACTATAAATCATCTAACTTAATTGTACAATTTAGGTATCAATATTCCCATTTACAGATGAGCAAATTCAAGCTGAGATTGTAAACTATCAAAACCACCACAGCTAGGAAGTGACAATGCCAGAATTTTCCCCTAATCTACTTGACTGCCAAAATGATGATGTCGTTTTGTCTTATCATGATACCTCAGTGTACTGTAGTGAATGTCCATGAACTTCAGTTTTTCAAGAAAAAAGTAAATTAAGTTCTATGGCTTCTATTTAAGGAAGCAAAAAAGAAATATATTGAGAGACTTTCACTGAAATTTAAAACATATATTTTTTGATGTTAGGAAATGAATACTTAAGCTATCTGAAAAACTAGTAACTAGTTATATGGAACACCTAATTCCACAATGAGGCAAGACAAATTCTTTCAACATAATCCTGACATCACAGCTTTAGGAATCTGCACTTCTGGATCAGATTTTCCTCTAAGTAAAAAAAAAGTTCCCTAGGATATATATATATATATTCAGTCATTCACTCATTTTATTTAACCAGCATTGAGTGACTGTTATGTACACAGAAGCACTATCATGGCTCTTGAGAATTCTACCAGATCAAGAGAAAAAAAATACAAAAAGCTTTAAAAGCTTATTTACAGTAAGTGCTCCAGTAGCACTCCTTTTCCTTCACCTCATCCCACACATTTTGCCAACAGAGTTATTTTTTTCCTAAAAGCCTCATCTGATGGTGTCACCTCCTGTTTTCAAAACTCTTACAACTGTCATTGCCTATTAAAGAACTCTTGGCCCTTCAGAACCTGTTGCCACCTCCCTTTCCTTTCTCCTCTGGCACTGCCCCTCGCTAGAGCTCAGCCTTCCTGTACTGCTCAGTCTTTCCCCAGATGCCAGGCACTTTCACATCTCCATGCTTGTCCTCAGGATCCAACTCAGATGGTATGCCTCCTGTGTTGCTTTTCCTGACAACCTGCTCCTCCCTAGCAGAAAAGAAGTTAATTTTCCCAGAAACACTCCATGTAATAGCATTTTATGTAATAACAATGTAGCATACAGTTATTTTGATCTGTCTCTGACTAGAGTAAAAATCCTTCTAGAATACAACTATATTTTATTCATCTTCATACTTTAGTCCTAGGACTCTGGCACATACTTGGCCATCTATAAAGGTTAAATGAGGAAAATAGAAGTAGGTGAGTAGATAAGTGCTGTGGTAAGAGGGACTAATTTTTCAGACATGGCGAAGGATTCCCAGAAGAGTTGTATGTAAGTGGGTCTTGAAGAATGAGTAGGGATTTGGCAGACAGCTATGAGCAAGACTCAGGGTAGGTGGAGAGAGAGGGCATCACAGCAGAGGGAACTGTGTGTCTGAAGTTTTGAGAGGGCATAGCCTGACTGGAAATTTCAAATAAACTAGTGTCTTTAGAGTTCAACATGCACAAGAATGGAGCAGAAAAGGCTCAGAGCATGGGATAGCTTCCTATTGCGGTGGGCCTGTAGGTGCACATCTCTGGGGAGCCACTGTGGATGTGGTAGTCACCCAGGTGGATAAGATTGTATGGATGACGGATGGACTCAGAAGGACTAATTGGGAAACACTGGCACAATTGGAGGGCCTGTCTAAGACAGGGTGCAAGGATGCTCACATGCTACTAGGACTCCTGGAACTGTATCAGAAGTATCTGGCTTAGCTTTCTCCTTAGGGCCTTATTACAACTTTTTCTGATGCTGACTGTCTACTTGGATGTCCTATAGTCTGATTTTATCCTCTACACATTCTCCCTTGTTCTCTCTGCTCCAGCTACCCTGGCCTCCTTGATGTTCTTTGAACTACCAAGAAAAGGCACCCTCAGGGACTATGCACTTTCTGCTTCAGCTGCCTGAGCCTGCTCACTCTCTGCCAGGCTAGCTCATAGTCTTTCCTCATTGACCCTGTCTCAGATAACACCCCTGGAGATCATTCTCTCACTTTTCACTCTGCTGTATTTTCATTCTTGGTACTTATCACCACCCTGCATTACTTGTGTATGTTTTCACTGCCCTATTTTCCTTACTCAGTAAGGTAAGCCCTATGAGATTAAACATTGTTTGGTTCTGTTATATCTCAGCATCTAGTGGATGCTCCAAAATTATGTATTTAATCATTTAATAAATGAGTGAATGTTGCAGATCCCCCTGGTTCCTCCTCTGAATTGCTCCACAATCATAAAGACTGATGGGCAGCCTCTAGGCCAAGGTTTTCCAAAGTTTTCACCTTCGAACATAGAAAATATAATAATATTTGCATGGTATCAGGGTATATTGGAAGGGATTTGGAGAAGTCTATATGGTGCTTGGTGAAAAAGAAAATAATTACATTTCTTTTCTTTGTTTTTATTTTTAGTAAGAAAAAGAAAACTAAGTATTGGGGAAAACATTAAATATTGAATTTTCATAAAAGTTCCAAATAAGACTGTTGTTATTTCTACAAAATTTTATAACCATTATGATCTTATGGCATAGCTGTAACTTATTTGCCATATACTAGTGGGTGTTGACCTCCCACTGCCTTTTTCCATTCTGTCTGAATTTGGGAGATTGCCTGGGGCAGGACTTGCTAGCAGTGCCACGTCCCTAGCCATGTTCCACTCCTTCCTCTTCCACACGTGAGCTGGCCCTATCCATCAGGGCAATTAGCAGGCCTGTGGACCGTGCTATGATAATGATACCAAACGTGAGTTGTCTGCCTTCACTAGCATGATAAAATAGGAAGTAAGTAATGTCTGTGAAAGTTTGGCGTGTTGGAGGCCTCCTTGCTTAACTGCAGCTGAGCAGCACCATCTGCTTGGGAACAGCCAATTTGTTGTTTGTTTTACACTGAGTTTATTAAAGTTACCCAAGGGAGAGTAGGCGGGGCCTTATTTGGAAACTTGTTTCCTTGAAAACCCACATGACTTAGTGGAAAGAATACTAGAAAAGGCCTTCCAAGACATGGGTTCTAGTCCCACCCATGGTCTGAGCAGTAGGATCTTATAAATTGCTGATTCCTCCAAACTCTGGTGACCTCAGATGCAAAATAGAAAAATTGTGATGCTTTTACTTCTTATGTCTCAGAGCTGTTGTGCGAATCACATCAAATCATGTAATGGCAAACTACAAGTGCATCAAATAACTTACATAATTTTTAAAAAAGTATTTTTAATATTGGTTTCCATATCTGCAGAGCTCTTCTAAGTAAAAATTAGATTTCCCATTGTAGGCCACTTCATAGGGGTGGTTGCTAGGGTAATTCCTGTGCATGTGAGTGCATACCAAGAGTCAGTTTCTGAAAGCATTGGTCCAGGATTACTTGTCTGGAACCTTGAAAAGCCACTACATCTCTTATCCATTAAAAACGAAAGACTCATGAGTAAGATGCATGTTGCTATTTTAAACCTGACAACTTGTTAAGTTATATATTCCTAAAATGAACTCATCTGCATTAAGACTTGTCTACAAGTGTTGAAATGAGGATATAGTTATACATAGATGTACAAAATCTTATTAAAAGGTTACCAGTCTTTTATTCGGACTATTTGCACATGGTTCTCTTTTCTCCTAAGAATTTAGAATATAACCCAAATCTTTATTCTCTTGCTAAAAACTCCAGAAAAAGATGGAAGCTTACTTTCAGTGTCTCTTCTCAAACACTAAGATTTTCCAAAGGTGAATCAATTTAAACAGTGAAATGATCTTTAGTTCAATTCTCAGTGGCTAGGTTTGGTTTCCTAGTTAATAGTCACCAATGAGAAGACTTTGTTGTAATTCTTGGATATCTTTGTTTTTGTTTTTATTTTTAATATCATGAAGCATCAATAGCATTAAAAATATACTCTTTTCCAAGCACTGTATTGCTAATTAGTGTTTTCATCATTTTGATAATGCTGTTATTGAGAAGTTGTTTGATTACTATTTTTCTGTTATCTCTTAATGTCTCTATGTGCTTCATGGACATTTTCCCTCCTTTTTAGCTCAATGAAACCTTTCTTATATCTACTGCACAAGTATTGAGAGAAAATATATTTTTAAAAAATTATCTTAAATTGCTCATTTTGAAAAAACAGCAAATATTTTCAATTTGGTGTTTGAGTTTCAGGTGGAGTGTAAGAGAGACTGTAGAAAACATTACTTTTGGAGAAAGTTCCTATTTTGGTTCCACAGATTGAAAATCAGATTTTTTTAAAGGATTTTATAGCATATGGAAATTGACATCCCCTGAAATTTGGAGACACCAAAATGGAAAGTAAAGCCAGATTTATTTTCACTTTTAGTAATCTGGCTCTATTACCTTGAATAAACTAGTCTTTAGAGGATTATTTTTTTTCATTCTATGAGTTAAATAAACTCATTATAGAAAATATGGAAAATTGAAAAGTGTGTAAATAAGAAAATAAAATATAATGAGTAATTCCACAACCCAAATATATTGTTGGTATTTTAATAGATTTCTTTCCTGTATTTTTTCAGTGCTTCTCAAATCTCTCTGTTTTTAAAATCAGACCTTGATTGGTTTATACACTTGCATCTTGCTTTTTCTTTTGCCAATATATTATGAGCATTTGTAGAAAGATAAAGTCATTAAATATTCAATCGTACATTAAAAGACTATATTATTCTTTATATGGACATGAAATAATTAATTTTACTGCTCTATTATCATTACGTAGGGACGATTTTTTTTTTACTATAATTAACAACCCTTGATGAATATTCCCATAAATGTTTTTATTTATAATTGTTTTTTTGGAATCATCAAAGAAGTTTTGTATTCTTCCTATCAATTTGGATTATTTTTTTCTGTATCAAAGATATTATACTTTATCGAAGCAAGTTTTTCATTATTAGTTAGAATGTTAGAAATATTACTTTCATTTAGTTAGAAACATTAATTAGAATATTCTAAAAAATTTTCTTAACTATTTTCATTCAATTAATATTTATGGAGTTCTCCTCTGGGCTAGAGAAGCTGAGCAAGATAAATCTATTCTCTATCCTCCTTAGACATACAGCATACGTCTAGAGAAGTTTTTACATTTCTTCTTAAACTGAACTCTAAAGTCACTTTCGCATGTTAAAAAAAAATGCAGTGTAATTTTAATTGCAATAACTCTAAATCTATGATGTAGAGAAGCATTGATATTCTTACAAAATTCAGTCTTCTATATCTGAGACACAAAAGGTCTATTTATGCATTCTTTTATTATTGTCAGTGAAGATCTGTAGCGTTCTTCATCTGTTCTTGAGTGCTTTTTTTATTACAGTTTTCCTTGGGAAGAACTTCATGTTTTTATTGCACTTTGAGAAACATGTCTTTTTTTCCTATTCTGTTATTACAGATATAGAAAAAAAATGATTCATTTTTGTATATTTAGTTTATATTTGGCCATTTTCTAGAACTTTCTTCTGTTCCTGTAAGAGACAGACGTAGCTTCAAAGTGCGTCTTTGGCACTACCAATAGTGTGAAGTTGAGCAAGTTATGCAAGTCTTGGCCTCAGTTTCTCAATATGTGAGAAGGACCATCAACCCACCTTATTGAATTGTTAAGATCTAATGAGCTACATAATAAAGAGCTTAGTACAGTGTCTGGCATGCAATAAGCATTCCATAAATGATAAATTATTACCATTTTCTTGAATTTTATAAATCTTTTACTGCTTTATTTCAACTTAGTCTGTCTCCCACTATTATTAATATTTTTTTCTTCATAAACTTAGATACTATATTATTCAGAGCATAAAACTTTGTTGGTATTATTATCGTTGTTATGACTACATAGCAGATATTACCTATTATATTATAATTCTTTTGTTCTATTTATGTTTTTAATTCTATTTCTTCTATGTCTAATATTATATTGTGACCCCCTTTATTTTTATTGTGATTGTTTGACATCGAAGGATATCTTTTTCTTTGTAATTTTTTTTTGTTCTTTTGTGTTAGCTGTGTTTCTATTAGCAGCATATGTCCAAAATGATTTACCCCACATCACATGTTTTGTTTGCTTTTAAAAATAGTTCTACATATTAATAATTTGTGTCATGATTCTTATATTTGAAATATCTTACATTTGTTTGAAACTTTTTTTGTGCTTCTGCTTCTTTCTTCTCTGTTGTTTTGTAGATTGTTTATTTTTTCCCTTTCCTTCCTTTCTTCCTTCTTTCTGTTTTCTTTTCTCCTTACAGTTATTTATAAGGTATATATTTGATTTTAACACTAGTAACTATTTTTACATTAAAATAAAACTTCTTCAGCCTATGTTTCTTTAATTACCAACATGGAGAAAGCTGCTTTTGATTAGCTACTATATAAGATGAGGAAATTGCCTCCTTTTACTACTTTCTCTTTCTTAAATCACTTCGTTTGTGTTAATATTATCAATGGTGTTAGATCTGAATAGTAAATGTTAAATAATAATTTTTTAAAAACACTATTTCTTTCACAAGAACAATTAAAAAAATACTAATTTATCTTAACTACATTTTGAAATTTTTAGATTAAATATTGTATTTATTTCATATCAATACTTTGCTATTTTCCATTTAAAAGTTTTTGAGTATTCTCTCAGCTTAAATATACATTCAAGTAATTTTTTTAAGGCATATGGATTATATACTTTCTGATCCCTTGTGTATTTGAGAATACTTTTTTATTGCCTTTATAGATGTACTGCAACTGTTTGTATAAAGAATTATTGGGTCACACTTTTTTTCTACACAGACATTGTTTCATTCTCTTCTAGTATTTAATGAAGCCTAGCAGAAATATAAGACCAGCTTGACTTTTTAACTTTGTAAGTAACCTATATTTCTTTTCAAATAATTTATTTGAAAACAAATAATTTATTGTTATATTTTTATATGTGCCCCTCCCTTTTTTTTTACAGTTGTCCATATATGGGCTTTTTATTTTCTATCTTCTCTAGCCTTTCTCATGTGACTCATTGTTTTTTGTTGTTGTCTTTATTCTCTGCCCTCTAGAAATGAACCTTGTATTGGCTTTAATGTCTGTGACTAAAGTTTCTCCACAATAGTCTGTACATTTTTTCTTTAATGCAGATTCATTTATAATAACAGAATTTTGAATCTCTTTCTATCTTTTCTTAATTCTTTCAACTTCTTTAGCACCTACACATGAATCTCAATGAACTCTCTTTTCAAGCCAGACTTTTTCCTGATCATTTTATCATTGATCTTTTGCTTTTAAGGGCAAGTTTTCTTAAATCTTAGTAAGAACACTAAGGGGATGCTTTTTTCTCCTTTAGTTAAGAAAAAAGGTCTTTATTTTGTGCCTTTTCTCTGTTTTTTGAGTGCTATTGTCCTTTGATTTTATGTTGGAGAATCATTTGATAAACTGTTTTTGGTTAGTTAGTTAGTTAGTTAGTTAGTTAGTTAGTTAGTTAGTGAGGTGTCATCTGTCCAGGCCAGGTTTTGTGAACATACCATGCTAGGCCAGTGGATTCTTTTTGGAACATCTCTGTTTTCCTTGTTATCAGAATCCTTCTCTAACCTTAAGCATATGGCGAAATGTCCAGTGTCAAGCAATCATCTATTGTGTGGCATTCTTTTGAACTGGGGAAGAATTTTCTGTTCTATTTTGGTCATCTCGATTTGAATTATTTTAAATGTCATTCATATTTTCTCATTCCAGAAGTAATACATAAAATCTGTAATGTCCAAATAGCATCTTTTCCAGGACTCTTCTTGATTTAGACACTTTTATCTCAGATTCAATATGTCACTGCTTCTTGCTCCCCTTCATATGATGCTTTACTAAAATTGTAACCTGCGAAAGGACAAGGAAGGCCTGTCAGGGGTTGAGAATGGGGTGTCTCAGTGAAGGCAGATTAGGTCTGGTTATCTCATAAAGCAGCTTTTACTCAGTTCCTGGTTCTAGGGTTGGTAGGGCCAACATATTGCTGTAAAGAGGTACACAGGGGAGGTGACTAGAAACCCCCAACTTTTTTTCCTCTGACCTCCCTGTCTTATCTCAGAGCTCCATCTACTCTTTGATTACATGAAAATTTTCCTGGAGTATGTCAGGTTATTTATTAATATATCTAATTTCTACTGCTATTGCAACTATCTTTTTTTTCCACCTGTGATTCAAGGGTGTGAAGAGAAGCATGAGTAAAATACCTGTGAATAACCCCTCTCTTAACACAGTAGCATGCACAGTATGATCCAGAAGTGCCCCACAGGCTGAAGATAAAACAGTGAGCAACAGGTTCACTTTAAGTATGCAGTAGTTAATAGAAGACCAGAACCAAGGCTTCTCTGAGGACTCAAGTGTGTGTGGCCTCAGCATCATTCATGTGGGAATATTGGAGACAATTATTGTATTCATATTAGAAAATCTAGAGGACTCATTATACATAATGAATAAAAGAAATGTATAAAGGGTAATCGGCAGGGAGAATTGAGAAGCCAAGGATCTGGGAGTTTGGGTCAGCTGATGATATTTAGAAGATCTTTGCAATTCTGTTTATTAACCTGCTTATTCTCTCCATTAAATAATCTGTTCATTGAGATCTTGATTGTGTGTTGAGAATAACATTCCAGGAAAACTGTCTTTAGATTCTCAAGTTTTGAGCAGCTCAAGGGAGCCATTTTTAAAGATATCTCTCATTCATGCATGCAGCCTTTGAATTCACATTCTTGTCCCTGTTCAGAATATAGCAGCGGCTTCTGCAGCTACAGGAGACTTTCCCACTTAGATAGAAGTCTGTAATTGTTACGTTATGGCAGACTGAATGTTGTGTTAGTTGTCCATTTCAGAAAGAATTAAATATTGCCTACTGTTGGATGTCTTTAGTCTAAGGCTCCATTTCAAAGCACCATTGGGGCCCCTGTTCTGAGTCTCCTTATTCTTATTCCTTAGACTCCCTGCTTGGTAGAAATCTAAAAGCACCTTGGTGTCTTCCAACCTTGAGATGGCCACACTCATATGGTGGGAAATGTGAAGCCAAATCTAGAACCAGGAGAAAGATTTGAGGAGTGGTCTGTAGATAATGATTGGTCATCAGAACCATAGAACCAAGGGTTACATCACTCTCGGTTTACCTGCCCTATTCGCACAGGTGGCTCCCTCAACCTCAGGAGTTGAGTTAAGGTTGAAGGCTGCTAGGGGCTATGAGGACTGTTCCAGACTCACCCAGAGAGTGAGTACCATCTTGGACAGATGGTACAAGAAACTCAAGAAAAGAAAACTGGTCAAAATATTAAGTCTTAGGCTGTGACAGACCATTAAAGCCTATGGAAAATAAGACTTATGGATGAGTCAATTTGAAAGTTCTGTATTTGGCAGAAACTTTGCTTTGCAGTCAATAACCTTATGATTAAAATAAGGTCTTTGTTCTGTAAGATTGCTGGCTGAACACTTTATCGTTTCAAATGCCCTCCCATTTATTCTGAATTAGCTTGTTCACACTTTAATGGATAAAAATTTCCATTTTAGGTTTTTATATATGATTATGCTTTGCAGTTAAAGCCTCTTTTTTGGAAAGGTTTTACAACGTGATTTTATTTGTTTGCTAGTAAAATTTATTACCGTAATACTTTTACCATCCTCATTTAATCTTCAGACTTCTCTTTTAAAAAAGTCAATTTACCATTATGTTAGCTACTCACACTGAAGTAAGGGGTCCAGTTTCATAGTGTATACGTTCTTATTGGCTTTGTCTTGAATATTATATTCTGAAGACAGTGAAGTCAGTTTTTACAGAAATAAATCATTTAGCCATATTAAGATTTTGAAAGGTTATAAATGGTTTATTTTCAGCCATTCCTGTGAAGATAGCACTTCACACTATCATTTAAACATGTCAATTCTTAAAAATAGTGTTGAAGAAAAACTTCTTATTAATTTGAAACAACAGCATTGGGTGAATAACTTACATCTGGTTTATTTCCTCTTGAACTATTCCCTCATTGTCATTTATAATATGAATATACATTTCTGAAATAATAATTATTATTTCTAGGGAATATACCAAGAAATAGATACCTCTTGAATATGTTTAATATGTATAAAAGAAATATTTCTTTTATGTAGATTTTACATATAGATTTCATATATAGATTTCTCTGAATTTATTTATTCATTTTACAGGTTAAAGTATTTTTGTGGGTTCCAGAAATAAAGCATATAGCCATTTCCACTTATTTTTAAATGACACCTCATATTAAAACCTATTTAGTTCTTACTGCTTTTGCCTATGGTTGTATCTTCTTATATGAATTTATTTGTGTTAAACTCACTGAATGACAGTTTAAACCCTGAGATGTCATTGAACTTTATGTGGGTCAAAAGTTTCCCACAAAACTCAAGCACTTCTAAGAAACTCTACCTCGAATGAGATAAAGAAGATATAGCAAAAATGGTTCCGTCACTATTAACTCTTTGGCCATTGATTTTGTAGGATGACTGAAATTAAATGATCAATTTTTACATTTTTCTGAAATGTTTGATCAATATGGTTATGTCATAGAATTGTCCTTAAAAAGTGACAGAATAGTAATATAACTAATGCTTGATCTCTGGACACAGCATCTTTTTACTTCCTATCCAATGAAAGTCCTCTTTAAGTTCTTAATAGATGCTGAATTTTTATTTTCGTGTTGTTAATACACAGCAGGTATTTTAAACTCAAGTTTGTATGATTGTGCTTGAAGATATAGTAAATAGGAAAGGTGTTTTAAAATAAAATCGAATTCTATGTACGACTGTACAACCATATATATGCACACAAATCATCAGTCTAAATTTATATTCCTCTAAAAATATTTGTAAATGTTACTCCAAATACACATTTGGTAGATTCATTATTGAATCTTTATATAAAATTCATCTTCTATAAGCTGTTCAGAATCTTTAGAATTCTTCAACATGTCTTAATAATTGTGTTTGAGTAATGTTTTACATTTATAGGAGTTTTAAAAAGGCAGGTGCAATGTGACATATCAGAAGAAGCAAATTAAACTCTTGTAAAGCACAGCTGGAATGCTAAAAATGTGTATTTGTAATTTAAATATGTGACACCATCACACTGTAAAATCAGTTCATAATTAGAAAACATCTGTTTTTTCCAATATGATGCCTAATAGTATATTTAAATAATTTAGAATGCAATAAGAAAAAAAGTCTAGGAACAATAAGTGGTTCATGGACATTTCTTTCCTTTAATTTTAATGACCGATAGGAGATCTTGGAATAACCTATCATTTTGAAACTACTTTTTGGATAGAGCATAATTATCAAGGATGAAATGCATATGCCAAACACATGTGCTGTTGTGACCTTATTGTGTTAGTCGAATAAATAAATTAATTAAAAAAAAACAGGTTGTGTAGGTTGTGGTGTTAAGAAGGATTTACACACTGTTATTTCTTTCTCACCCCACTCTTTTTTTGTTTGTTTTAATCAAAAGACATTAAAAAAATCCAAGTTGATTATTTTAACAGGAAATTTATGTGAATGTATTACAAATATGGGGGAGCTGTTGAGTTGTATGAATTCTGGAAATATACTTGAACCAGGTAAAATATTGAGTTAAAACTTATCAGGATCAATTCGAGTTTAGCTAATAAAGTTTGAACAAAACCACAATTTCTCAAATGAAGTTAACATGGTAGATTAGCCACACATCTGTCATCAGTGTTCACATAGGAAGGTATTTATATATGTGTGATGAAAACTTGAATGGGTATTTTTATTCTAACTGAAGTGTGCACGCTGAATAGTCTTGGTTTATTGGCAGTAAATTGTATAACTTTTTTTTTTTTTTTAACCACAGTCCAAGTATCTGTTTCAGATATGGACAAACCAAATGTGTCTTGAAAGGGTCTGTTTTTGTTATTACCAGCCTATGTCTGGAAAGGTTTGCAAATCCACCCCCCTCCCCCGAAATAAATAAATAAATAACATAAAAAGCAAAAAACATAAAAAAATAAAATAAAGCATTTGCAGCTGCTAAGAAACTGAATAAAAGCAGTCAGTAATACAGGTCAAGAGTACTTCTTAAGCTCAGTCACCAGGCTGTGGTGAGTAAGTTAAATGCACCAAGGCCTGCCTGACAACGAACTTTGCTGGAAGGGAGGAGGTGGATTATAATGCACAGACTCACCTTTCTATTTTAAATGCAGTTTTATCACTTTAATTCTTGGGGAGGGGGTGAAGACTCACTTTTTTTGCGGGTGAGAGTACACAAAGTTAATCTGTTACCATTTATATTCATCTACTTTGAATCGCCTTTTATCCACCTTTGCTGCTGTAGCCCACCACTCACCATTCATCAGTTTATGCATTGTGCGCCAGGGCAAATAATGACAGAATATCTAGCTAAAGAAGGGGTACTTAATCAGCAATCAAGATTCAATTTGTTTTAATTTTAGCAGGTGTTTGTGAGGTACATTGATGGGAGAGATAATATGTGCTGCTTTCATTAGCTCTCTTGTTTTTGTGCTTGAACATTTAAGAGCCAGATGTTCGGAGGTGAGCTGATCAGAATATTAAGTCTCCAGAGGTTGGTTTCCATAGTGTTTTACATTCCTTTCTTTATCTCCCTCGATTCACCCTGAGCTCCGAGGTGCAAGTGCTTGCAATGACAGACTCTATCTCAGCGTCCTGTGCAACTAAGGCTTTAAATTAGTGGCTAATTCTCAGCATAAAATACTTTAGTTTAATAATCTGTCATTAATTCTTGGACTCTGGGTCAGCCTCGTTTCTCATTCAAAACTCTTTCTGCTGATAATCTATTTTAGAAATTATTTGTGTAGCAGCTGGTATTTTATCAGGATATTTTCTTGAAGCGAAAATATGGAATCTCATAAGCTGCAAAGGTAATGACCCCATCATCTTGTTAAATCAATATCCAAACTTGATCAGAGCTCCGTCATCAACTAGTCAAAACATGACAGTGATGACAGCATCATGGCATGAGCCATTTGAAATTGGTAGCTTTGCTGAGTTTGAAAGTTATTATCTCTTTCAAGGAAGTGTAAATATTCTTACATGAAATTATTTTATAATGTAATATAAGATTACTATGTTATAGTTTGCAATAAACCATTAATAGGACTTGGAGACGATCTAATCAGTAGTTAGGCTTTGTTTTACAATTTTAACTCAATTGTAACTGAATTTAGCTCTTATTTAATAGCTTTTCTAGTTACATTTTGATAAGCTGCACATCTTTTTTTTTCTTCTCTCATATATTAGGAACATGAATTCCCTTTCTGCTGAAAAACAAACCTACCAATAAAGAGTTAACTGAATTGGCATTGGCAAGAAGATGTTTTCTCCTACTATTGCTCATTCTCTGTTTACTTTGATGTTCAAGAATTGTACTGTTTTACAAGCATATTTTCTTAATTGTGTCACCTTGTACTATAAGTATGTCAGAGGGGAAACATTTGCAAGTGATTAGATATGGACCTATGTGTCACCAAATGTATGAGGTACATACCCTTATAGGATATAATTGTGATCTTTTAATATGCGGCCATTGACCCAGACTTGTTATTATCTATTATAGTTTATAATAATGTATCTCTTTATGATTAAATGATGATGCCCGGCAGAACACTATGATTAGCATTTCAGTTATTTATAGATTATGTCAGAGCAGTAATAAACATAAAATGCTGTTAATGTGTGGCTAATGAAATCTGGACATGAACAAGTTTATGAATTGATATAATTCATTTGAGTGTTCTAACTGAGCTGCTGGTTCTCGTCATAATTCAAAAGCTTAGCAGGGTTCACCGATTAGGTGGTAGACTAATTTGCTACAAAAAGTCAATGGGTTTTCATTGTCTTAGGCCATCATACCCAGCATGGCTGATTGCATAAGGACTATACAAAGTAATTCTCATAAATATATTTATTAAGCTTAGTATGTTTGTAAGGATAGGGCAGAATCAGTTATTACAAAACATATGCAGAACAAAAATCACAGTGTTAATTAGATATCTAAAAAGATATATACAGCAAAATCATGAAAGGCTAGAGAAGTATTTGATTATTAGGGAGGAACAAACTGGGGTGATTCAGAAGCAAATGCTTATGAAGGCTGCAAAATGAGGGTACCTCTTTCTTTCCTTGAGATGCTCATCAAGTGTACATTAAATTCCATTTGACCAGCGATGACTGGAAGCTGCAAGTTTCATTTCTCAGACTGCTAGTACGAGCTCTATGACTAAAGCTCATTTCAAGGAAAGTTATCAGTTTGTGCTTTGTTCTAATGATGTTAATATATTTGTTGGAAGGGTCGGTTTTTAGACCAAATGTGAAACCATTATTTCTTCACAGGAAACATAATTTGAAGATGTCTCTTAGATTCGTAGAGATCAATCTCTATGGTTAGATGGAGACCACTCACCCTTAACTTATGGAAAACAGGTTCTGAATTTTCAGGCAGAAGTGGTCAGCTCCTAGATCGGCCACGCTTGCACAGAACACCACTAAACAGCCATATGTGATGCATTTTAAAATAAGTCAGTTTTGAGGGTCATAATGTAAAGAGAAACAATGCATCGATTTTTCAGTTTGAATGTAAAATATCTGGTTTCTTCACTGTTTCAGACTGTCTAATTTAAGGCACCACCTCCATAATACCAAATATTGCTTTTTACTAATTCATCAAGGTTCTGTAAGAAGCAGAACTAGAAAAAAGGAAAAGGTGATTCAGGTGACAGATTTGGGGTAATAATAACAATTTTATTATTATTATTATTATTATTATTATTATTACCAACACTATTCATAACAGCAGCTTTCCAATAGTAATGATCAGTGTTTTCTGGCCATGAAGTAAGTTGTGTCTGATGATGTGACTTATACTTGGGGGTATTTAATTAGAGGCTGCACGATTAGATGAATGATGTAAGTCCAGACTTGATGTAAGTCCAGACTTGATGTAAGTCCAGATCAGCATTTTCCATGGAAGTGTGTTCCATGGAATATCAGTACATTGAGATGCTCTATTAAAAAATCATTCAAATTAATATGGGAAACTACATCACTATGTGCCCTCTACTCCAATAGTTAATCTATAATTAACATAATTATTTAATATATACAAGAGGCAAGAAATTGTTAAGGGATGTAGTAGTTGTTCAATAATTTTTCATAGAATGAATATATCCATTAATTAGAATTTCCTGTAAAGTTCTTTATTGCTGAAATTGCTGCAGTTTTAATGCAAGCCACAGCTTTAAATATTAAATACAGTTGATTTTGTTACTTGTCCTACAGCTATGGCATAAGGGTAAATTTTTTTTAAGAGAGGAAACTAGGAAAACGTCCAAGAGGATGGAATCTTTCGTTCCTTGTTAGACAGTTTTTTTTCCTCTACTGATATTTGTTCTCGAAAAGTAAATTTTCCCCAAAAACCTTTGGGGGCAGGATGCTTAGCACCTGTCTGAGAGTGCTACTGAGGAGAGTAGAGAGCAGAGAACAGAATGCTCCTTGGGGCTGGAGGGAGAAGGGAGGAGGGCAAGCTCAACGAGACCTGGGAGTGAGGGGAGGTTATGAAGCCCCAGCTGAGAAGCGAGGAAGCTGGTATCAGTTGGGAGGCCACACTCTGTAGCCTGACTCTCACCTTGTCCTTCCTGTCATTTCTTCGCCTTAAAGTCCTCTTACTCTTTTTTGCTCTCAGATTTTTTCCTCTACTTCTCATCTAAGAAAATTTCTTGTTTTTCTTTAAGACCAAGCACAAAACTAATAACACTGCCTCTGTGAAGATTTCCTGGGCTTGTGTTCCTGCCCTGTAACATTGTATACCTACCTTTATTACTTGACTAGTCATGCTGTATCGGACGTATGTTTATTTATCTATAAATATTACTCGAGTTTATCAAAAATAGGATCTGTGTCTTATTCTGCTTTATATGCAGAATATATGCCTAGTCAGTGTAATCACCATGGTGAGTGAGCCTAGAAAGAAAGCAAGATTGCAGGGAAGACATTGGGCTAACATAGTGTTCTTGGAACTGTCAGTGCCAACCTTTGGAATCTGACAGTAGAAAATAACCTGGATCTTTAAAAAAAATGTGAAGCTAGAACCTACTCTTAGAGAATCACTTCATATATAATGAGTAAAGCCTACAAGCTTGTAGTTGAGACACAAAAAAACAAACAGCAAGAAATACTTTCTCAAGGAATTGAGTACCTTGTTTTAGGCCCGGGGCATATCTCAAACATTAACTTTAAGGCCCAGTGTTTCACCAGGAAGTGTCATCCTGAGAAGTACATGGAAACCTGAGAGGAACTGTGGCTCACCCAGAATTTATATTCTGCCTGTATTCAGCTGCAGATGGAAGATCTTACTGATTCCTTAAAAAAAGAGGTGATCAGTAGAGCAATACACTAGGAAAAGGTGTACATACATGTACAGCTGACTCTTTGAACAACACGGATTTGAACTGCACATGTCCACTTATACATAGATTTTTTTCAATAAATATGTAGTCAGCCCTCCATATCTCTGGGTTTTGTATCCACAGAGTCAACTAACTGCAGATTGAAAACAGTGTTTTCAGTCCGTGGTTAGGCATTCACCAGTGTGAAGGCCAACTGTGTGCAGTGTTCTATGCCATTTTACATAAGGGATTTGGTATTTGTGAAGGGTCTTGGAACCAGTCCCACTCAGATACCCAGGGACCACTGAATTTTGCGGGGAGTCAGAAATTATACATGGATTTTCAACTATGCAGGGGTTTGGCACCTCTAACCTCTCACATCGTTCAATGGCCAACTATATTTGTATATGTATGTGTACATGTGTGTATTATATATAATGTAATGTTTACATACAAACATATCTTTGTTTATTGCTTGATAAAACTATGTAAGTTTTACCCATAGTGTAAAATGCTAAATCCGTAGATGTACGCTGGAAAATCCCTTACTGCCATCCTGTAGAATTCTGTAGGGCCTCAAAGATAGTAATGGAGGGTCTTGAGCTATTTACAATATTTCCAGGAACTTAATTGAAACTGTAGGTTTACCTGCGACGAGGCTGCCTACACTGACTTAAATGACAAGTTTCTTGCTTTTGATTGAAATGAATCAGCTTAACGTGGTACTCTTGATTTACTCATGATGTTCTACACTGAAGACAGAAATATCTATACGTATATATTTAGTAAATGTCTTCTTACCTGACTCATTCAGGACTGGTGGTTGTTCAAATTATTGGAAAAGTTGATAAAATTAAGAGTCATAAAAATAATATCTATGTATAGAAAGCATTTTATTTTAATTTAAAACTTTGAATGTGGGTCCAATGATTGAGATGCCATATAGTTTTTCTTGCATGAAGTATGCCAGTGATATAGCCTTATGGTTTTCAATTCCAGCTTCTTTAAAGTAGAACGAAAAATTATAGACGCTTCTGAAGAAATATGAAAACAGAATCCTTCCATTTTTTAAAAAAGCTATGGTGGCTTTTCCCAAAATTAATATTACATTGTGATGGTGGTGGTGTGCGGTTAACTCACCTTTATCTACTTTTCCAAAACACTGAACGTACTTTCAGGGGCACAGTAATTCTTTATTTTGACCTTATGTCTCATTGGTTTGTGGGCCATTAAGAGAGCTTTAACACACACACATGTAAACACACAAACATATGTTTGATTTATAAAATATTTAAAAATGATCATGATTTAATACAACTTGTTTAGTTGATAGAACCTTTGAGGGGAGAAAACTGAAGTCAATAAAGTCTTCTTTGGACAAAAAAAAAAAAGTTAACTTATTTTTTAATGAATTCCTTGATTCCAGAGTTCTTGGTTAAAGAAACACATTCTTAGCTTGTTTAGGTGTTTAGGTGGAAATGGCTGACCAACAGGTTATGATCTAGGCATCTGGGTGAAGATAAACTCTGCTCTGTCATTCAAAATTCTGGTTGGGGAGACACTCTTCATGCAATTAATGTTATAGAAAAGATCTTTCTCTAACTGGGATAGGCAGGAATCCAGTTCTTAAAAAAATACGTTTCAATGTTTGCTCTCTTACAATAACATTTTGCATTTACAAAATAAACATTTCCAATTTTTTGTTAGGTTCTTTATAAAATTCTGTCTCTCTTTTTTTCTCCTAATATCTGTTAGGAACTGATTGAGGCCCTTTACTAAAGGTCTTTATTGAAGACCTTTTCTGTATCCCAGAATACAGTTATGAAAATGTTTTAATTCGGTACATTTTGTTAGAAAAATATCCATTTGCCATATGTAGGGCCAAACAGTGAGGTCTCAGCAGTCCATTAGTCTCCTCACCTGTTCAGGGATTAGGTTAGGATGTAATACCTCAGAGAATGTTAGTTACCAACTATTCACGTGTCCCTTACATTTCGCAGCCTCAGGGCTACTAAAACATCTTTATTTGCAGCTCGTCTTCAGTTGGCCTCTTCTTCCTTGCTCAGAATTTCTGGTGGCCCCTTAAACCCCGGGACACTGAACATTCAGAGTTCCTTTGGGAGGGGAAGATTATGTGTGCACTGGATTCAAAGAGCCCTGTATCACAGAAGAATGCTCAGCCTGTGGCATACAAATTTTCTAAAATATACCCCACATGCATCTCCAAAGCTTAAGTGTGTTTTTTGCTTTGTTTGCAAGATTCTGCTCATCTAAAATTGTCTACTCTCTTTGGATGACAGACTCTGTAAAACAAAGGACTTGGTATAAATGATGTCCAGGATGCTTTGCCTTGCCAGTCATGTCATCTAACTGTCTCCACCACCCATCTTTCTTATTCCTTCTATTATTCCCTTTTCCTTATATTGAAGAGTGTTCAAACGTTGAGGTTAGGCAGAACTGGATTCAAATCCAAAATATACTATTTAATTGAGGTTTCTTCCTGGGAAATTTATCACTAAATCTCTCTAAATCTCTTCCAGTCTCATATCTCTCAACTATTCAATGAGTATAATCACATTGACTTAGTACAGCTTGGCCCATGTTAGGTTCTCAATGAATAGTAACTTCCTTCACCTTTTAGTTTCTGTCCATCTGCACATGTATCATATTTCAAAGCTTAACTTAAACTTCGTCTCCTCCTGAAAGCCTTCTCCGATGAATTCTATTATTTCTTCTCTAATTGCTTTTGCACATATTTTCCTGTGCTCCACAAATAACCCTTCATTATACTTGGCTGACATCCATAATCAAATCTTGTTTAGTTCTTCTTCTTTGTCTTGATTGTCCAACTGGCATGCAGGTTGAAGGTAAGGCGGCTTTTTCTCCTACATTTCCCTTAGAGCTAGGAACACAATATGCAGCCAGTACATACTTCTTTTAATTGCCAACTCATTTATTATAAACCACCATGAGAAGAGGAGGACAAGTCAATTTAACAGTTGCTTAATTCATTTTTGAAAGACACTGCATATGGAGACATAAGGGAACCCCCAAATGAGGAAAAAGTTCTGATGCAGAAAAAAATGAGTGCAAAATAACTACTATAATGCAACTTGAGAAATAGAAACACAGGCCATCCAGAAGATGGGAAAAATACATCTGGTTTGGAAAATTAGAAAGGATGAATGACAAGGTTTCCATTACAGTTGGCACTGTCTATTAATTTTATCCATCTCTAGTCCAACTGCTTCATCATCAAATGCAACTGAAAAACTAACTGTACCACATTCATCTGGAAATGGAGAGGAGGGCCTCAGCCTTGGGTGCATTAGTAGGGCATTCCTTATGTCCCAGTTGGAATCCAGGTACTTATTCTAATGGCCCCTAATGACATGGGATTCCCCTCACTCAGCATATTTCTTTAAATCTCGTAATGCAAGGATATTTGTATATAGATTTGGAAGTACATGTGTTTTAATTTTTAAAAAGCTAACAGATGTGTAGAGTGGACAAGTGAAGAGTACACTTATAAAAAATCATCTGTGATCATTCTATGTGCCTGTGCAAAGGCATTTAACATTCTTCCCTTCACATGTCTCTGACCCGATACATGACTCTGTGAGCATTTGCTCCCTTATCTTCCACATCAGCCTCTGTTCAGTTACCTTTCTGTATCATTCAGACTACACACATTCTTGTACTGTGGAACATAAATCTTTTTCCTGTCTCAACAAAAAAGTGCTTGGTGTAATCATACACCGCCAGCTCCAGCCATATTTTGCTGATCTTTTCCTCTTTCTCTCCCCTTTTCTTTTAAATTTTAAACTTCTAGGAATTAAATTAGTTTTTGCCATATTGTTCCCATGAATAAGTCTTGCTTCCTCATTTGAAGATAAACCATAACTTTCTTCCTCTTCTTTATTGAGTTAAGGGGAAAAAAAGATTTGAAAAGATTTGTAATTAAACTTATTACTTGCTCCAGTAAAGTAATCTATCATAAATCATTCTTTAACAAATTTGACATCTGTAATAAAACTTTGCTTTTACATACCCCTTTATGTCAGCTCAGATCTTTTAATATTCTTAGTGAGGGAACCAAAATAATCAGACTCTTTGTCAGTACAATTAGCATAAATACCCTGAATAATTTGAAAACATCTACACTTTAAACTTCACTGTAGACTACTTTGTCTGAGCATTTCCAGCTTTCTTTTTAGGGGGAAAAATATGCCAGTATGTTACCCTTTTCTTAAGCCTAATATGAAATTCTGTTTCTGCATATCTAAATACATATCTGACTCAACCCTTAGAAACCTTACCCACATCTTTATCTCCTTGCCCATTCACTAACTTCCCCACACTGTAAAGTTAAAAAGAATTATGAGTGTAAGCCAAGAGAATGCTAGGCTGCGGAAGTGTGTGATTTGAAGATATTGATAGTAAGCACAGAGAATTACAACTACCCTCTTTAACTAGAATGTCATGTGCTTTCCTCACCACCCACAAAATCCCACTGGCAATTTAGAGGAATAGTATTTTGTTTGGGTCTGTGTTTTAGTGTAGCAATATGTTACAATAGAGCAAGTATGTTCAATATATGAAGCAATTTAATTTTTAAAAATATTTAGCTCACGTACTTTGGAAAAAAACTCATTTCAGAAATATTATAATATTTTTGTAATCCTACTATCTAAGACAGAAGAGGATTAATTCAGGGTCTGGATAACAAGAGTTGTTAAGAGATTACTTAAAATATAGGTGAGATAACTTCTTTAACAATATTTAGGATATTCGGACTATAGGCAGCCTTTGTACAAATAAATGTAATTGCTACTTTACATAATAGGTAGTTATTATATAGAATACTGTATCCAAAGTAGAAGAAAAATAACTTCAAAATAGATATAATTATACTCATCAATTTGAAGTGATGCCATTGAGGACCACTACCCCATTCTATAAAAATATCTCCCTGCCCTCCCTCCCTTAGTTTTATTGTGAGAAAAAGGGTACCAAACTAAATTGACAGTGGTTAAGTCTTGCAGTTTATTTTTTTTTTATTTTCAGTTAGTTATTAAAAGATTTGCTAATAATTCTTGCCCATTTATGCTATCTTTACAAAATGTTCCATAGACTAAAAATAGGTGTTTAATTCTTCTTAAGAATCTTCGAATTCATAAACAAAACATTTTTAAGGTCTATCTAAAATTAGGGTGGATTTAAACTCTGTAATAGCTATAAAATATCAATATGGGAGTCCATAAACAAAGTCAGCCAGGTGCCATTTAGAGTTTGGGTTCTTCAGTAAGCATGAATGCTACTCAGATTTTCTCTTCTTCTTGCTTCCAACTATAATGGAAATGGTCAACAACTATGCACCAAGCACATTGCTAGATACATAGCGGCATAGAAAATGGATGGAAGATAAATTCCTCCCCACAAGAGTGTCCAATCTGTTTAGAGAGAAGACTCAGATCACATGTGAATGATGATCCTCTTATAGATCATACATCCAAACATAATTAGGAGGAGGAAGAACATTTTAGTGTAAAGTAGTAAAAAAAATTTTACTCTTAGAAGAGAGAGAATGTAAACCAGGTCAAGGAAGAAAAGTAAGGAGGAAATAATGCAAGGCAGGATAGAAAGGAGCAGTTGAATGGAGTGGGGTTATGAATAGCATAAGGAAAACTATGTAGGCATGATTATCATGAATATGGGAATGGTGAAAAGAACCTTGAACTAAAAGTCGGAAGTAAGAAATATTTAATGTTTCTGAAATTCTGCTTCTTCATCTATATAATGGAATAATTATACCTCTTTTGCATATCTTACAGAGGAGTTGATGGCTCAAAAAATGGTACTTATGAAAATGCCTTGTGAGTTGTAAATCCAAGTTTTATTACCATGTTCATCACTATGTGACTATCTATGTAGGGGACAGTGTTGGAGAGAAGCCTAAGAGGAGACCTAAGAAGGCCTTTGGTACTGGAAGGGAGATTAGACTTGCTTTAGGAGATAGAACTAGCCACAGGAAGAATTATGCAGTTCAATTAAATTTTAAAAATATTTCCCGATATCGTAATAGGTGACAGTGATGAGTCAACAGTGAAGAAGAAAGATATAGGCTCTACCCTCTCTGATCTCATGATCTTTTCCCCAGAACCCTGTCCTTGTGCCAAACCTCCACAATCCTTATCATGATCCCAGTATTACCAAATCAAAAATATTCTCTTAGTTATGGCCTCTTTAAATATATGGGAAGAAATGACTAAATGTTGTCACATAAAAATGTCAGGTACTGGGAAAATATTCTTAAGCTTTTTACTGAGGCAGAAACAGGATTAAAACAGTGTTCAAAGGTTATTAGTTTGTCATGGGTGTGAAGAGCACATTATCAAGAAGTGTGGCAAAGGGATTTACCGCATCTGATTATCTGAGATATCTGAGTGCTCCTCCATACATCCCGGGCTTTTCCCAACCAGCAATGCCGTGTTATTGGTTCTTGTTCTTGGACTATGAACAGGCATGTTTCACTTTCTGGCAATGCATATAGGAGTCAGAGCATGACCCCCCAACTCTCTTTTCCCCTGTTGTGGCAACCCTGGAAGTCTTTGGTTGAGACAGCGGAGCCTTAAGATGGAAACAGTTTATACCTCTGAGTTACTTCATGTTCAAAACTGCTTTGCAGAGGTGCTTGGAACTGCAACAGACTGTGAGCATGAAATAAACTCTTTTGGCTTAAACCACTGAGTCCTATCCTGACTAATAAGACCCGCTAAGTGGCAGGAATATTATTCTAGGGATGAGATGATGTACGCTTAGAGTTGAGAAATGCCTTGGATACTCTCCTTATAGTTCCCAGTCATGTAATGTCATTCTGTTCAACCTCTCATCCATTAATAATGGTCTGCAGGTTGAAAACCAAAAACATGCATTTTTGTTAGATATTCAAGATTATAAATAAATAAATAATAAATAGCTAGCAAACAAACTGAGGACTAATGGTCGTTTGGTACATTAAGAGTACGTTCACTGAGGGGCGAGATAAATGTTGGGTAATGTCTGCGCTGGAATATCCCACTGCCATTTTCTCATGTCCGGGTTCTCTTCCAATGACAGGAAATGATTGTAACATTTACTGCATGTCGCATGGGCTTTGTTTATTGTATGGGCAGTTTCTCAATGAAGAGAGGCATTTCAGTTAGCGCCGGTAGCTATGTTCCTGTTGACACCTTGATGCCTTATAGGAAAGAGTGAGCTTTAGTCTCTGGAGCCAAACACATTTTATCAGGAAACAATTTCAGCAACTGACTCTCATCTGGTCATGTTACTTATATCTTGTTATCTCTCAAGGGTCCCGTAATCAAAGCAGGTGTGTGTCCTCTTAAATTAGAGATGTGGCAACTGTAGACATTCTCGTAAGTTCTGACAGGAGAACCTAATGACCCCCTAGATTCAGTAATTAGCATGAAGCTGGTGGGTGTGTTTGGCCAGGGTGTGTCAAAATGTGCAATAACATCCGAAAGTGATGGGCTTTGAAGATACATCCTAACTGTTCCAGGAGAGGTTTTAAACAAAATCACAAAGATACACACTCCCCCGCTTTTCTTCCTTCTCTCCTTCCTTCAGTCTTTCTGTCTTTCCTCCCTCGCTCCCTCCTTTTCCGCTTCTTCTTCCTCCTCCTTCCCTCCCTCCTTCTTTTTCTCTCTCAATCTCTTCTCCCCTTTCCTTCCTCCCACCCCTTCCTCCTTCTCTATAAATAGACCAAAGCAGAATTTTAATTTACATATTTTTCCAATATTTGATATCACAAGTAAGACAGTTCTTACTATTTTAATAGCTATTATTCTAATAATCAAGAGGCCCCCAATTTTTTAATGGCAGTTTGGGGGCTTCTTTTTTTGTATTAATTGGGTAAAGAGCATGTTCTACAATTCTTAAAAATTATGGAAACTAAAGACAGCTGAGGAGGAAGAAAGACTCGTTGAGGTGGGTGAGAAGATGAGAAGGAAACGGTGACAGGGGACCCAGAAAGGAGAACCAGGGGAGAAGAGTGGTGGCATTTGTCTTGAGGCAAGTGGGGGAGGGGATAATAAAGACCTTCCTCTGAATACATATGTGTTTTTCCAAAGTAATTCCACATAAATAAGATGTGGTGTTAATTGCTATATTCAGTGCTTTTATATTTACTTTTTTAAAATATTAAGATTAATTTTTTAGAGCAGTTTTAAGTTCGTGGGAAAATTGAGAGGAAAGTACAGAAATTTCCTGTACACCCTCTGCCCCCACGCACGCATAGCCTCCCCTATTATCAACACCCCCCACCAGAGTGGTATATTTGTTACAACTGATGAACCAACATTGACATATCATTAGCCAAAGTCCATAGTTTACATTATCGTTCACTCTAGGTGTTGTACATTCTATGGGTTCGGACAAATATATAATGACGTGTATCCATCATTACAGTATCATACAATGTATTTTTTATTACCCTCAAAACCCTCCGTGCTTTCCCTATTTGTCACCCACCACAGTACCTCCGCCAGCCCCTGGCAACCACTAATCTTTCTACTGTTTCCATAGCTTTGCCTTTTCCCGAAAGCATATAGTTGGGATTACACAGTATGGAGCCTTTTCAAATTGGCTTCTTTCTCTTAGTGATATGCATTTAAGGTTTCTCCAAGTCTTTTTATGGCTTGATAGCTTATACTCACTTTTTAAGAGGAATATAAAATAATTTCCAGATATTCTAGAGCAAGAAATACACAGTAGATAATATCGGTGCCCCATTTACCTCCCCTTGCCCCTCTCAGCCCTAGCGAGCAATCTCTCTGCATACTGATGGTTTCTCACCTCAAGCTTCTCTCAGCTTCTTTACTTCAGGACTTCCTCTTAAGCTTTAGCTGGTTTAACCCTGATTAAGTGCAGCCTTGAAGAATGGGGACTCAGGCTCTCGGGGTTGGGGCACCTCTTAACTGTGGCCTGGATCAGAGGATAAATGCCCTAGCTTTCTAATTCTGCATTGAAACATTTCTGAGGTTCATTGCTTCTCAGGTCCTGAGGAACTCCAGAGGGAATAAGCCTCAGCTGTCCACAGTGATAACCAACTAAGAACTAATTCTTACTTGCTTTCCCCTTCCCTGACTTACTCTCTTTGCTCCTTTAATCCACCTCCCTAGATTCACATCCAAATAACCTCAGTTCGCCACTCCCTTGTCTCAGTTTTTGCTTTTGTAGGAATTCAAATTAAGATACACTATTTCCATCATAAAATGTTTTTCAAACTCAACTTCTGTGTTCATTTTGTCTAATTTTCTACTGTTTTGGGAATAAGATGGATTCAAATATGTTCACACAGATACACAGCTCCTAAAAAGAAAGAAAACAATGATGGGACAGTCTTTTCCCCATCTCAAACATATTTTTATTGGTCAGGCTAGATGCTTACTAGGGCTTTCGGAGTTATTATCAGAAGTATTAATTGGTTAGTATAGAACACAGCTTATTATATAGCATTATAGGGGGAAAATGCTACCAGTAATGTATTATTTTTATTTCCTTTTCCTCAGACCCCACAACTATTGAGAGCTGTTTAACCTCTAAGTTATTAAGGATTCTTTTTTCCTTACAGATGACAATGCCTGACGATTCCCGTGTCCTTAGGGCAAGGGTAAGTCTCGGTGTGCAGCCTGAACCAAACAGATAAATACAATTATTATTTCTGTATATTTGATGATGAAAGGGTTTCAGGCTCCACACACTGATCTCTCTGTCGCCAACTGCATACTGCCGAAATTTTGATTAAAGGCTCACTGAAGTAGTTTATCAGTATTTGTTTGATTTCAGGAAGTAAAATATGTGAGCTCAATATGAATGACAGACTACATCCAACGAGAGCATTTGTTTCATCAGCCTGGGAAACTCAGAATCCTTGCTGTAGATAATGTATGAGGAAGATATTTTCCCCTCCCAGATTTGCATAGAGCTCAATAGTCCCCTGATTCCAGACACATTATGTTCTCTGGTAGCTTTCCTTGCCTCCATCTTCCTCTTGCAAATGTGAATATACTAGAATACAGACATCATTTAAAAAATAATTTAAACCCTTCAAATTCCCCTGTCTGGAAAATGTTTATACAATTTGTAACAGAGAAGCCCAAAGTGCTGCTGAAGACAGCCAAAATATTTTGCTGACTTTTTGGAGGGATCATTTTTAGGCAGAGAAAAAAAAAAAATCCGATCTTGATAAAAGGGGAAAGAAAGAGTGAAAAAGCAGGTTCTAATTTTTTTAAGCTTTCATAGACTAGTAAGGAAATATTTTAACCAATTCCTTTAAAAATATTAAAATGGATGAGTAGAAGAAGATAGGCTATAAAATGCCTTTCAGTCTCTTGAGTCAAAACAAACTAAAGTTAGGGCACTATAATTAATCTGATATTTTCTCTGTCTGAGAGAAAGAGAGGGAGTGATTGAGAGACAGATTGAGAGAGACTGAGACAGAGAGAAAAGGATGGAAAGGAGAGGTAGAGAGGAAGAAAAGAGAGAGCATACACACATACACACACAAACATGCAATGTGGTGATGGGGTGAAGAAAAGAAAAAAACAAACACAAACAAAATCATCATATGAACATTTCCAGAACTCTCTCGGTGATTGTAGAATGATGATTTTATTTTTGGTGCATACTCTCATACCCTTAAGTGGAAAGCATTAATTAATACAAATAAACTTTTGATAAGTCTCAGCTGTTTACATTTGTGTATGAAATTTGAGGTATTTATCCTAATCAAGCCTTTTAACATTAAGAATTTTAAGTCTTTTCATTTTATCATTACTCTCATGAACCTGAGCCTCTATCATTCTGTATGTGTGCATCATGTGCACAGGTGATTACAAAAACAAAACAAAATAGACATCAAAGACAGATGCCTTGATTTCTTTCCGTGGAGCAAAACTGAAAGAAGCAGATATCCACCATCTATTGTAACTTTGGTGGTTTTCCAAATTGCCTGCAATACGGCAAGCTCTTTTTCAGACCTTTTAAAATAACACAAACAGACAACAACATGCAAAACATTTAAAGTGAAGGCTGACAGTGTCTTTTCAGCTGACAGGACTTGAGATAAAATAATAATAATAATAAAAACAACCTGCACAATGTGAATTAGAAAGAAAATATGTGTCTCTGCCTCTTAGATTTTTGGGCTTCTCTACATTTGTAATATCATCTTTATGTTTTGAAAAGGTAGCTTATATGTCTTTTTTTTCCCTTTTATTTTCTCTCGTTCTCTCATTTTTTAAAAAAGAGTAAAGCCTCCTATGTGTGGGAAAAGTACACAGTGAAGTCTATGATAGGAGCTATAGTAATTTTGAAAATGTGTATTATTTGGCAAAATAGTCTGTAATGATTTGAGCCCATTGTGTACATCTGTATTTGGACACTTCTTTGAAAGTGAATTTTTGATCTGATGGACTATAATAACTTCTTCCGCAGCAAATCCCTCTCAGATGCTGAATTATTGGGCCTCCACGCAGTTATGTTTTATTGAGTAAATAATAGTCTGTACCAAAGCAAAAGTTATGGACAGCTCAATGCATGTGTTAGCTGCCTAAAGATCTTTCCAAAGTTTCATTGGAAACAATTACCAGAGTGTGGAGGTCAATAGGAGGGTCAGGGATTCCCTTTGGATAATTATAATGCTGTGTCCTTTGGGGTTTTCAAGGTCTTTTGGTTTTCATTTTTTATTAGAATGTGAGAACAGCTCTGAGAAGTCAGTATTGGAAGCTTGTTTAGTCAACGAGGAAGATGAATCTCAGTGCATTAAGTGACTCGTGCGTGATTTGGAACTCTTTGGATGGGGAACTTGGCCTTAAAGGTGGATCTTCCTTTGTCGTCTGGGCAGCTGCTTTCTTCTCTATAGACTCTTTATGGCAGGTGTAGAGCGAAGAGGTTTAGGTTTAACATTTAGCTTGAAGAAAGAGCGGACTAATCTGATATTTAAATGTCAGCAATGTTCAAGTTTGGTCGCATTTCGAGACCAGAAGAGAGAAAAATTGTTTTCAGAAATTAATAGGAAGAGAGTGGTAGTGCTAAAGGGAAGAAGTCAGTAATTTTATTTAAGAGCTCAAGTTTGGGGTTTGGAAATACAGATGGCAGGGGTCTTCATTGTAACCACAGGTATGTAACTAGGTGCCAGTTCAGTAATGTCACCAAGAATGTTTTCCAGTAAATGGCCACAATTGAAATAAGTTTCTTAAAAAGCAAAATAAATTTTCAGAACTGAGTTTGTGCTAGAGACTTACACACTGGATTTTCAAGATGTGCTAGAATGTGGCCTTATTAGAGTTAATAAATTAAGAATTTCCCAAATTCTCTCTAATTGAAGACATAAAGGCTTCATCAGGTTTGCCTTTTATTTTGCCTATGTATTTGTTCTTGCTGATATCCCAGATAAATTTTATGCTATTAGAAATATAATATTAATTGATATAGATGTATGTTCAAGCCACTCAAATTAGCTTTGCTGAAAATAACAATATGAGTAAGATATTATCCCATCTGTATTAGTTTTTTATTGCTGTTTTATAAATTACCATGAATCAATCAGCTTAAATCAACACCCATTTATTAGCTTCTATAGGTCAGAAGTTCAGCTAGATGTGGCTGAGTTCTCTGCTCGGAGTTTCATTAGGGTAAAATCAAGATGTCAGTTGGGTTATGTTTTTGTCTGGAGGCTCTAGGAAAGAGTCCACTTCCAAGGTCATTCCTGGAAGAATTCAGTCCTTTGTGGTTGCAGAACTGAGGTCCCCAGTTTTTGTTGGCCTTCTTGCCGGAGGCTGCTCACAATCCCTTGAAACTGCCTACGTTCCCTGCCAGCTGGCCCTCTCTGTCTTCAAACCAGCAATGAGAACTTCTCAGGCCTCAAATCCCTCCTTGTACTTTGATTCTCCAACTCCCCTTTCTGATGGAGAAAACTTCCTGCTTTCAAAGGGCTGTTATGATTAGGTCAGGCCCACCCAGATAATCTTTCTATTTTAATGTCAACTGATTTGGGACCTTAATTCCATTTGCAAAATCTTTTCACAGCAGTACTTAGATTAATGATTGATTGAATAACCCAGAGAAGGTGTGTACACTAGGAGCCAGGAGTCTTGGGGGTCTGTTTTATAAATTTGCCTACCATACCTGCTGGAAGGAGATAAAATCTTTTATGATGGATAAAACAAGGATATAAAGAGATAGGACACAAGAAGAATTATAAGAGGCACAGGAGAGGGGTAAACCAGATGTTATAGGGGTTTAAAAGAGGAAGAACCACTTTTGCTTAGGAAAATCTGGAGAAGTTTTAAGAAAAGGACTTTGAGGGGTAGGTAGTATTTTTATTTATGGAGATTAGGAAAAGGTGCTCCAGGTAGAGATACCACTGCAAACAATGACGCAGAGATGGGAGAGCGAAGCCTGTTGGAGAAATGGTTAGCAGCACTATATAGGTAGAGCTTACAATATATTTGAAGTGGTGAGAAATGGAACTACAGAGTAACTTCAATTTGGGTAGGACTCTGAATGCCAGGCAAACTAATTTGCTTCTAAATTGATGAGAATAGGCCATCACTAAAAGTTATCGAATGTGGGAGAGATGTGATGGGAGCTATACTTTAAAAAGATTGACAGTGGAACAGGGAAAAGTTGTAATTGGTGTGGGTGGGCATCCAGGAAGGATCTATAGCAATAGCCTAGAAGGTTGTAAGGACCTCATTTCTACAAGGGAAAATGAGGTTGGAGGAAGAGAATGGATGAATGTAGTGATAGAGTCTGTAAACGTCCCAACAGATTGGAAATATGGAGGGAAAGGAATGGGAAGTCGGCTCCATTTTGAGCCAGCTCTCATAAGGAGAGACAGGGACACCAGAATGATTCACTTTGAAAAGAAAATGCATTGTGATAGGTTGTACATGGCACAGTACAGATGGGATCATTGTTGAAAGTATTCTCGGGCCTCAGGAATAGATCGAGGCCCTCAGGAAGGTGGAAGCCAAGGCCAGAGTGGACATGGGCTAGTGGAAAGGAACTAACTTGGCTGTAAGGCTGCCACGAATGGGCCAAATATGGAATTAAAATGAATCTGCCATGGCAAAAGAAGTATGCTGAACACCTGGTAGTGGAGATGCTTGTGGTTTCAAATAATCGTTTTGAAGGATTCAGTGACCATAGACATGTAGTATATAGTTTAGGCCCCAAGGGGAAGGGGTTAATAAAAACTAGTTAGTGTACGAGGAATCCATCGACCTCTTGGAAAATTGATGCACTATTCAGAAACTATTCCTACAAGTTGTTCAGCCATGAGTTAGGCGAGGCCTAAGCCTGATAATTCCGTTTCAAGGGCTTACAGTAGACATATTGGAAATAGAACTAATACCACTTCTGTGGGTTAGATTGTGTCCATGCAATGATATTTACTAGCCATCTAGGAAATGAATGGCACAGTCTATGAGGTAAGTATGTTGCAATCATAACACTTCGCCTTTTATTGTACATGATGTTAAAAGAGTCTTTGTGAATATAACCTTATCCTCATTGAAAGGTGATTTTAATTCTCAATGCTTGGAACACATTTAAATTTCTTGATTTCAGATGGACCCAGTACAATGAAATGTTTTATTTATTTTATTTAACATATATTTCTTTGAATGCTCGCTATCTTCCCAAGGTGATGGTGGCAGTGGTGATAACTGTGTATGTATACGTAGGGGCTGGAGATCCAGGTAGAGGAAATGTTTACAGAAACAGAGGCTTGCCTAGAGGAATTGCAGTGGGCGCACTGTGGCCAGAGCACAAGATGTATGGATGCATGAAGCCATGGTGGTGTGGGCGATTAATCCAGCAACATCTTTTGAAAAGGAGCAAAGATGTTTGAGGTATTTGTAGTGTATTCTAAAGGCAGTGGAGGAACCACAGGTTTCCGAGCAGTAACGTGACTGTGATTTCTGTGAAGACAGGGTCTGAGGTTTTTCAGTATGTTCCATAATCTCTAACATTTTGAAGCTAATCAGTAAAAGTCCTTGCTGAATGAAATTGTGTTTAATCCATGTGAACTGGATGTAACGCAGGGCCAATTTTGTGGCTGTGTTGCAGTGAGGAGAGGCTGCAATCTAGAACTGATGAGCTATTGCATGCATTCTGATAAGAGATGGTGGAGATCATAGGATTATAAGTGACTTGTTTTTCTGTTTTTCTCCAAATTTCTAATTCTTTTACATATTTCTTAAAATGAGCATGAATTACCTTTATCATTAAAAAACTCATAGGCCTTATTAAGAAAGGAAAAAGAAATGACTGACTTAAAGGACTTTGGAGTGCTGATAAAGAGAAGAGGACAGAGTTGAGAGACGCTTTAAAAATACTGGACTTGGATGATGACAGCCTCCTGCCACTGCCTGTGTACATTTAATGTGCCTTAGATGTATTGAGTTTGATTTTGATTGTTGAGTTCTTTTGAGGCTGTGAGATAATCCTGGGCCTCTATGAGTGTAGCAGACTGGGGTGGTCTCCCTAACAGACATTTGGGAAATTGAGGTCCTCGTGTAGAGAAGTGAACTTCATAGGAAGCACCTCAGCCAGGCTAGAAGAAGACCATAAGCATAGAGTCTGCATATAACTTGGTGCCTGTTTAAGTCTGAGGGCAAAACTGGGAAAGAGAGAAGGTCTGAGAATGATGTGATTTTCTGTTTGCCAAGTTAGACAGAGGTGCTATGGACTGAGAGAGGAGATTCCTGAAGGACAGGTTTTATGGGGAATGATTGTGCTTGATTTTCGACATGTGAAGGTGAGGTGTCTTTGGTCTATCCAGGTGCAGTTGTCCAGGAGGCAGCTAGATTTGGTTTTAATGTGAAGAAAAACAGGGTCAGGAGGTAGAACTCAATAAGTCATATCCAAATAGGGAATAATAATACCAGTTGTATTACCTCATAGCATTGTCATGAGAACAAAATCAATCACCACAGGGCTATGGATTGATTCTGGAAGTACCATGAGATAATACATGCAAAAATACCATAATGTATGTCACTATTATTGAAAGTAATAACCGTAGCTCTGTGTATTCTGCTATCTGTCACTTTTACATTCCTGAGGTGTATTACTGCTCTTTCTGTTCTTAGAAGCACTTGTAATTACGTTATTGTCAGACCCAAAGCAAGGATTTATTTGGAGAACTTCTTTGTCCTTTAGTAAGGAATTTTTTGTTTTCCCTGGGAGAGTTGCATTTAAGATGTAATGATTAAAGCTTAAATGTAGTATGATCTCAATCTGACTAATGTCTGGTTCAATCTTTTTAAAAATTATTGTTCCTTAAAGTCTGGTAAGTTTTGGTTTCATTCAGTCAGAACTGAGAAAGCTACTTACATTTAGAATTAGAGAAAGGAAATAATTTCCTTTTAAACACCACAAAATCCCTGAATATAGCTAATACTATGAGGCTTTTTTTTCCACTCAATTTATCTGGAGAAACCCTGATTTGCATATGTTTGCATCTATTTGCATGTGCAATTCAAGTGACTCCCAACTCCAAGTATATAAGATGAAACAAATTAACTCTTTATTTTAACCTTCTGTGATTATTGTTTAACACTGTGTAGTAGATTTGGACTTTTAAAGTCACTTTTAAGTTGGAGAAGAATTTAGGAAGTATGGAAGTGGAGATTCGGGGAACCATCTTGGCTTCAGGGGTAAGGATGGGAAGCCACAAAAGGCCTGGGAGAGTATCAGTATACACAAATATGTCCCCAAGTGTAGGCTTACAGAGCACCCCTGAATGGACAAGGGAGATTTCAGAGGAAGGTTTTGAGAGAATTCCATCTGTAATCAGGGATTTAGAGCTGGCAGTGGCAAAGCTTATCCTCGGTCTCCTACACCTTGCTGTTATGCTTTCCTCATGTTATACCCTGCCTTCCTTTCAATGATCCTCAGACATGTCTTAATTTTATGCAAATCTATATTGTAAAAGGATTGCATATCTTTATATTATTACATGTTCACTAGACACATTTTGGAAAAGAAAGAAATCTCCCCCAAACTCTCTCTATATTTTTTTCCTCCCCCTTTGACAGCATATTCATTTAGCCTTAAGAAAATAAAATACCATAGGGGATTTTAGGTTCTTTAGAGAACAAGTAAATACATACATACATACATACATACATATATATATATATATACATATATATATATATATACATACATATATATATATGTATGTATATATATATATACATACATATATATATATGGAGCCATACAATTAAAACTTAAAGGCATCTGCTTCTTTGGCTTTTGGGGCCAAACTCTTAAGACTGCATTACCCAATACAGTAGCCACTTACCACATATGGCCATTGGACACATAAAATGTGGCTGAATTAAGTTATGCTGTCAATGTAAAATACACACCAATTTTGAAGGTTTCCTATGAGAAAAAGTGTATGGTTTCTCATTAATAATTAAAATAATTGATTAGATATTAAAATAATGTTTGGATATGTTAGGTTAAGTAAAATATATTATTAAAATTAATTTTCGGTTTCTCCTTACTGTTTTTTAAATGTGACTACTGGAAAATTTAAAGTTACATATGTGACTCATATTTATGGCTCACATAATATTTCCATTGGACAGTGCTGCTCTAAGAGATACTTTTTACTCTTAAACCTAAAGAGCAAAAGCTAAGAGTATTGGTGCTGTGTTCAGGAGTGATTGCTACCCATTACTGATGTTGTAGCTTATTGCTATTTATAATTTGAATATCAAATACCTTAAAATCAATTTAATATGGGTCTTGTTTACCTTACCTTTCTTTCTATTCTGCCCCTGTTTCTACTATGATTCAGTGCAGAGATAAAATGCCAGTGTCCTCAGCTTATGTAAATGGATTTTAGTCGGAACACGATTTTTCCTGATGACTAGTAAAAACTAGTTAGGTTTTGTCATTTATACACTTGGAATTTTGTCTCACTGAAACCTTGCTACTCTATTTAACCTACTTCTAGTTTGGCAAATATCTACTGCCATGTTAGGTTATGCTTTTTTTTCTTTAAATTAGCTCTTAAATAATATACCACAGCAGCTACAGAAGAATGGGCGGGGGAGAAAAAGTTTTCACTTTTTTTTTTTTTTTTTAATACAAGACTGATTTTATTATATTACGAGGGAAATAAGTTAGATTGCTCTGGCAGTCTCAATAAATCACACATGAAGTCGTCTTTTTTTTCCCTAAATTAAATTTTTATTTAAATAAAAGTGTTATGTTTGTATTTGAGCTGACAGCTAAATCTGATAATTAGAGTGCATGAAGTTGGCTTTGATTGGCATTGTAATTGGATTGTCATTGGGCTGAGAACCTATTATCTTTGGATCATGCCCCATGAAATCTGTTGAAGAAACTTTGCTGCCAGTCATTAGAGCCACCATCTTGGCTTACAAATTAGGTTTGAAAGGCTTCTTACCACTGGGAATGTAATTTAAACCACTGCAATTGCACTCCCATTAATTAAAATTATATTAAAATTATGGTTCATTTTCTAAATATTTTTTTCATATTTTATTAGACATACTTATTACTAAATGCTTAACAAATTACATAGCAGTGCTTAGTAAAATTATGTTTCGAAGATAATCCATCTCTTCAGCACATGCTACTCAGCATCAGTAGAATTAGTGTTAATCATGAAAAGATATACTATTTATGTTTTTCATTACAACTTTCAGAAGGAAGCGTTTTCGTTATTTCAACATAAAATATAGGACCAGCAATGTCGACTGTAAATTAAGATCAGTCCTGCCGATAATGAAATATGTAGCTTTGCTATAAGGAGATGTCGTCTGTTATGGTCACATTTCTAACTGCCTCCATTTTTTTCTTTTCTAAAAACAATAGAAGCCTGTAAAAGAGAGATGGCTTTTTTCTTTTTTGATAGAAGATTAAGGAGGGAAAAAAGCTTCCACATGCCAAAACCTATGCTGCTTTTTATTCCTATTATTGTCTGCTAAAAGCAGATCAGAGCTGATCGAGACAGAAAAGGAGCTTGTGAGGGCTGAGGATAAGAATAAGGTGGGAGTTAGTGGCGTGAGGCTAGTCCTTTCTGGCTGATGGAGAAGGGGGCGTGTGCCTCAGGGCCCACAGTGCATCTTTCCTTTCCACTGGCTCTTCTCTCTGGCCAGAGCCCCAGACACTCATGGGCAGATGCCACCATTAGGTACATGGCTGTAAAGATCTCAGAGAGTACAGAACAAGGCAGAGATTCTTATGTCTGCTTCTCTTGTTTATTTTTTCCCCTCTTTTTTCTTTTTTGTAATGGATGTTGTGATTGTTCAGGAATATCTCCCTATCCCTCAATTTCTTGACTGCAGATAAGTTTGGAGTGATAGTTGAGCAGCTTCAATAAAAAACTTCAATGGGAATTAAAAGTGGAAAACTAAGTTTTCAAATTTGTTCTAATTTTATTTAGACTGTATTAAGTATCTGTAGTCTCCCCTGCCCTCCTCAAGATTCCCTCTCAGCTACATTTTTACATGGTACCTATTTCTGTTGTTTCTGTCTCAAGCTTCAGTGTTTTGCTCAAAATAGATGTTAAATAATGTTGAATTGAATTTAATTGATTTAACTGAATTAGAGGTCTGCTTTCCAAAGATTCTAGGGATAGCTAGAGCCAAATCCCAAATGAGTTAAAGTATCTCCCCTGAGTGACAAGATATAGTTGGTAAAGTACTTTCATAATTTCTTTTACTACTTTTACTACTCTACCAAATAGTGTTTTAGAGTGAATACTGCTATCTGCTTTCCCTATCCCTTTTCTTAATAGATGAAGACATTGAGGGTCAGAGAACTGAGAGTTCAAGGTCATGTGGTTACTGACTAATTAGCAAAGCTAGAACTAGACCTCAGAACTTCTGTCTTCAAGCTCAAGGCCCTTTCCGTTCTTCCATGCTGCCTTCTGTAAAAAAGAATGAAGTCCCAGAGTGAGGGAGAATGTGGGGAGGCAGACTCTCACTTTCATTCTTACTCACTGGTAGGAAAGAAGTTGGAAGACAATTAGCATTATGGATAAAAATCCTGAAGAATATTAGGCCCTGTGACCCTTTGATTTCCTTTCCAGGAATATGTTCTTAAGAAGTAATCATATGATGAGTTATTTAATTACAGCCAATTTTTATTGGCTGCTCAAAATGAGCCAGGCACAGTGCTCAGTACTTTACATATATTTTTTTGCTTAAAGCTCAGAACACTCTGGCTAGCTGTGTTCTTACAATTACTCTCCCCTGAAACAGATGGTGAAATGAGGCATGGGAGGATTTTGTAAAATATGTCCAAGTGTCCAAGTTACATGGCTATTTAGGATTTGGACCCACGTCTGAACCTAGAGCTCTTTCTCTCCACCAATCTGCTCATTGCTCAGTCATTGCAGTGATGCTTAAAGCAGAGAAAGCTTGGAAGCAATCTAAAAGCTCGGCAGTAGGGGATTTGTTCAGAAAATTTTTTTTACAAACTGTACAAATAATACTGTAGATGTATATCAAAAGATGATTACGATAAAATTGAAATCTATGAAATACTGTTATCCCACTTTATAAGCATATGTCTGTGGAAAAATATCTAGAGGGATTATAGCTCATTATTTTCTTGTTATTTACCTGTATTTTCTTTTTTTTCTTACAATGAACATACCTAATTGTGTAATTCTTTTTTTTTTTTTTTTTAGCTAAAGTACATAATTGAGGAGTAGTTTAGAACTTTTGAAGCATTCAAATAGCATCAACGAATTTTCAAGAGCTTTGTTCCCAAGCAAAGAATGAGTGTTCCTTCTAAACAATGATTTTCTTCTCCCGTTACTGGGGGGCAGGACCTTCTGGTTTCCTCCTCAACAGGGCACAGGGAGGAGTAGCCTTGATTGGGGGCCAGGCTTAGAACGTTCCATTGCATGTTGCTCATGCAATGGAACCTGTATAGGAGTCACACCCTTTTTTTAAATGGTAGTGTGGCCTTTGGAAAAGAAATGTGACAGCCAAATTTTGGGTGGCTTCTCACAAGGCAGAGCTCAAACAGCTTTAGGAGCAGCAGGAATAACAGAAAGGAAGCTAAGAGGCTAAGCTCAGAGAAGTGAGAGAGAGAAGAAAGACACCCTCCTCCTGAGGGGTGGAGAGTCCCAGATTGTCCTCATTTTGCTCCCTTGGTGGATATACTGTATGTCAAAACAAAAAGCTCAGCTGAGAGGCCAGGAGAATAGGGCTAAGGGAGGACTGAATTTCCAAAGTTGGAACTGACCTCGTGTAGGCTCTTCCTTGGAGCATGCCTCATACACCTGTGCAGATGCCATGGTTAAATCTCCACCATCAAACTGGGCATTTGTTTGGGTTTAAACAGTAGCATAGGACCTGTTCAGGTTCTCAGACATTTTGTGGGATAGTGGTGGGGAAAGGGCACAGCAAAGAAGCACTAGGCCCTCTGTACTTCTATTCATAGATTTGAGATTTGAGGCATCCAATTAAATCACATTTAAAAAACGGTCTTCAGAGCTAAAAGATCACCTACAAAATTTCAGAGTGTTTAGAGAATGGGATACATGATATGTAAGTTTTTTGTATGATAGAATTACAGAAAAAAGGTGCTTCCAATAGAATGCAAGCTAGAATGAGACAGCTGGGTGTGGGAAGGGCAGAAGAGTGGATGAAAGAAACACCACATTTCCACAACCTTTATCCTCAAACGGTTACTTATTTGCAGTTGAGAAATGTCTAGAAATGTGGCCAAATGCTTTATTGGCTACATAGATTCTAAAGTTTTTAAGAGCTAAATTTTCTCAGAAAATATAAGTCATTTTAAACTAACTGCTGTTATAAGATAGCCACCATAATATTATACATATAATTACCATAAATTCCAGTGTGTGCGTGCGTGTGTGTGTAATTTTTTGATATTTTTAGAGTTTAGGTGTGATTTTTCAATTTTCATTGATTTGAGCTCACATTTCCATTCTGAGACAATAGAATTCAACTCCCCGATAGAATTTGACAATTCTGTCCATCAATTTTTATACAGTATAACAAGAGGCAGCTAGCTATAAGGGTGAGCTCTGGAGCCAGACCCCTGAATCTAAATCCCATTCTGCTATTTGTTAGCTGTGTGACTTTGACTAAGTTTCATAAACTCTCTGTGCCTCAGTTTCCTCATCTATAAAATGGAGATGATGATGATGATAGTAGATCACTGACAGGATTTTTTTTTTTTTTTTTTTGAACATAACATGAATTGAAACCTGTGAAGTACTTAGAACCTTGCCTGGCACATAGGAAGTTCTATAAATGTTAGCTGTCATTGTTATCATTATTCTTCAATGTTTACCAAATATGAGATACTAGGGCAGATGAAAGGATAAAAAAGATGTATTCCCTTTCTTCAAATATCTTAGATCTTAGATTGCTATTTTTCTCTATTTTATCCAATGTATTAGGTTGTATTACTAATGTCACCAGTATCTTTCCATCAGAATTTCTGAGTTTCAAAGTTGTATTATTAAAAAAAAAAAAAAATGGAGTTCTTCTTATGGATTTTTTTTTATTCCCTAGGAGAGATAGTTACCTCCTTCCTAAGCAAGTCAAGACCTAGCAATTCACTGACTCCAAGGTGAAGCAGCCCCTACCTAGATAACCACAGTGGGATTCTAGCGAAATCCTTTGAGTATAGTAAAGGCCCCATGCTCCCCTCTTGGCAAATGAAATCATTGATCTGCTTTTAAAACTAACTTATCTAGGGGTTATCTATATCAACATTCATATCGAGATAGGTAAGGATGCCCAGCTAGATGTACATTCACAGTGTCTGCACACACTTACAGAATCCCGCCCCCCGCCTCCACACACACACACACACACACACACACACACACACACACACACACACACCCCGACAGTGGGGACCTCACATTCAAATTTGAATGGTTTTTACAAAATTAATATACTCTTTCTTGAAACCAAGAAAGAGAGTGAAATCTTTGCATTTAAAAAATTTTCAATTTGTGTTAATATAGACATGAGTCTTTATTGGGAAAAGTAGAAAGCAATGTGTATAAAACTTGGATTATATCCAACTGAAAAAAAAATGAGTTCAGATGCTTTCTGTGTTGGTTTTTGCCTCACATGCAGATTGTGCTGTTTGGTGAGAGGAATAATTAGTCATTTACAGGTTCATTACATAGTATGGTTAAACCTGACCTTCTCTTCTCTTTGGCTGGCTGGCGAGTGACCTTTCTCAGTAGGTCCAGCTGGCTAATATGGCCCTTATATGTACAAACCTATGTAGTACAGTCTGTTTCTTCCAACTCTAATGCCACACTCTTTGAGATCCTCATTTTACATATGGCAAGGAAGAGCACACATGTCATTCATTTTTCAATTCTTTGTACAAGATTTCTAAATGGAACGTCCATCCTCTATTCTACCTCTTACAACAAAAACGGCACATTGTTATTTAAAGCAAAAGCTTTATAGATTAGTTGTTAAATGCGATATTCATCTCATGAATAACTAATAACATAAAATAAAGAACAATGAAAATGCAAATTATCTGCACATATACAGTGGCAGCAGTACGAATAGCTCTCCTGAGTTTGTGGAAGGTAGGCAAAAGCCAGTCAAATTTCTGATAGTACCTAGTCCTTTGAGTTGCTGAGACAATATCAGAATTTATCTTTTAGGTCTCATTATTGAGGCATGAAAAAAGAGATTGAAATCTGGTAGTATTTCAATTCTTTCGTTAGCATTATTAATAAACAAGAATTGGCAGGAGCTAAACTGATTGGCACATACATCTGGAATAACAGAAATAAATAAAGTTTCAGAATGTGAGGAGGGTTTGCTGCTAGAAGGATTTTGGGTAGAAAATAGCATATGCATGAGAACAGCTTTCAATCTAACCAAACCTTGACTAAATCTAAGGAGCGCTTTTAGGATGGAAGAGAGGGACAGGTGGGTGTCTCTCCCCATGAAAGACGTGCCTTGCTTTTATTTTGGAGGAGAGTACAGAAAGAATGTTAGAGAAGTGGAGGTGGAGAGTAGGTAACCACAGCTATGAAAAACCAGCCTAAGAAGTCTCGTGAAGGAGAGGTCCTATTGTTCTAAGAATGAAATTGATCCCTGGCACTGTTTTCTGGATTGGCTCCTAAGCAGACATTAATGGTAAAGAAAAGGATCTTCGGCCTTTGAAATATTTGTAATCATATACAGAGCCAGTACTTTTATTTTATGTGTGCAGAGTGAATTAATCCTATAAGTTGATTTAAAAAAAAAACCCAACACCTATCAAAAGCATTGAAAAATTTTTTCCCCTGCTCACCTGCTACTCTTATCCAGTTTATGTGCCCATCACACACACTGTACATTTGGGAAATGTATTCAGTGTAAATTGATGCAGAAAGGCTGGGTTTTATTTCCTTGACAGTCAAATTGGAAGAGGACACGTAGCCTTGGATTTTAGTTGCAGTTTGCCCTGTATCAGTCTCGATAAGCATCCATCACAATAGCCATGAGTTGAAATGTGAGCAATGGACATGTGAGCAACATAGGATCTGCCTTTTTATGAGACATTAAATTACGTTCAATTCTTTCCTTTCCCTGGTGAAAGAGAAAAATGAAAACCAAAGGCTCTAGAGGACCATTTAAAAGCAACAAGCCCCACAGATGGCTGACCCAGATAACTGATGGCATGATAGTACAGTCACACTCTGTGTGGTGAGCTCTGGCAACCCTGAGCACCCTGGCTGCCCGCCACTAACTGCCAGGCTGAACTGTGCTTCCTGTGACCACTCTAAAGTTGTTGTTAGGCTAATGGAGAGAGGGCGTCCCCATTCTACACACCCATAGACCAGACTCTGATAGTTTCCTCTGAATCAACTCTTGAGAGACTCACTACATTCAAGAACTGGTCGTACTCATAAAACTTCTATCTTGACTTCGACATGGCTTATATCAGATCTCAGTTATTTGCACTCAAGTACCCTTAATGATGTAGGAGAGTTAAACTATTAGTTGATGCAAAATCAAGCTAAAGCAAGCAAACCATTTCTTAACAGTCTCCTTTTTATTTCCAAAATGCAGGGAACATTTACATTGTAATCCATGGTAAGTCTGTGTTATAATTTCTTAAAGTACTTAACCAACCCCCGCTGCCATGACTGCTGAATTTTAGAGAATAAGTGATGTTTAAGTGTGGTCCCCAAATCAGCAGTTTTCGATGTTACCTGGGAATTTGTTAGGAATTCAGATTCTCAGACACCTACTTACTGAATCAGAAACTTTGGGGATGGAGGATAGCTATCTGATTTTGAACAGACTCTCTAGGTTCTCTAGATTCACGTGCACAATAATGTTTGAGAGCCATAAATCAAAATACTTTGCTATGTTAACCCTGGGGCTTGGTGTATTTCTGATGTGGGTACTCACAGGTATACCATTTCCAAATTAGAGAAACAAGGTAGTTGATTGCAGCAGAGATTCGCCATTATTTTTTAAGGTGTATTTACATGTGGGACTACTTACTTGGATACACCCAGAATTCACTCAATTGCCCATTCCACAAGTATTTACTGAGCACTTACTGTGCAGACACTCTGCTGTGGATTGGAGATACAATAGTGGACAAAACCGTCATGGAGTTTAAGTGTCACTCGGAGAGGTAGCCAGTAAGCAAGTATAGTATAATGTCATGTGGTAATAAATGCTATGGAGAAAAATAAAGTAGAATATAGGGATCGAGAGTGTCTGATTTGGATTGTTCTTTGGATAGGGCAATCAGGAAAGGCGTCTCTAAATAGGCAGCATTTGAATGGAAACCTGAATGAAGTAAGGGAATAGGCTATGAGACAATCTGGGGGAAGATGTTCCTAGGCAGAATGTGGGTGATACCATTGCTAGGTTCTACTTAGAATATTTAAACAGTTGGAGTATGTCTTGTCTTCTCCATCTGAGCTGTAGCTCAACAAGGAGCCCTCTCCTTTTCTCAGGCCAACTTCATGCCGAAGGCCCTTTTGTAGGAAAAGACAGTTTTAGCTTTTCTGGTAAATGTTATACCTGGTGGTTATTCCTGAGTATGTCTCCAGGTCAAGGGATTAGATATTGAGTCCTAGCACCGACTATAATTCTACATCTTTCTCTCCCATCTTCCCAAACGGATATTTGGAATACAATTTACAGTGTTTCTACTTCATAGATAACCTTGAAGCTACCCTCATTTCTGTATGCAGTCAAGAAAATCAGTCACAAATGTTTGTACTTTACTAATAGTAGAATGTATTATTTTTGACGTGACCTTGCAAGGATTCTAGGCATAGCACTAGGTCAAGACAATGTGGCAAAATTCTGGCTTGAAAAGTACCACGATGGAGGTCAATCAAGGTGATGGATTCAATCCCTGTTTGTGGCAGTTCTTGTTCCCCCAGGGACTCACAATCCTCCTTAGAGTGAGTCTTCTTAAATAAATTTCATTAGTTGGATGGGGTATGGGGCACAAGATGTGAAGGAGGCTGTGATTGAGATCAGAGAAGAAATGTTATTGCTCTTTCCAAAATCCATAGCCATTCCTTTTTGATGAAAATTTTCGAGGGAAGTACTATTTAACAGTAATTTACTATCCTGAAGAATCGCCGAAGGGTTTTCCTCTTCGTCCTGTTGGAAATGCACGGGGAAGTCATAGAAGGGATTGGCTGAACAGCAGTGGTGGAGGGACACCTAGGGTTTACCTACCTTGGAAGGTGCACAGTGGAATGTCCATCGTCCATGAGACCTACTGTGATACCAAAAGTTTAAAGACTGCCATAAGTGCACTTTTACAATTCCCACATGAATTTCTAATAATTTCCACAAAAAGAACAAAAAGAGAGTCGCAATTGTTCTCTCTTTCCGTTTGAGACAGAAAAGCATTCTCACCAAAATCTGTGTCCTGATCCACTCTCTCCCCCACCCGCCTTCTCACTTATGTGCTTCCCTTCTCACCACTTTATTTTCCCTGCCTTTTGTTTCTCGGATTTATCACGTGTTCCCTAATCCTTCCATCCTTTGATACAATATGAAGTTTGAAGCCTCCAACAGTGGTTTTAAAGAAAGCATATAACCTCCACTTTGAGATGTCTTTGGAGCTGTGTGAATAAATGTGTTGAGAAGGGGTAGATGTTTCCCAGGTAATTCTTGCAGACAGAACTGCAATCCAATTCTGGATCTGCGTCAAACCATCTACAGAGATAAACATCACAAGCAAATTTGTATTTGTGGTGGAAATTGTCCTTTGCCCTCAACCCAATATTGAATTTAAAAAATTTCTAAGCTTTATTACATGTAGAATTTGTTTTTAATGCTTAGAGGTATGTGTAGGTGAGTGAGAATGGAGCTGATAAATGTAGTTACATTTTTGCATCCATCGGTGACCCAATTTTCTCGTCATTTTGCATGTAGAAAAAAGAATAATGATGGGAAATGAAATAGTTGCTGTCATGAAAATGTATAATCTGGCAAGAGTAAAAATTTGGGAGAGATTTGAGGCCAAGCAAGACTCTATCAAAGAAACTTTAAATATTATCTCCAGTTTTTCTATATCTTGGTAATGAGAACATAACATTTTTCAGTCTAAAAGATTTCCCTTGTTTATGAGGGTCCAAGAGCCAGGGATGCAAAACTGTTTTTTTCTGGTTTATCTCCAGATGAAATTCAGCCCAGGGGTTCAGGTGGAGGGCATCTGAAGTGTTGTGTGAAAGCAGTGGCGTGGAAATCTCTCATTGCACCAGCGACTGACTTTTTCACAGACACAGAGGTAGAAAATTTTAATTCTTCCTCACCCTACTCTGCACTCTTGTGGGATTTAAGAAATTACTGCTCTACTTTCTACACAGACCCCGGTGTAGTTCATGCTGGTGCCAAATCGGACACAAGGGGGCACCGAAGTGCCACAGATTTTGCCCTGGGACCTTTCTTCACAAGCAAATTCTCATCAGTAGAGAAGGCCAGGAAACTCTGGCCCTTCAGGAACATTCTTCCTCCCAAGCTTCCTTGGCAGAGGCATTACCATGGTGGCTGGAATCATAAAACGTTGCCCACAGTTTGTTTGCCCAAACGTCCCTCTTGGTGCCAGTTTGAAAGTATTCCACAATGGTGGTTGAAGCACCACATTAAACTTCTTCCCCCTTTTTTCCCCCTCTTTTAACTAATTCAACACTTGAAGTGTTGAGAAAGTGCTACGAAAATCCATTTGAGAGGAAACACTCAATTTAAAAAATGATAGTCACTTTCTAACAATATCTTTCGAGTATTGGTGTCCTGAATGTGTTCTTAACAAGGAAATTATTTTTCTTTCTAATTTGTCTGTTTGTCAAAGGAGGCAGTAATTTGTTGATTTATTTCCTGTGCTTTGTCTTTCTTCTTTACCTCAAAAGTGAAGAACTGGCAGGGTTCTTGCCACGACGTGAAGGACCATGGGCTAATCCATAGGGCAACAATAAAGTTATGCGAGTCTCTCTCACTTAAAAGAAGATGGGGAATTTGACTATTGATTTCAAATTTTCTCTGTCTGGTCAGGAGAGCTTGCATTTTATTAAATGCAGTCAATTTGTGGTAAAATATTCTTTTTATTTTTCAAGATAGATTGCTGATTTACTGTAGAATGGTGGGAAAATAAGGCTGTACCTGCTGAGTGCTGAAGAGAAGCGTTTATTTATTTTATTGATTTAGTCCATTTTTGTGAGATGTTTTCTATGTATTTTTCATTTGGCTACAAAATGTACTCACAAACTGTCCTAGCTGCTGTACTTCTTCAGTGTCTTGGAGAATAGCTCTAAAAAGAGAGTTTGAAATTTGCAAATGATTCTTTCATTTGGGAAGCCTTTTGTTGAGGCTAGTTCTGTTCCTTCTATGTGGACAGGTGTAACTGCAACCTTTATACTTTTCAGTGATTGTGACTGGTTAAGTTATCTTAAAGTTTCAGAGTCTGAGTGAAATGTAAGTTTTGGTTTCCAAGCTAGAACCCTCAGTTTATTGTTAAGTAAGAAGGCTGATTGATCACGGGTACTGATCCTTTTGGCCTTGATTTCTTTATTTTCTATCAGAGGGTAAAAACTTCCTCTTTAAAAGAAAATGACGGTACTCCTTCTGATTGAAAAATTATTCATTTATTAAAAAGATAGTCTCCTTACAGACCATTCAGTATGATAAGCAAGAAGAATGCCTGATCTGTATGTCGGGTTAAGTGGAGAAGTAGAATGCCCATGCTAGCTGTAATATGTAAAATGTATGTATGTTTAGGAACTGAAAGATATTATAGAATAAATGATATATGTTATTTCGTAGGGTTGGGACAATAGGTGACCTTAAATTTTTTTTTGATTCTGTTAATTTTATAACATTGTTTATGGGGTTGAGGGGGAAGCCTTGGATACTTTTGTAAAATGGGGACTCCTTTAGGTGATTGGAATCAGTTAAATCTTATCATTTTCTGGCTTTCTAAGTAAAAATCTTTTGAGGGTTGGATTTTTCTTCAAATGATACCTGATTTTGCTGGAGATGACCACTTCCACTCTCTTTATAGAGAATGAGTAAGATTTTTTAGATTTAGACTGGAAAGATGAAATGCAACTTTCACTGAATTTTAAATTACGTACTCTATTGTTCCAGTTTTGAATAATTACTCAGTATCCACTGGCACTTTTGATTTCTTAGATAATCAAGCGGAGGAAATAAACTTGATAAATAAATTCTACATTATATTAAAAAATAATATACTTAACTATAATATAGTTTTAAAATAATATAGTTTAAGTTATATAATAAAATTCCATTAACTGAATGACCTGTTGCAATGAAATACATTTAAAAAAACAACCTTATGCTTACAGTGTCAGGATAAAAAAACATATATATGCATATATCAAAAGGAAAAAAATCTATGTACATAATTTCTTAGAAGAAATCAGTTTTATTGTACACTTAGTTCAGATACATATGAGGTCAGTTAACTCTCTTCAGCTTTTAGTCATGCATAGAAGGATGGCTAAAGATAGCATATCCAACCCACTTCATTTCCTATGTGTGCCTAAAGGCACTGATGCTGGATTTTGGCAGAGAAAATAAATTCAAATATAAGAGGATGTAGGCATGTTGAATTCCAGACCAGAGGAAGAAGTTAAAGAAGTAACTTTGTTTTGGATAGAGGTGGGTGGGAAGGACGCTCTCTTTGAAGTAATGTTGAGAGCTTAAATCATTTTCTAGGAGCTTTTCCAAATTTCATTATTTTTGGGCTCAGTGTCTCAAATTTCAAATAATTTCAGTTATCTAGGTTTCAATACAGGCACATGGGTCCCTATTTCCTGCAGCTTATAACTGTCCTTTTTGGGGGGAAGGAAGTTTCAAAGGTGGGGTTTATTTTTGTGGTGGTTTTGGTTGTTTTCATTGTGTACTTTTCAAGGCAGTCTTGATGAAAGCTGCCTAGGATGCTTTGCTTGTCACAGGCTAAAAAAGCAACACTTAAAGGTGAGCTTTTGGGTGGCAGAGTAGGAGGTGGTGAAAGAAATATCTGAGGAAGTGATCTTGGAACAAAGGCTTTGCCAATATGTCAATTCTTGTGTTGTTAAAAAAATGAAAAATAAAGATTTGATAATCCTGGATTCCTAGAGCAATACATTTCTACTTCCATCACTGTATTTCATCTTGAGGAGCAATTTGTCCATCTCCATTATGTTTCTTATTTATATTCATGTATGGGTAGGTATTTCTTTACATTCAGCTGTCTCTTATTATATACTGAAGGCATAATACACTCTTCTTGCTGCATTGTTAATGGTTTGGGAAATCCCCATGCTTTAATAAAAATATAACTGTTGCATAATTTTTTATCCATTTAATTTAAATTTTCCCGATGAAGCTTATCATGGATGCTATGTTCAGGTCATGTTCACTTCTGTTTGTGGCCCCTTTCTCTTTCACAATCATAAGAAACAGGTTAAGAAATTGTTTAGAAAATGTTTTGTATTTACATGGTCTTAGCATTTCTCTCAAATTAACTCATACTTAGCTGCCTAGAAAGTTTTTTCTAAGTAGGTAACTCAGATTCGCTTCTATCTTTTCTCATTTAAAATTTTTTTAATGAGAATTCTCATTGATGGAAGAACATTGAGTCACCTTTCCCAAATATGAAGATGTAAAGGGGAAATGAATGATTGACTAAACTTTTCACTTCCATCCAGATGTCTTGGCATTCTATCTTAGCTTGACTGCTCTCTCTCTCTCTCTCTCTCTCTCTCTCTCTCTCTCTCTCTGTGTGTGTGTGTGTATCTATTCGCCTATGTTCCAGATACAAATTGGTTACTTCACTTCTGGGACAGTGGGTGGGTGGGCGGGTGTGTTTTCAGCCAGTCAGATATGCAGTTACCTTTACAGGTAAAACACCTCTGTGTTTTGAGATGGGATGTGTGACTCTACGGTGCAGATGGCACCTGCCCACAAATTTCAATGACCTATACAAGGAGTGGCTGCTCTCCAGGGACTGTACTTATAGTCTCACAACAGATCTGACAATATCCCATGCCTCTTGGAGAAGGTAGTTGATTTGGGTCAATTCAAATTCTTCTTCTCATCTCCTCCAGAGAACTCTGCTGTGTAGTATTCCTGGATACATTCCTATTTGCCTGCAGCAGTGACTGCCTTTAAGTGGTGAGAAAAAGTGATCCTGAAACATAGTAAACCAAAGGTGATTTGAGACCGTAGTATAAATGTGTTATTAAAATTCATTTCTTATATGGTGAGCCATATCTAATTTCAGAAATTGATTTTATCAACCAGAATCAGCAATAACTTTCTGTCTGCAGTTCACTGCTACCCAGACACATTCTCTTTTAAGTACATTTTTCTCTTAATACTGGGAATATTATCTGATGTCCGTATGTGAGTGACATACTCCAAATCCCATCTGCTGATATACCTTTCAAATGTTCCGGCGTCCTCCTTGTTTCCCATTTTTTACTGTTCAGGCCCTCCACAGAACATTATTGTCCCAGCAGACCTTTTATCCAAGGACTGTTGATCACAGCCCAAGAGCTGTCATCCTATTTGCATTCTGTGGATGCATCATTATTCACAACATTTGATGTCCATAAAAACACATTAAAACTATTTCCTTGAGCAAAAATAATCAGCTCTCTGCTGTACATATCATTTGTATACTCAAATTGTAAAATGTAAATTGATATATAAGAAAATGGCCCATTAACTTTTTCATTAATGATGATAATACATTTTATACACCAGCAGCAGGAGGATCTCGCCTTTACTTTAGCAACCTGAAGGGTAAATGGGGCCTTCCTTCTTTTCCTTTTTTAATTTCATAAAAATGATGGGTGTCATCAAACAGAGATTCTTTTAAGTATTCTTATTTGTCTTAAAATATGAAACTACCCCAATACACATGGTAAATGCTTTTCTTTTAAAGAAAAAAAATAATCTTTTGCTATTTGAATATGCCCAAGAAGACAAGTTTTCAGCATGGATAACATATAATTGTTTTAAAATGTTTATTATATTTCCAGTTATGTGCTTCTATATTACATTTAAAATATTGTCAAAAGCATAAAATATTTCTAAAAAGCATCTTTTGTGGCTAGATAACTTTCATGAAATGCAAATGTACGATCGGTTGGAAAATACTAAATATAACTTTCTTTTATGAGATGTGGACACTTTTATTCTATTTCATTAGGATTTACTTTGATTACTTTTTGTTAGAATTTTAGTGCTTGCTTTTTATACAAGTGAATATTGAATTAATCATCTTTTTTCAGGTAGTAATAATAGTCATATTCTTCCGGGGTACAGGATTTAACTCCTATAGTGCCTGCATGACCCGTTGTCAAGCTGCAGCATTTGATTAAAACATAGATTAATAATTTGTCTATCACAGATACATCATGCACTAACAGATAAAGAGCATCTGATATTAACTGAGAAATAAAATCTGCTTTCAGTAAATTGCGTAGAAAAATTACACAGTACATTTAAATTACCATTTGCTTAGCAACATGCCCTTGTAGCCATTCCAGTGGGGCTATAAAATGATCGATTTACTTTAATTTTCTACTGAATCCTGAAAAAAAAATGGCTATCAGTAACCTATCCCTTCATCATAGCATGCTGATTCACTCTGTGTATTAAATTTACTGGCAAGGAGCAAGACGTTAACAAAAAGTAACAGATAATGTGAACATTTCATGCATAATCTGTAATATGAGATATGTATTAATAGGGAAATTATGATGCATTCAATTATTCTGAAATGCCTTCCAGAGATGTTTTGATTTGGCTGCGCTCTGATAGTAGCGGCACAGCAGGGAGCATCTCAAGTGATGAATAACCTAATCTCCTAATCTCAAAATGGGCACTATTCACAGCTAGCCTGGGAGAGACTGGTGGAAGAAACCACACTTCACAGCCACAGCCCCTGAGAAGAACACAACAAAAACAACAACCTATACAATAACAAAATAACCAGCAGCCCAGCCGGCCACCCTGCCACCGGACCTTTTAAAAATAAAGAAATGCAATGCATATTTCTGTTGAATGCTATTTTGTCCCCTGTGATCATGTAGAGCAAGATTCTAATCTGAGAGGCACCTTCCACACTTCCCTGCAAAACTTACAAGACAAAAGGCTATAAAAATGATTGCACTTGAATTAGTGCTGATAGAACTCTGGTATTTATGAGACGTTATGTATGCACAAGAACCTTTACTAATTTGCCATGTTACATGCACACCTGGAATGATCTGTCCCACGTACATGTTTTTTTTTTTTTCCTTTTCCGTAATTTCCAAAGAAAGCCTACCACAACAGGAAACTGTTCATTTTGTATCATAAGTCCCATGTTTCATAAAGCTGCCTGGGTGTAATTAAGCGACTACATTTACTTCTTCGTTTGAGGAACAATGGTCTGGCTCCTTGGAGAGGTCAAGCAGGATTTATTTTATTGTGTACAGAGTCAGAGCAATGGAGCAGGCTGTCAAGAGATAGTAACTGGCCATTCCTTTGCCATTTATGTGGCCCTCTCTATGTAAGAGCAGGGCTGTATTTTTTTCCTCTTCTGATTTACTTCCTTTTTTCCATGGGATCACTGCTACAAAACTATTAGTTAATACCCTGCTGTAAGGAAAATAAGTCCTGAGAAAAATATGCTATGCATGTATGCCTTCCCCACCCCCAAATTACTTGATTGCAGCAGGCTCACTTTTTGATTAATGCAATTTTGCATAAGGTAATATTACACGAGTGTATTACTTTTCAGTAATTATTCAATGGAGTTAATATGGCAGACTTCTTGAAGAAAAATTAGAACCGTGGTGTCTCATTTCTCTAAATCCCCAGCACTGTTCAGTAGGGTAACAATAATAATTATGTATAAATAAATAAATTTCTTTTATCAATGTTCACTTGGGCTGGAAATAACGGGCAGCCTCATCCCCAATCAGAACACTAACGGTTGTACTTTTTAATTAGCAGTGTTCCGAGGGGCAGAAATGATTTTATGAGCAGTTTTGTTATGCTGCAGTTTGGGAGAGTGACACAGTGATTTGTTATAACAAGGATCTTTGCAGTTTAATCATCGTGTGAAATTATGTGTGCTATTTTGCTTTCACTTTCCCCTGCACCTTTGGGTTTGAGCCACTCCAAAACAGAAGACAGGCAAGGCTCGTGGACTCCCTTTCCTAAAGCAATTTTCTCTTTTCTAGAGCTGATTTCACGTGAGCATCATTTTAAACTCTAGCAAGATGTGGTTCTATTTAACTAGCCCTTGCTTACAGAGGTCCCATGCCTACTATTATATTTCCTTACCATGATACATACCTTGCAGTGCATTTTTCTCACTAATCATGGTTTAGCAAACAAGGAAGGAGAGGGCCCCGTTTTATGAAACTTTCTGATGAGTGATGTTCAGTTTATTTCAGTCTTTAGTATACTAGAATGTACAATTGCTCTGAAGATAAATAAAAGATTCAGCCGGGTGCCACTGGAGAGCCGAGCAGCATGTCTTTGGCATTGCTTGAGACTTATCTGATTTGGATTTGTATATCTCATGGGGAATGGCAAAATATTGGAACAGACGGCTTGATATTTCCGAAGAATATAGTGGGCTTTATTAGCACCAGTTTCACTCCCTGACTGACGGCTTTTTCAAATTTTTTATCTTATTAATCCGTGCTACTGTATGTAAATGTTATTCCTTTCTGCATAAGGGAGGCAACCAGCGATTTGTAATAAATGCTTATGAGTGCCTGAGGCTGCACTTAAACTTTAAAACATCTATTATTAAGTTGCAAAAAAACACTGTAATGGCCAATAGTGACCTCATAGGAATTTTAAACTGTGGTCTGCTCTTCTGCATTAAAAACAACAACAAAAAAATTGCCTCAAGTTAGAATTATGAGCAATGCTATTTTAACAGCTGCATTTTGATTATTAAAGTGTGTTTTACAACTGAATTACAATGCTTTTATGGACTCTAGGTATAAGATTTAAAAAGGTCATTAAACATTGTCGGGTTTTGTCACAGTAGGTGTCATTGTATAGAATGGACACTATACAATCTATTTTATGTCACCGCACTTAGGATTTAAAATAACATGCAGAGGCATTTTAGTTTGTTTAACCATGTAGATTACTATAGATCTCTCAAGGATTTTTGACAGTTTGCAGTCTGAGAAGACTACTTTCATTATTATTTTATTAATTTGACAAGAAGCTCTACAGATTTTCTGTGTATCACTGATCCATTTGTCCCAGAAATAATTAAAAATGCCAGCCTGGAGCAACAGACAACAGATACACTCTGGCAAATCAATGTTCAAAAATGCATTGCTTGTACTGTAGCCAACTCTCTAGTCCTGAGACATTTCTACATTTTTCTCAATTCGATTGTGTATGGGTTCATTGACAATAGGTATTGACCCACAGTGTAGGTTTTCCAAATGCAAGACCTTTAAATTGATTTGTCGTATGCTGGATACTATATGTAATGTTTACATCTCTTGCTCCACAAACACAAGGTGAAGTTGCTTTTCCCAGGGCTGCCTCTGCCACACACAGCTCGCAAGGCGGTAAATGTAAACTTGAGTTTGCCTTGCCTGTGCCCTGCCTGTTAGCCACTTATATGTAAATCTTTAATTTTCTTTTCACTGATTTAGCATGATGTTATGCTTGTGACTAGCTAGAGTCCGTACCATCCGTGGAACTGATTTCTGGGGGCCTGATTGTTGCTGGGGACACGGGGATGGAGGTGTGATAAAGAGTATAGAATCCTCAAAATATTTGACAAAATGTCACAAAGGATTGTATTTGCATGTAGTACTGTGGGTAGGACATAATGATTAGTGTGCAGTGCGTCGCTGGCACTGCATATCCGAGCTCATGCAGATAACATGTCTGCTGTACAGCTTTGAAAATTGTATATGTACTTTGAACATATCTATGACTAGCAAAGCTGTCATTCTGTTGAAAAATGTAGCTGCACGAATGACAATACTGTTTAAATTTTTTTTTAAAGAGGACATCTTCTAAATAATTATTATCATGCTAATAACATTTGTAGTCTTTTGTGTATAATTAAGATCTGCCTGTCTAAGCATGAAATAGGGTTGAACTCGTGAATAAGAGTGCTATCCTTAACCTATTTAGTAAATCAGTTTTAATTTGGCTTTCTTTAGGTTAGATCATAACAATAGCACTCTATATACAAAAATCTGTAATTCCTGGCTGTAAACAATCTTGGAAATATTTAATACTCAGCAAAGCTTCCCAAAAAATTAAAGAAGCCCCTCTTAAGAATGTGAAGTGCTGAATCAAAAATAATGATTCAACAATTGTAGGAGTCATATATTTGAAAAAGTTAACATTAACTCCTTATATCTCAGAGTGATAAACAGCCAAACAATTTTATATTTTGACCTCTTGGGTTTGGCATGTGATTTTTTTCCTCTTATGTAATAAAAAATAATTTAAGATTCCTATTCCACCTACTTCAGGCAGCAAACAGGATAAAACACAGTGAAAAATAAGCCATTTAGGGATAAAACATAACAGGTTATGTAATTTAATGATCACAAACTGTTTTGGAATACATGCCTTTTTGTTCTCATAAAATAAGAATATCTGTTATTGGTGTTTGGTTATTTTTTTTTTTCTTCTGCAATTTCATGGCTAATACCTAGCCAGGCAATTATGCTAAAAGAAATTATCTTTGTCATTTTGCAAGGGTTATTCTTTATTTTCAAGGTACTTATGTCTCCTATAACCCAGCAGATTCACTCTTCCCCATCACGACTGTAACCATTTGCATGCTGTGATTTATAAAGTTATTGGAAAACACCTCCATTTATCAATTATGAGAGAGCACAGACTGCTCGGGAGCAGTTCAAACAGCATCCCTGGCAAGTGAAATGTCTCAGGGGGTGGTAGGGGAAATAGAAGGAAAAGAAAAGATGATGGCAACAGGAGGAAAGTGGGAGTGCAAAGAGCTGGTGGTCAGTGATGCTTCTGCTTTTGTTTTCTGCTGGGCACTAGCTGCCCTTCTTCCCACAGCTTTCCTGGGATTGTGCACAAGGCCCCTGCCATTTGATTTCTCCATCCACATTTTTAGTCCTCACACTGTTTTTCTATGAATCTGCATTTGTTTTTCAGTTGTCAGAAAATATGTTCCGAGTGTCTATGCTCTGTGTTCGCTGTGCTAGAGGGCTTGGAGTTGTGCAAACTCCCAGGAGGAATGTGAAGGGACTGATCACGGGACCTGCTATGGCCCACTGTCATGGGCCAAACAGGATTATGTGAAAGTACCAATTACAGGCAAATGAAAAGACAATATAAAATGAGTGCTAACTAAATGAAATCATATATTTAAAATGGTTTGCATCATAGTGTCTGATATATCATAATTGCTTAATAAATGACCATCAATAATAATAATAATAATAATATCTTGATGATGATGATCATGATAACATTGATGCCAATAAGGACTTTAGCAATTACCACAGGGAAAGAGGTTAGAATGGAGCAAGGGTTTCTCCCACTTCTGAACCACTCGGCATCGGAGTGAGTTTTCCACAGTGGAAGCTGTTTTGATGGGACCTCCCCTAACACTTGCTGCTTGCCTCCCACCCCCACGCTCCCACCTCCCCTATCTTGTTCTTTCTTCATAGCTTTTATTACATTCTAATCTACTACTGAATTTGCTGTTTAGTGTTTTGTTTTGTTTTGTTTTTATCTCTCTCCACTTCGATGCAAGCTCCAAGACGGCAGAGATCTTTGTTTTGTTTGTCGATGAATCTGAAACTCTCTGAGTGCCTGGCACAGGGCAGGCTCTTAATAAATATTTCCTGAATGTGAAATAAATGACTGATCGTCTAACTTGCCCACCTCCTTCTGCTCTTTCCTAATCTCATGACTTTACTACTCCCACCTTGTGTACCCTTATGACAGCACACTTAGTGGCCACTGTGGTTACGCTTTCTGTAGAGAGTTCACTATGCTAGGAAAGAAGAGGGGAAGATTTCCAGTGCCTGTTATGGAACTGGTGACAACTATATGCCTGTGGTAAGCTGAGAACAGCTGGAAAATTCAGTTAAGGTCTACTAATCTGTTTGCACATTGAAGCCAGCTTCTCCAAGTAGGCTTTTTCCTGAGATACTCACTTCCCTGATCAATGCTGTCAAGTAAGCATAGTGGTTAAGTGAATAGGCTTTGGAATCAGGCAGACCTGGGTTTGACCCTCCCAGCTCCCCACCTCCACGCCAGGCTAAGCCAAGGCAGGTTCTTAGCCTCCCTAAGCTCCACTTTTCCTGTTTATGGAACTGAGCTAATAAAGGTACCTGCCTCCTGGGTGTTTGTGAGGAATTAAATGAAATGCTCCATGAACTCTGCACAATGCTAGGCAAGCTAGCACTCAATAGATGGTAGCCAATGAAACCATACCACTACTAATTATTACTAGTGTATGATTATTGTTGTTATTGTTTATTTTGGCAGCAATCCCTTATGTTGCATTAAATATTACTTAACATTGTAATTTTTGTTTCACATAGTTCTCTCTTTATTATCTACTCACTTCTTCTGTAAGTTATTTTTCCCTCTATTTTGGGGGGCATTTAAATTATTAGAAAGAGTTATTTTAAAAAACTCAAGTAACTGGTTGAGAATATACTGAGATTCAAAATTATACTTACTTTAGATTTAAGGAAGCATAACTATTTCTCCCCAAGTCATAATTATTAATGAAAAAAGGAGTAAAGTTATGGGATTTGGATGAAGGACAATGGAGAGGAAGGTAAAGGAAGAAGTAGTTCTAAACCATTTGCCATCTTGATTTTACTTTTAATTCCCATACATTTGAATCGCTAAACCTAATTGTGTTTTTCTGAATGTAACCTGATTTTTTTCCAGCTAACTGTATTTCCTTGGAAGTAATTATTATTTGTCAAATAATGAATTAATTAGAAGAGATTACCTATATCTATATATAGAGAGCATGAATATCTCCAAACTGGCAATTATTTTTCAGAAATAGACCTAAACATATAAAGATAATTAATTTTGAAAAAAAAAAGTGATATGGTAAAGTTGCACTAAACAAGTTATAAAACTACAATAATTAAAATGACAATGAGCTATCATAAGATGAAATAGACATTTCCATGTAACAGAACATAAGTTTAGAAATTAAACTTAGTATAAATATTTTGTATAGTTAAAAGTGACATTTCAGGTCAATGGAGAAAGGTTAAATAATTCAAAAGTTGAAAATTTAATTATTTGGGAAAAAATTTAAGACTCTACCTACACAATATATGCACATCATTGATGGTCAATTAAAAACCTATGTGTAAAAAAATAAATTCAGAACAAGTAACTAGATACAAGATATGTTACTAATTTAAATCTCAGTGTAGGGAAAGCCATTTAGCATAAAAACAAAGACAGGAGACAGAGAGAAAAATTAAATAGGTTTATTGGTATCAAAATTAAATTTGTATCCATGCAAAAAATTAAAAGGAAAAAACTCAGGTAAATATTTGGAACATTAACAAAAAATAGTGTTAATATTTAAAAAAAGGTTTTTTTTAAAATCAGTAAGAGAATAATTCTGCCAGGGACAGGTGTCTATAAACTCAACATTCTTTCTTTGTCTTCTTGGAAACCTTCAAAAAATAACATGGGGAAGGAAAGCAAAAATAACTAACGGATTTTCTTTGTTGAACTGGAATACAGACTCTACAATGTTTGCAAGGGCTGCTGATAGAAAACGTGTTTGGATAGGAACCATTTTTGAAAATATGGAGGAGAGAGAATGAGCAGCACTAGGTTCCATACCACTCCAATACAAATATGCTTCCTGTAGACAAGAACCTACCCTAAGGGACAGTAGCTGGATTCCACGTCTGCAAAGGGGTTCAAAGCTGGGGTTGAATGGAGAGGCAACAGAGCCCCTGCTCTCTGAGAGCTAGTCATGTTCAGAATAGTTAAGCTAAGAGGCAGGAATGTCACAAAGAATTATGCACACAAGCCACATTGGCAGAAAGGAGCCAGGCTTTATCTGAGAAGATATTCTTGTGAAAATTAGCCAGCCGGGGGCATACCTGATTCCTCTTCACTTACAGCACCCTCTCACAAACAGGTCTGCCAGAAAACCCCAACTCATGCAACACAGGTATAAACATAAAAACACAAAATGGTCTACGGCCATGCTACCCTAAACAAGCCCGATCCTGTCTGATCTCAGAAGCTAAGCAGGGTTGGACCTGGTTAGTACTTGGATGGGAGACCATCTAGGAATACCAGGTGCTATAGGTGTAAAACATACAAAAATAAGGGATTGTAAGCTGCCAAGTTTCTTGCAATCTGTGAGGTCAACCAGGGGTTGCCTCACCTAAAACAAACAAACAAATAAAAACAAAAAACAAAAAATCACACATGCTAAATGGATACGGCATCTATAAAAGATGAAATTTTACAAGGAAAAAAAGAGCATCATTCTTTATTGACAAAAATATCCATCAGAACAATGTTTCTGGGACAGATGAAAATTGTGAATAAATGGGATGCCATTAATTTTTTAAAAAATATTCTCTAAAAAAACCCATAACACAGAAATGCAAGAATTCGGAAAAGGTGGTGAGGTGGCAGAAAGAATGAAAAGTGAACTGGA
>NW_011888872.1:2235219-2244609 GCF_000151845.1 Pteropus vampyrus | reverse complement strand
TTTAAAAAAAGGTTTTTTTTAAAATCAGTAAGAGAATAATTCTGCCAGGGACAGGTGTCTATAAACTCAACATTCTTTCTTTGTCTTCTTGGAAACCTTCAAAAAATAACATGGGGAAGGAAAGCAAAAATAACTAACGGATTTTCTTTGTTGAACTGGAATACAGACTCTACAATGTTTGCAAGGGCTGCTGATAGACAACGTGTTTGGATAGGAACCATTTTTGAAAATATGGAGGAGAGAGAATGAGCAGCACTAGGTTCCATACCACTCCAATACAAATATGCTTCCTGTAGACAAGAACCTACCCTAAGGGACAGTAGCTGGATTCCACGTCTGCAAAGGGGTTCAAAGCTGGGGTTGAATGGAGAGGCAACAGAGCCCCTGCTCTCTGAGAGCTAGTCATGTTCAGAATAGTTAAGCTAAGAGGCAGGAATGTCACAAAGAATTATGCACACAAGCCACATTGGCAGAAAGGAGCCAGGCTTTATCTGAGAAGATATTCTTGTGAAAATTAGCCAGCCGGGGGCATACCTGATTCCTCTTCACTTACAGCACCCTCTCACAAACAGGTCTGCCAGAAAACCCCAACTCATGCAACACAGGTATAAACATAAAAACACAAAATGGTCTACGGCCATGCTACCCTAAACAAGCCCGATCCTGTCTGATCTCAGAAGCTAAGCAGGGTTGGACCTGGTTAGTACTTGGATGGGAGACCATCTAGGAATACCAGGTGCTATAGGTGTAAAACATACAAAAATAAGGGATTGTAAGCTGCCAAGTTTCTTGCAATCTGTGAGGTCAACCAGGGGTTGCCTCACCTAAAACAAACAAACAAATAAAAACAAAAAACAAAAAATCACACATGCTAAATGGATACGGCATCTATAAAAGATGAAATTTTACAAGGAAAAAAAGAGCATCATTCTTTATTGACAAAAATATCCATCAGAACAATGTTTCTGGGACAGATGAAAATTGTGAATAAATGGGATGCCATTAATTTTTTAAAAAATATTCTCTAAAAAAACCCATAACACAGAAATGCAAGAATTCGGAAAAGGTGGTGAGGTGGCAGAAAGAATGAAAAGTGAACTGGAATAACTCAGGAAAATTACTGGAAGAAAAATAATGAAATACAGTTAGAAAGGTGAAATGGAAAGCATTGTAAGGCCAAGACACTGTGGAGGTGATGATAAGGACACAGAGGGTAGAAATAAGACAAGTGAATTAAATAAAATATAAAGAAAGAAAGAAATAAAAATCAGAAAGAAGATGGTAGAAATGGAAGACATAAAAGGAGACCAAACCCTCCATGTGTTTGTTTGGATTCTTTATTGAAGCACAGTACTAATGAAATGAAACTATTTAGAGGTATAATTTGAGAAAATTTTCCTGAAAAGAAAGTATGAATTTATCCATTGAATGGACACCAGTGCCAGTGCCAGGAAAATTGATCCATTTCTGTCAACATCAAGAACATTCTAGCAAGGTGTTAAGGCTTGAGATCGCTAGGCCAAAAATATTGAATCACTTTTAAGGGATTTAAAAATCAAGCTGGCCTTAAAGTTTCCCACAGCAATCTTTAATTCTCAAAGCTAGTACTATTAAATCTGCAAGATACTTGAGGAAAGAAACTATGAGTGAAGTATTTTATAGCTAGTCACACTTTTTTTATAGTACAAGAACTATAAACCAACTGTTTGAACATAAAAGAAGTCAACGTATATTCTTACAGTGAGCTTTTTAAGAGGAAATTACTAGAAACTGAACTTCAACAAAATAAGAGATAACTTGGAGAAATAGCAGAAAGATTGGCAGTGAACATTCCATATATTTAATAGAACTAGGACTAAAACTGAAGGAAAGTAGAGTGACAGACTGAAGGTAAATTTTATAGGCTAGTGATTCTCAAACGTTAAGGGACATAAAAATCACCTAAGAACGTTACTAAAATTTAAATTCTGAAAAATTAGGTTTGGGCAAGACCTGAGATTTTATCTTTCTAACCAGCTCTGAGCTGATGTTGATGCTGCTGGTCCCTGGACCATGCTTTGGGTAGCAAGGTTGTCATTGTAAAAATTATACAACCAATAATATTAGGAGGGGAAAGCAGATGGAAAATAAAATGTGTGATTATTTGTTCATTTATAATAGCTGTGGATTAATGAATATTATCTGTCATTGATAAAACAACTTATAGAAATATAACTGCTTGGTAGTATAAAGGTAAACATTAAGAAATATAATACTATTGACCAAAATCAAGTGGGGGAAGAATAGGATAAGATGCCAAGAAAGAGAAAACATAATACACTTTTCATTGTTCATAGTAAGAAACTATTTGATATCCCCCCTCCCCCAAATTAGAGGACCAAAGATATTACATAGAGATATAGCTATAAAGGTAATCATTAAAACAAATTAAAAACCATGTTCTTAAATAATGGAACTATAAACATGGCAAAAAAACACCATGTAGTGAAAGACTTAAAAAAATAGTAATTACAAAGAAACATAAAATAATATGACAGAACTAAGACTAAATGTATTTTTCTTAGAAATAATATAAATTATCTAAAATCAACTATGAAAAAACTAATTTTAATTTGGATCATAGAGTAAACCCATACTGTATATCAGAATCTGTCAACTTCATCACTGTCTACATTTTGGGTTAGATTATTCTTTGTGTGGGTGTATGGGTTGGAGACTGTCCTGTGCATTGTAGGATGTGGCAACATCCCTGGATTATTCCCACTAGATGCCAGTAGCACCTTAGGTTATGATGACCAAAATTGTCTCTAGACGTAGCCAGATCTCCCCTGGGTGGCAAATTCACCCCTGATTAAGAACGACTGTTACATACAGCCCATCATCATGCTTTCTGAGAAATCATTAGAAGCATTCCTACTTATGGTAGAAAGAAGGAAAGAATGCATATATCAAAATGATTTAGAAAAACTTAAAGGATAGGCAAAAATCTGCAATGTAAATGTAAACAGAAAAGGTAGATGATGACATGGTATGGATATCAAACAAAAAGGTATTCAGGCCAAAAGCATTATATAAATAAGATGAAGAAAGGCCTTTGGTAATGCTGAAGGATGAAATTTGCAATGAAGATATAATTATAATATTCTGTGCACCAATACCATAGCATCAATGTATAAAAAATATACGACATGGAAAGAAAAATAGAAACACAATAATAGTTCACTTCTTTTAGTTCATGATTAGATAGAGTGAAAAAAATAGAGGGTAAACATTATTTTTTAGTAATTGTGAATCCTTACCCTGAGCATGTCCTAAGCAACCAAGGAAACCACAGGTGTCTCCAGATGAATAAATAGCAAAGCAAACATTTTCTGATTACAAAGCAACAAAACTAACATTGGGAACAAGATCAGAAAATAAAATTTTCTACTCCTGGAGGAAAATCTTTCAACTCTGGGGTCAAAGAAGAAATATAAACTAAAATGAAATTTCAGTACATAAAAACAAAGTAACTACACTACAGTACCTATCATAGCTGATATGATATAGCTAAAGCAATGTTCAAAGAAAATTCATAGCCTTAAATTCTTATATAAATAATAAAGACTACGAAATTTAATTATATGATGCAAGAAGGAACAACAAAACAAATGGTTGTAATTACAGCAGAAGTTAATGAATTAGAAAAATAGGGGACAAAATAATGTAGTTAAGCTGCTAGCTAAATTGTTAAAGATTAAAAAGGTTAAAATGCATTACAGAAAAGATGTAAAGTAGAATAATTACAAAATTGAGGAAAATATAATATCAGAGGTGACTATTTGACTACTCAATATTTTGCAAACAAATTTTAAAATTTAGGTACAATAATTTGCTTAAATTGACTCTAAAAAGTGTAACAAGTATAAACAAATATTTTTCTGTAGAAATGGAGAACATTTTCAGTCATCCATACCTCCCTCTTCATCCATCACCCCCAATCAAAAAAACAAAAAACAAAAAACAACAAAAAACCCCAACCAACCACATTCTGATGGTTTCACAGGACAGTTACTACCAAATCTCTAAAAAATAGGTAATTCCAATGCTTGCTTAAACTAGTTTAAATCATAGATAAAAAAGAAAAATTTCAAAATACTTTTAAGAAGTGAGCATGACACATATTAAAACAGCAACAACAAAGTTTGAATGTATACAAAAAGGAAATGGTAGAACAGTGTTTCCAGGCTTGGCTTCTCCAGAGACCCAGGATGCACCTCCATAGATTCTGTTGTAATGGGTTTGTACATGGTGGCAATGGATCAGTATTAGTTTGTTGTTGTTTTTTTGTTGTTAAAGCTCCCTATTTTGCAATATATAGTCAGATTGGATAATCACTATTCTAGATCAATGTCTTTCTAGAATATCAGTACAAAAATCCTAAATAAAGATTAGCATTTGGAATCCAGCAGCATATTAAAAGAATAGTACCATATGGCCAGGAGGGTTCAATATTAGGATCTCTAATAATATATTAAGAGAAGAAAAATGATATAAACATTTTCACAGACAGTAAAAAGACACATTACAAAATTTAATATTCATTCTAAATTTTTAAAAAATTCAATAAAAGGTTATATTCATCTGAAACCAAAACTCATCATCATGCTTTATGGGAACAAATTAGAAGCATTTCCACTTTTGTTAGAAATAAGAAAAAGATGTCTACCATAAATGCTTATTATTGTACTAGGTGAACTAGCCAATGCAAATAGATGAGAAAGAAATAAAAAGAACAAAAATTGGAAATGTGAAGATAAAAGTATTACTTTGCAAATAATATAATTATTTTGAAAATGAATAAAATCGACTAAAATTACTACAACCATAAGATCATCCAGTGTCAGGATACTAAATTAATATACAGATTTCAATAGATTTTACATTCATAAGCAACAAATTAGAAAGCATAATGAGAAAAATACCTGTTTTATAAAAATAATAAAAATATAAAATTCATAGGTATGAGCTTAACAAGAAATATAAGACTTATATGAAGAAAATTTTAAAATACTTTTGAAGGCCACAAAAGATTGTATGAACAAATGGAAAGGCATAGCATGTTCTTGGATAGAAAGTCTGAACATCATTAAGATGCTAATCCTCCTCTGAGTTTACTTATAAATTTAACATGATCCTGATAAAAATACCAAGCTGTTTTTTCCCCTAAACTAGACAAGTTGATTGTATAATTCATATGAAAATCAACAAGAATATCCAGGAAATTTTTGAAAAAGAAAATCAATGAGGATGAATTAGACAGATATATAGAAATGTATATTGCATGCTTTGATTTGTGTAGAAGAAAAGGAAAAATAATTCATATAAATATATACACGTACATGTGTGTGTGTGTGTGTGTGTGTGTGTGTGTGTGTGTGTGTGTATGTATTTGGCTTGCATGTGCATAGTATTGTCCTCTGGCAATATAAATAAGAAACAAAGAAGAGTGAGAAACTACTAAGGATATGGGTACTCATCTAATGTGGGATAGAGGTGGGAATGATATTCTTCATTAAATACATTTTTATCAATTTTGATGTTTGAATCATGCAATCGTATTTATGCATCCCAAAATAAATAAGCAAAATATAAATCCATTTATAGAAAAACGAGCAAAGGACAATGACTTGAAACAAAGAAATTTTTGAATACCGCTAATGAAGGAATACAAATTTAAGCGACAGCAACAAGGAAACTTTACCGATGCTTACAATGTTAGCTACTTTATATGCGTCGTTTAACTTAATCCTCTAACATAACCTTGAGACATAGGTCCAAATGTGATGTGAGGAGATTTTTAGGTTTAGGGGTTTTTTTTTCATTACCAAATGTCCTAAAATCGCCATTCCCACCCCACCTCAGTGGAGAAATAGTAAATATTTAAAAAGAGATCTAGTGTTCTTGACCATCTTGTCCCTCAATTGTACTATATTATTTGCCGGAATACTTTTGATCTTTTCTATCAAGGGCCCTCATTTTGTGTAGTTTAAAAAGGTTTAATGGCTTTTTATTGACTCATTATGTGTGTTGTCAAATTAATTCAGAGACATTATAACAAAATTCTTTGCATGAGACCAACTTTGTTATTTAAAAAGCAGCACTAGAGCCATCAATCAATTAACAAATACCATTAGAATCATCCACTATGTGCGATGTACTCCAGTATGTGCAGAGGGTGGTAGATTTCGGGAGAATGACTGAGGATGCCATCAAGGGCAGGTTCAGCAGTGGTTTTCTGAACTCATGACATGTGCATTTAAAGAAATCCACCCAACTTAATAAGAGCAATCGTTAAGATGATAATAATGAGGATTGCTTAGCTAGGAGAGTGACTATTGCAGACTGCAAATAAATGATTATACATCAGAGGCAGAGAAATCATAAAGCACATGAGAACTGCTTAACACTTTTCAACTACTTATTAGCTGGGTGACTCAGAGAAAATTAACTAATCAAATTAACCAGTCTATACTTCAGTGGCCTCAATGATAAAATGAGATAATTATGGCATGTAACTCATAGGGTTTTGGTGCAGATATATAAATATATATATATTTGAGGGGGGATAATACCAAGCACATGGTAAGTGCCCAATAGCTATTATCTTTGTTATTATAGTAGAATCCCAGCTCTCTCAGACAATTTTTGGAACACTAGTAACTCCAGAGGTACTCCATGTAAGCAGAGAGGTGCTTATGGAAGATTAACCATTTCCTGCCTTAATTGATAAATGTGATGGAGATCAAAGTAAATAGTAGAAAGGGGAAAGAGAAGAGGGAACAGAATAAAAGCATGAAAGTATAATTGCTGTCTGAAGTAGTTGTAGTTATTAAAGTCCACGGTGAGGTTAATAATTGCAGATGTGACACAGAGATGAAGATACCAAAAATTAGAACCATATTGTACTATCAGAGTAAACAGAATCCGCCCACAGGAAACTAAAGAAGAAAGCACAGGGCATCTCTAGTGTGCATCTTTGTGGAAACCTTGGCTAATTACTCTTTATACCTTTCTACTATAACTTTTGAAGACAGAAGATGCCATTGTGTGATGCTAAGCCATAATATTTCTAAGTAACAATTTGTATAAAAGTATATCATATCCAGGTCTATCTCATAAGCCATTACATGTTATGGATTTGGATTTTCTTCTCATGAAAGGCAAAAGACAAAAAGGTTATAATACTTTGTGCAAATTATAAAAGATAAAATGAATATCTTCATGTGAGTTGGAAGGATTAGCCCAGGAAAATTTCGATTGGGCTCACTTGGCTGCACTTGCTGCATTCCAACTTAGGCACAGGGACCATGATCAAAAAATAAGATGGCATTGGGGATATTTCAAACAAGTAAGTTCCAGGACCACTACTAGGATCAATACCCATTCAAACTCCATGCCTTTGTCATATATATGTAACTCTCCAACAATATCTGTAGTATTTCCAATAACTAATGTCACTGAATGCACAGAGCAGGCTCATGCTCTGTGAACAGTAAGTGGTCAGTATTATTAATTGTTTAGCACAAACATCTACTGGGAAAATTGTATTATCTCTTTTATAGAGATGAATAAATTGAATCTGACGAGGTTTAAGTTAATCATCCAAAATCACATAGGTGGTAACAGGATTGGACTGCAGGTACATTTGACAATAAATTTCTTTTTTTTTTTTTTACATGTTGGTGCCTAGAAACTTCATTGCATGAGTTTGTAAAATCTGTTTTGATTATCAGACTCCTATATGTTTTCATCTAACATTTTTTACTTTGTTCTAGCTTTTTGAGCCTTTCAAAGCCAGACGATGTTAATGTCCTTATAAACATAGATATAGATGTTTGCTACATATTGAGAGATTTTATAAATACACCCCCCTCCACATATATATATGCAGAAACCAGGCAGAAAACCCTCCTTCCATCCTATGCCTACTTCAGCTACTACTCCATATATCTATCAACCTTCAGAACAAAAATTCTAAAATGAGTTGTCTGTATCTGCTGTTTCCTTAACTGCTTCTTGTTCCTCAACCTACTACTATTTTTCACTACTCTGCTGAAAATGTTCTTGTCATGGCCACAGATTCTCTTCACTTTTTATGAATCAAAAGGCCACTTGTAATCCCAATGGTTTTTGACCTCGCACAGTGACATGATGCTGTTAGCCATTTTTCTTTCTTAAAATGCTCTCTTTTCCCTTGAAATCTGTGACAATTTGGTTGCTGCTTTCCCGTTTACCTCTACTCCCTCCTGGCCTCTTTTGCATACACCTCTTTTATGCATCTGTCCTCCTTGGACTCCATTCCAGGTCTTCTTTTTTTCTCTACACATCCCCGCCTCCCCTGCTTAATCTCATTCATTCTTGTGACTTTGCTGCTATCTGTGTCTTTAGCCCATGCTCCTCTCCTGATCTCCAGGCCAGTCTTTCCAACTGCTTACCCAATATGTCTTTCAGGCCCTCAGTCTCAGATATCCAAAATTGAATTCAGCATTTTCATATCCCCATACTCTAAACCTGCACAACGTCTATATTTCTAATTGTGAGGGTAGATGTATATGAAACACAACATTCAGGAAGTATTTATTGAGTGAATTTGAGAAGCAATAAAAATAGAGAATTCATCTTTTTGTTCTTCTTGGCTCAGTAATGTATACATAGGAAATGTTTAAGAAATGTTTTATAAAATAGCATTTAATCATCCTTTCCATGGCCTGTGTGGGGCCCTCTAGGATAACCCTTACATAGGATAACCCTTACATCTTTAACTTGGTCCATAACCTTCAGTGCCCTAGTTGACATTATGGATGGATGACCAACTCTGTAGAGCTCTGAGGTCTCTCCGTACAATGCTGACAGCTTGTTATTAGACCTAAAATTCTACAATCCTGAAGTGCCTCATCAGTCTTTAAAGTAGTCTATCAAATCAGAATATTTCTAACAAGAATTAAGCACAAGCAAAATTATGCAGTCTGGTAAGTTAATAAATTGATAAATGTCTAGAAAGGTAAATCAATAGAGAATCAAACAAAGACTGAAGAGATGCCTTTATAAGCAAATAATATGCTGAATATTTTAGACAAAATATATATTTATTGAGGATTTACTTTGTGCCAGAAAATGTTCTATGGTTTTGGTATGTATTGATTCATTTAATGCTCTCAACAACTTTCTGAGATGATTATTCTCATTTTATAGATTAGGAAACAAGTAACAGGAAGCTGAAATAACTTGCCCACGAGCACAGGTTTGTGAGTGATAAACCTTAACAAACACATCACAGATGAGCTCAGTAAGGAAGGCCTGATCCCATCAAATGATGAATGGGAAAAGGACATAAAGCCACAATTCACA
>NW_011888872.1:2230502-2234764 GCF_000151845.1 Pteropus vampyrus | reverse complement strand
GAGAGAGAGAGAGAGAGAGTGAGAGAAAGTGTAAAAGCTCCGTAGCATTATTTTGGAATAAGCAAAGAAGCACCACTATGGACTTAAGTAGAGCCTGCAGCTTTGAATATAAACAAACCTGGGTTTTGAATCCTGGCTCTAGCATGTGATTTTAGATCAATCACAGCCAATTTGACCCTTAGTTTTCTCACGTGGAAAAAAACAAAAACAAAAAAACCTAGGTGCTTGGATTAGTAGTCAATAATATTTCCTAGATATTTCTGAAGTGTTCCTTGTCATGATTTTCAAAAAGCAAAAGAGCAAATAACAAACAAACAAACAAAAAAACCCAAAAACCCAATCCAAATTTCTCAATTCTATAAACTGAAAAAGACTTTAATTGGTAGTCTCTTCTCTGGATCTCAGCATCTGTATCTTCTTTTTTGGTTGTTGAAGCACTAGAAATGATATTATTTTGGAGAGTGGTATCCTTGCTTTATCCAATTATTGAAAATAGACCTGTATCTGTCCAGCATAATGGTGATCACATCTGACTGTGGCTGTCAGTATGAGCTATTTGGAAGATGCAAGAATAGGATGAACACTTTTAACTTTGTGAGGGCCACTCTTCTCCTGATTTGAAAAGTTGAAAAGATCCATCCCATAAGCTAAGAGTTTGAAAGTGAAAAGATGAATGTATTCTTTGAGAACAAGGAAAATCTTTCTCTTTGTTATGCTGATGATTTCCTCTGCAAATAGAAAAGTGAGATATTCATGCTACTGGCAGTACTCTAAATGATTTTAGGTAATATATAGATTTAAAACAATATTATGTTTTTATTTTAATGTGTATTAGAAAAATGGTCACCATAGTTTGACATGCATACTCTAGGAATTATATGAGATGATCTATTTTGGTACAAGAATAGTTGAACTTTTATTTGTATTTTTTTCTAAACTGATCCATTACATTTTCTTGTTTGTTATAATGTGATATACTTGTGTAGTAATATATGTACATTGTTATGAATAATGTACGTACTCAAAATTTTTACTTATGGGATATATGAACTAAAAAATTTAGAGACTACTATATGAGGTAAACATTGGTTTTCCATGTTTAACATGATATAGTTTCCTTTAAAAATAAAATTATTAGAAGAGACACCACAGAGTAAATAATAGCATAGGTCATAATACAGACATGTCATAAGCCAGGACAGAAAGATAAGAATTACTAAAGTTTGGAAACCCAGGGACTGAATGTCGGCTCTTAGGAGGAAGATGGCAGCACTCATGAGTATACCTATGTACTTGTCTTTGCCCAGGCTCATAGTTTTCTGGGAAAGCTTGTCATCTCGAAATGACAAAAAAGTCATTAACGATGATTAGAAAAAGGGGAGAGTGGCCACTGAGGGCATTTGGTAAAGCAGAGTCAAAAGGCTGGTGCCAGGTCATAAGGGGATTATGGGTTCACATGTCAGCAGATGATTTTATGTAGTCTCCACCTACTAGTTTCATACCTAGCTTTATATTTAAAACTCTGTTTCATAACTAATTTGGAGTGGAGGAAGGCTTGAAATTCTAATGGCATTAGGAAAAGGTCTAGATGAGAATAATTCATTCAGTAAAATATATCACAGACAACTTTATTTTGCAGCCCCACCCCGCCCCATCCCCAGCTACCACCCAAAGTAAAGAAAAAGTGGAGATGCCGCAGAAAAATGAAACTGAAGTTATTTACCAGGGCAAATTGCAAACAAATCCTAAATGGTGAACTTTTGACACGCTAAAGATTATATAAAGTAACCTTCCAAAGTGCCAATTTGTAAGTCCGTATCTGCTTTGATATTTGAAGGAAAAATAGAAAACAGGTTATATATCTTTCTTAAAACATTTAAAGAAGAAAATGCTATAAAAGAATGTCCTCAGATTTTGACCAAATAGTCTTGTTCTGAATTTATGTAATTCTTTAGAGAAAAAAGTAACCACTGCTGTGTGAGAATTATCTTTTCTAAGCCACTTGAATATGTGAGATCAAGGGAAAATAGGTTGTTAGTTGTTTTTGCCAAATAATTAGCTATTATTAACATGGAAACTCTATGTCAACAAATGGACTGGAAGAACACCCGCAGTACTTAGGCCAAAGTAAGAAATTGTTGATTGCTGGTTTTTATGCTCAGGAACATTTTTAAAAACAACAAATGACAAAAGCCAGCCCATCTGCATGGTGATGGTTTTGGATCCAGTTTCATTTTTAGTTATCAGAATTGTAAGGAAGTTTTTGACCTTCTTTTGCACCTGCCTCCATTGACTTTCCTTGTAGTACTACATAATCGTGTGTATTTAGACGTTTACTTACATTCACCTTCCCAGAATTTACCTGCACTTGTCACTAATGGGTGTGAATGCAGGATTAGAGGAAGAAGGACAAAGGTAATATTTAGGAATTTCAAGGTGAACTTTCTCCATCTCGAGCATTCCTGGGGCAAAGAAATAATAGCCCTAGAGATTTCTAGCTGCTAGTAAGTACGACTCAGTAAGCACTGAACTTTAATAAATTTGCTTAATCAGACACAGTCATTTACTTAGAGAAATTTACTTCTGGAAGAAATTTTGAGCCTATACTCATTTTAGTCAGGACTAACCTGAGGTCCAAAGCAGTTGACCCAAACACTTCTTTCTCATTCCAGTGGCTGACAGCTCCCATTGCTCCATCTTCACTATGCCATGGCTTATTTTTTCTTGTCTGCCTTTTCAAGATGAAGAACCCCTGTAGGCCTTGGGAGCATACTTTTTTTATGTAGGAGGAAATATCTGGAGGTGACCTCCTTCCTAGGCACTTACTTAACTATGCAGTGATACTGGGCATTTGATTGGTAGACTTAAAGCCATTTGTTTGCTTTAAGTTATGCTAAGCACTTTTATCTTTTTCTCATTGGTGAGCAATGTCTTATAATTCAACTCAGCTTTTTCTTCTTTATTATTTCTGAGAGAGAAACACACAAACACGAGGATAGTAGAGGCCCTCTCTAAGCCTGTGATTTTTATGAAGTTTTTTTCATATCTCACATAAATTCAGCAAGTGAGACCAGAAGAAATAAACTGAACATAAGAAAAGGGAGTTGATGGGATAAGGACTTTTGGAATATTATTGTTTCTAATAGCTTCGTGTGGGTTGAAGGCCATCTGGATGGCATTATGGGAAAAGGGCAGCCTGTGGGATATTTGGAAGAAAATCAGATTTACTAGATAATTTCTGCAATGCAATTCTGATTTTGGAACACCTGAAAGGAACAGAGAAGTCAGGGAACTATAAGAAAGAATATTTGATTGTTATATGGACATCGCATAAATGAATATGATATTATATATGAGAGCAATTGTTATTCTGGAGAGCAGGAAGGTACATTGTTAATATGACCCAAAAAACCAATATGGAGTTACTCAAAACAAAGAAGATAGAATTAGTGTTGATTTATGGGAAAATACCATGACTTTCATAACTGAAGGAAAATTTGCAGTTCTCCCCTATTTTCAGAATTTGCAGTTCTCCCCTATACACTGTTTACTTTTCAGTGTATATCTCATGTTAAATATATATTCTGGTTCTTAGAGTTTGGGGGTTTTTTAATCTTGTTAGTTGTTTAGGACAGAAACTATTTTTTCTTCAATTATTTAAAAAAAGAATTTTGGGAAAAAAACCTACTTAGGAAGAACTGTTACATTTATAATATAGTTTGGTTGTTCAGATGGCATATCAGATATTATAGACTAGTGTTTCTCAAAACACATGAATGTGATCTCCAAGTTCACAAGCACTCAGTTAAATTAGTGGTGTGATAAGAACTTTCAAATCTGAAATTTTACGAGTTTGGCTTATGTAACTGCTTAAAAGAATCCACATAAAGACATATAGGGCAGTTGTCATTTTTTGCATTTAGGACATTTTAAGTTATAGGGCAGCCATTCATATTTAGCAACAAAATGGAAAGAATTTGCTGAATCTTTAGGTAGTAACTGTTCCTAACGGCGTAACAAAGACACAATAAGTGACTGTACTTGGTTACATAATGGTCACCCAAATAATAATAAAGGGTATTTATCTATAAAGTTAATAGTTTATATTGTGTATTACATATATATATAGGGGCCAAAGATGGTAGATCAACAAGAGGGTTTTAAAAAATATGTATGTTTTCATTTTAATTATCATATATTATTACATCATATATATTTATCATGTAGTATTAAAATAACTTAAAATGTTTTTTGTTTGATTA
>NW_011888872.1:2193897-2228842 GCF_000151845.1 Pteropus vampyrus | reverse complement strand
TTTTATTGAACACTTAGCTTAGTGAGACCAGCACTATGCTAAAGCTCTCTAGATTTCTCGTTTCTGAATAGATGTCATTATATTCATTTTATAGATGAAGTCACTAAGTTTCAGAGATAAGTGTCTCTGCTAAGATTGCACTGCTATCATACGCCAGAGCTGGGAAATATCCAGGCTGTGTGGTGCCATGGTGCCTCACTAAACCCCTCAACCACTGTACAGTGAAGCCTATCAAACCATAGTCCTGAGAAAATTGTATCTGCCATAAAGGGCTCACTAATGATAGTACACACAGAAACAGGACACATTTAAAAACCTTTGGGTTAGAAATTTTAGGGCCTGAATATATGATAGAATATTATTATTCTAAAGATTGAAGAAATGATAATGATCTCTGCTTTTATATTATATTTCTTTTCTGTGTTTGGAATACCTGTTTCTTTTTCTAGGTCTTCCATGTTAAAACTTAATCCATCTTTCAAAGCCCAGTTTAAATTAACTCCCTGTATTGTTAATCTCAATCATAAGTGATTTATTCCTTCCCAGTTCTGTGGCCATTCAATTACAATGATCTAGAGTTATGATATCTGATGGCTCTTGTTAGAGATCTCATTCACACAGGTGCATTTCTGTCTGATTCGCATTCATACTCTCTACTGCAAGTGGCTTGCCTCTAATGGGATCTTACTATAAATTCATTGAATAAATGAATGAATGAAAAGAACACAAAAATTGGTCACATACAGGTTCTATAGATGATGATGATGAACTAATATTTTATCCATGCTTACTCTGAGGAAAGAACTGTGAAAACTACTACATAATCACATTTTACCCTCTCAGCAATCCTATTAAGAAGGGATTATTATTATCATCCTTATTCTACAGATGAGGAGATGGCCTCGAAGAATTAAAATAGTGTACCTAAATTTACAGAGCTAGTAAGTAGCAGAGCCAAGACTTAGTCTCTGGTCCATCTGACATTCCAACTAAAGCCACTATACCATTAAAATTGATTTTTTAACCCCTATGTGTTGCTCCAAGATTTAGGGTTTGTACCAAACTCTCCTCCTATACAGCATTTGCTGTCTAAGACATAGTGTAACAAAAGAAAAGAAAACAAACCTAGGGCCCCAGGCACCTCAGGGATTATTGTAGGGAAAAAATATATTGTAAGAGAGTTCTATATCTCTTAGTTTTAAATTCTGAAATAAGCAGAATAGGAAAAAGAACTTGTTATATACATGAAGAATATCATTTACTAAAAAATTATTAATAAAGATTTACCATAAAACTATATCAAATAGTAATTGTGCAGTTATAATTATGAAGAAAGATTTAAAATATCTTTCTTGCCCAGAGAATAAAATCACATTGGGAACCAGTATCTCTGACTTTTTTCAATGTTATTCAATAAGGATTCTCCTAAAGGTGATTTTGATTCATCGTAGGGTAGGCACTGAAAAATAAATAACCTGGCAGATGCAATGCCACATGACAGATCTGAAAGCATGTTCACTTAATCTCTGCCTCACCGTTTCACTAATCTATCTTTTTAAATATTTCCAGAGGTCTCCTCAAAGTCTTAGCTTGAGTTAACACTCTAAGCTCTTGATATTCATTCCTTCATTTAGAAACCATTATCTAAGTCTTGAAAAGAGCCACTTAGCCATTCATCCTGGGAAAGTAAAGATTTATTCTGGTTAGCTTTCAAAAATCCTAACTTTCGTTTCATTATTCATTCATGTATTGTCATAGTGGAGCAAAATCAATAGCAATACACTTCCATTCTGTGGGCAAGTGTGGTTCTTATTTGCAAGACTGCAGAGAGTATCTATCTGGTCCTCACTCAGAGGTTTAAGTCACGGTCAAAATTATCTTAGGAACCTATCTTCAACAATTTTTTTTTTTAAATGAACAACTATTGCTGTTCTCTTGCCAAAGCAAAGTTCATCTTGACCAGGTATTTACAATTGCCTGCCCCATATGTAGGCAATAGTTTTTTCCTGCTTTTCTAATTTTTATAACCTTATCCTTTAAGTATCTTCACAGCCTCTTGTTCTTCAACTGCCATTTTTTATTTCAGCCTTGATGCCTTATTGCAGCATGGCACCTTGGTTTCTCAGACTTTTGCCTCCTTGATTTTTGCTGCAAACATTGCCCTGCTGTCTAGCTGGCTGTTCTGTTGCTAATGTCCAATGTCATCAGGTCCCCTTATCTCTTACTGTCTGAGTTTCCTATCACTTGCAAAGCCTACTTAGTCAAAACCTTATCCCTGCTTCTCTTGGAAATGGCTCTTCATCTAGCTAGTGAGCTGCCACTGATAAGGTCCTCTTGGTAAATTTAGAATTTGGGTGACCTTTGTAGATGATGGAGAGATCTCTATGTTGATGATGGCCATATCTTGTCAATGATTTCTTCCCAGATTTCCCACACTAAACATGTGTAAGATTGAGCTAGTCATCTGTAAACCTGTTCCATTTTCTGTATTCACTCTCTCCAATGGTATAACCCTCGTCAGACGCCTGAGAGTAATTCTTGACTTCTTCATTTCCCTCACTCGTTCCCTACATCCAAACCGTGCTGTCCTCTCTACTCTCCCTTCTACCATGCTGGTTCAGGCTTTATTATCTATTTTTGAGCTCAGTTGGTATTATTTATTTCAGACTTGTGTCCTTCAGTGTGGTTTTCTTGGATTCCCCTAATGTAAGTGATAAAGCACATACTCCATATTGTGACCCTTCGTGATATGATCCCTGGTTCTGCTTTCCTATCTTGCTAATCAGTGCCTCACTCTATGCTCCGGGAGCACCGTAATCCTCAGAGCTCACCATATCATCATGCTGGCTCTCTCCTTGGTGACTTTGTGATATTCCTCAGTGGGGATTTTGTTTTCCATTTTTTGCTTGGCACTTGATGTGAACTTTCAATTTGAGAAGACATAGTCTTTATTCAACTTGGGGAAATTCTCAATTATCATCTTTTCCAACATTGCTCATCTGCCATTCCCTTAATTCTCTTCTGTTTGGATGCCCATGAGTGCGTACTGAAGGTTCTCATCCTGTATGTCTCAGAGCTGCCCTTTCAATTTTTATCTTTATGTACTATGTTATGGGTGATTCCTGTAAGTCTTTGTTCAGATACCCATTCTCATTTCTATTTAATTTATCTTTTTTATTTCTTATTTCCTTGTTATTTTTTGAGGGTTATTTATATCTCTGTCACTTTGAGATTATTAACTATAATTATTTTAAAGCCACTTACAAATTATTTTTATTTTGTCCTTCCAATTATTGAAATTATTGATTTGCTCTTTTAGCTTTTTTTTCTCTTACATTTTGGAATTGGAGTCTTCAGGCTGGTGTTGAGGGGATTTGTTTTGTTTTACTTTCATCCTCTGTACTCAACCTTCCTTCTTTGGATCTTTGAGGCTATCTCTATCCAGTTACCCAGATTCTTCTGTTCACCACTAGATCTTTGTTGGCGGTGTCACACTTTTGTCTCATGATGAAAACGAAGATAAATAAATAAAATAGGTGCTGCCACTGAGTCTGTCAGGGCTGCAAGGCAGAGCCTGCCGCTTTCAGCCTCTTAGGTACCAAATGTTATGTAAATGATAGCGCTAGATAGAGGATACTCTTGGGAGGAAAAGGACTGTGGCTGGGAATTCCACTGAAGTAATACTTCTGGCTGCTTCCCCACCTCATCACTCACTTTTCCTTAGTGGAGAAGGACTGACTGATTTGCTTAGAGAGTTTCTGAGATGGAATGAGTATGTGTGCTTTAGTTTGTGCTTCTTTGGTTTGGTTTGGTTTGGTTTGGTTTTTGTTTTTTAGAACTGCCTGCAAGCAGGGATGAGAGAATTCCGGTCTGCCCTCTTGGCCAAAATATAATTTTTACTCTGCTTCTGCAGAGGAGCTGGCAGTTTTGCATTACTACCTGTTATTGAGTAGATAAATCTATCTAATTCAGTGGACTGTTACCCAGTCCAACTGGCTATGCATTTAAGCTACACTCTCCAATCTAGCTTTTATCTGTAATAAAACACATTTTGATCTCTGTTTTCCTGACTAGACTCCTCTCACCGCCTTTCTTCCTCTTCTCTCCTTTCCCCTCTCTTTGTCAGTTCTGAACTTGAAGAGGAAAAGGGATGCTATCTACTGGGCTTTCTTGCAATCCAGCAGCTGGTTGTAGCCTTTTTCACTGGTAGGCTCCAAGCCCGGCTCTGACCATGAGTGTTGTGTGAGGCATTCTTAATCTCTGTTTACTCACAGAAGTAGGAATTCCTAGCCTCCTCTGCTGGTACCCACAGCCTGAGAATAGCAACTCCATAGCTTCAGGACCAGACCTGAAAGATTTATATTACTTATTTGCTTTTAGGCTACAGAAATGTCTAATTTGTATTTGAGCACAGTTATGCCTTTTGGATTTTGTCTAGTTACATTTTTATTTTTATTTTGCTATATCTGAATAGTGGAGAAAATGGCCAGTGTGTGGTTATGTGGCCTTAGAGTTCTACCTTAGGAGAAGTCCTTCTCAGTGATATTGTGCCTGCTACTCCCTCTACTTGACCTACCTTTGCCTCCCCTGTTTCTCCCTGACCTAATTATCCTTTAAGACTCAATTTTGGTGCTATCTTTTAATTTTTTAAAAAAAATTTTTTTTAGAGAACTTGTACTGCAAACTTAAGTCACTGCACTTACAACCTAGAAAAACTTCCTCATTAGGCTATAAGCTCCTCCAGGGTTATTATAGTGTCTTACAGGTTTTCATGATTCCAGCATGGGTCCAGTACCTGGCACAAAGCCATCTTTAGTAAATGTTTTTTTAATTTATTATTAAAGTAAAGGAGCAATTGTGTATTTTCACTAATAGATAATAATATATAGATTAACATATTCGATTTCTTTCTTCTCATTTCTGGAATGTTACTCTTATTTCCTTCTCATTGTTCTCACCAATACTTCCTTAATTTAAGGATTTATCATGTCTGAAAAGCAGCATGATGAGATGAAGAAAACATGAAATTTGGAGTCAAATTGTGTGACTTTCTTAATTTTCTTAATTTCTTTAAATATCTATTTTCATGTCTATAAAATGGGGTTAACAGGCCAAATTGTGCATGATTTGATGAGTTTTAACGGCTGAATCACAGAGTAGGCACTGAGCCAATTCTTCTTACTCTCCCATCCCTGTCCGCGCCCCCTGTATTGACTGATGCAATGATCTTCTAACAGAAATAAAGAGTTTGTATGAGTTTAGAAGTACCCCATGATCTTGATCTTCCCCATAAGAGTTGGCTGCTCAGAGGATATCTTGAAATGTAGATTTCGTCTCCACTTAGGCTTTTTCCTAGCAAAGTGTATAACATATTTCCAATAGAGGCTATCATCATATATCATCACCCTCATAGCAGGATTTTAAAAGAGAGTATATACTGGAATCTTAGATTTGGAAGCTTGAGTATATGAAACTTAAACACTATTTCAAATGAAGAGCAATAGAAGAATTCCTTTCATAGCATCATATCTGGATGCTGTAAGTGCAAAAAAAAAAAAAAAAGGCAAATCGCATGTACATGAGGAGGGCTAAAGAACTTTTTCAAATCCAAGAGTCAGATATTTTTTTCCCAGTTCATTCTAAATGAAAAGAAATGCCATGGATGGTTTTATTTAATTCTTTAATCTTCTTTGTGTTGTTGTTTGCGCTCTCTGAGTAGAAATAAGGAATGATATTCACTTGCTTAATTCTCATTAATGTCTTGGAGGAGTCGAATGGGATGAGGTTTGTTCATTCTCATTGCTTCCTTTTTCTGGGCTGGAGGCCATAAGGCACTTGGCTTCTAGAGCTCAAGCTGTTCTGTTCTTCAAATATCCCCTGACAATCAATTTATTGAGTGATCCTAATGTTGCTCCAGGGATGAGATGACAATTACAGACCCACCAGGAAGCAAAAAGGTGGCAAGAACAGCAGTTACTATACAATGCTGAGGATTCAGGGATTTGTCAGAATATGGGTGTGAGGCAAGAGTGAGAAAGAATGGTTCAAGTGTGTGTGTGTGTGTGTGTGTGTGTGTGTGTGTGTGTGTTTAAAGCAGTCAGGAGAGGCTAACTTTAATGTTTCAATATACTTAAAATATGACTCTATTCAACAATAAGTGTAGTTTTAGCAATAGGAGAAAGAGCTAGAAGGGAGAAAGGAGAAAATTTATTTAAACAAGAAAGAAAACTGGAATAATGGCCTCTGGATGAGGTCCTTCTACTGTTGTTGGAAGGAAGAGCCGCTCTGTACAGATAGCACACACGAGTGTGAACACCAGAGTGGGAGAAGACGGGACATGTTTTACTTTGAGTGTTGAGTTGAAGCCAGACTTCTGTCAAGACTAGCTGAAGATTGTTCAGTTTTTAGAACTTTCTTTTCTGCAACATGTGACTCCTTTAGAGTCTATAAGTGAAGATAATTGAGAGGAGATCAGTGAAGAGGGAAAACCACTGTTTTTGAAGTGATTTGACTTTTTTATTGTTTTCCATGACTGATGGATAGAATATAAATTAAACAGCAACTTTCAGGTAAATGACATTTTGCTACCAGTTCTATTGGGCATTTAAGGGAAGGGAAGGGAAGAAAATCTGGTTTTATTTCTCTCTCCAATTGATACATTAGCCAATCCTTTTCCATGCAGCCATCAAAGAAGCAATTAAAAAATAAACCACATAAATAAGCATAGCAGATGGATATGGGATGTAATCCATTTAAACTTGAGCAGTTTATACTTGTTTATTTCTCCACTGTGAGCCAATCACCTCATTTATGATTAAAAAAATAAGGAGGCGCTATGACACCTGTATTGTGTTGCTCAGCAAGAAGCAATTCCCCAGATTCTTTGAATTATAGCTAAAAGTAAATTAAACATACCAGGCTCCATTTTGGGGAATGAAATTCCAGTAAGTAGTCTGTCTCACTCTGTATTTCATCTTCTCTTGCTTCAGTAGGTTGAGAAAATTAGGGAGGCTTTTTTTTCAAGTGGAGGACCCCCTAATATGTCATCCAGGTGAGGTAGAGAAAGGCTACACACTATTGTGTGTGTGTTTACGTAGATTATTTCCTTTGAGACTGGAATTTAAAATATATTCACACTTTGCTTCTTTGGTTTGGTTTTATTTTAATAAATAGTATTTTCTGAGAACTAAAAAAAAAAAAAGTCTAATTTTATGAGAACGTTTTCTATAAAATCAAATCCAAATCCCAGACATACTGATAGAAACTGCCACACATCCTTTTACATAGCTCCGGAGAATATTAAGGCATTCCATACCAAATTTTTATGTTAAAGGCTTGTCAATAGGATTAAATTCGACCCAGAGCAAGGTGGCAAAAATATGTCATCCAGTAGTTATAAAGCAGCATGAGTGCAAATGGACTTCATCCAGTTCTGATGTAAATTATAAACAATTAAAGGTACATGAGTTACAATGCCCAGAGCTGAGAGCTGGAGACATTACTGCACACTTAAGATAACTTTGGGAACTGGAGAAGCAATCGTTTCACAGTATGACATGAAAATAACAGACAATATTTGTGTCTGCAGAGTCAAGCACAGTGTTGTGTGTGGCTTTATCATGTAGAGGATTTTTTTCAGAGAGCTGGCAGGAGCATGAGTGATGCATAATGGCAGTGGTGAATAGTTTTTGGAATAGATTAGTAGGTGACGTCACGGATAAAGGACTATTTATCACCATAATTTAGCACAAGATGCAACACAATAGCTTGATGGATGCATTTTATGGTTTTCAGCCAATCATAATAATGGACCTATTGACTAAAGTTTTATGTGTCCTTTACACATCCTTCATGTTTTAGAAAAAAACAAGGACCACGCTGGGGAAGCATAAATGATAATTCAGATAGGGCCAGTCTTTAGTGGAATATGTTTTTAGCACTTCAAACCCCTATACTCCAGTCTTTGAATGTCCACATTCAAACTACCAAAGGCCGATGGCAGAGCCAATGCTGTATTAAAGGAAGCATCTGAGGTGAAAGATAATGTTGTTCTCTCCCACCAATGAGGTCAGTCATCAGGGAGCAAAGTCATTTAGGGAGCTGAATTATTGTTCCTTCTATGACATTTTTTTCCTAAACAGGGGAAGGGGTGCTGGTCAGGGAGAGTGATACCTCTCAGATCTTTTAGAGAATTTCTTAGCTAGTAGGGTCTGAAAAGATGACAAAAGAGGTCAGAAAATACTTTTTTTAGAGAAAATTGTGAATTTGTCATGTCAGATCAGAGAATTTGCTTAAAGATGGAGAAAAAATCAGTCTTCTCCCTCCTCTCCCCCCACCAAATACCCTTAGGGATGAATTTTCTTTCACTGATTTCCATGGACCTTTTGGCTACTGTAAATGATTGGGATAATTTCTTCTTATTATTATTTTTAAAATTATACTCTTGAGGGTAGCTGAAGAACCACAGACCAGTATTCTCTCTTGTACAAAGAGGAGTACAGAGAGTAGAAGGATTGGATATTATGTTATTAATGTATAATCATTTCCTTCTGAGAGAACCAGGAATAGCATTTTTTTAACTTAAATACAGCAAGCAAGCAAAAATGTTATGTAATACAGTGATGACAAGTACCCTGACACTAAGTAGTTTCCTCAGTCTCAGAGCATATGTACCTACCTTTTACTGATTGTCTGCAAAGTGAGGGTGATAATATCAGTACCCACATAGGAAAGTTGAGAAGGTTAAGTGAAGGGACGCAACAAAAGCAATTCATATATTTTACATACCTCTTATCTTTGAGGCATTGTCCAAATTTTACCTCATTTTCTATCAACTCCTATGGTGTAATATAGGAGTGGAGAGCGGGACATATAGAATAGGGCTGCTAAGTACCCATCCTGCATCATGGCCATATTCGAAACATCAAGGAAGATTTAACCTCTTTAAGCCTCAGTTTTCACTTTTTTACAGTGGAGTTGATATTAGTACTTGTCTTATGTGACTACTCTGAAAATTAAATACATTAATAAATGTAAAATAGTTCACTATAATAAGTAAAAACTAGAAGATATCATTATGACTAACCCTGATCTTGGAGTCTTTTAGGAGGTGGCCTGTCAGTGACGAAGGGACCAGTTCAGCTCTCATTATGACTATGTATTTTTCCAGCTGTAATGAGTATAATTGACATATAACGTTGTGTAAATTTAAGATGTATGTGTTGATTCGATACATTTATATACTGTAAAAATGATTACTACCATAGCCAACACCTCCATTATGTCACATAATTACCATTTCTTTTCTGTGGTGAGAACATTTAAGGTCTACTCTTTTAGCAACTTTCAAATATATAATATAGTATTATTAACTATAATCACTATGCTGTACATTAGATCTCCAGAACTTATCATTGTGAATATTTTTAACAGTGTAGATTATATATTTGCATATAGTATTTGTTTGTACTTTTCACTTGCTATAGTCAGATCTGTGAGTGGAATATCATCTACTTAAATAGGTCTCTGTGAAGAGAGAAATTTATCTTTATGAATAGTAGAAGAGGAATAAATTCCCTCTTTATCTATCCATTCATGCATCTAAACTTTTTGAAACCATTACTTTATGTAGGAGACTAGATGGCTCAGGAAATTTGCAATCCTCATACTTTCATTGGCAAAGTACTTTTAAATTGAAAATCTAAAAGCATCTTACCAATATTAGCTCACAGCTCATTAGAATTAACCTAAGATCCTTGGTTCAATTGAGCCTCATGATGCTAATTAGCAAAAGCATTTCTTATTCTTGTCATTTGGATGCTTATACAAATGGTTATGTTTTCTTTCCAAAGGGTCTGTGCATTTGCACCACAACCACTCTGTATTCTAAGTTTGGTTTCACCAGGAACTATAAAACATCATCCTAAAGTAGGCAAAAGTTGCAAGACAGAAAGAAAAAAGAAATATGAAACAGGTATTTGGTTTGTTGAAGAAGAAAATACCAGGGCAAGAAATGAGAACGAATACATGTGGCATTGTATAGATATTGTCGATTATGTTGAGTGTGAACATTTTAAAGCAAATTTGAGACTTTAACCCAAGGAGGGTTAGACAACTCCTCAGGCTTAACAAAGTGAAACTCGAGATGCAGGTTCCTGGTAACAGAAAAGCTATTCCAATGTTTGAAGAGATGAATTACATTAGAAAGGGAGGCACAATGCCAAGAGAATGTGCTAAGAAATCAGTGAAACTGGTGATGTAGAGTGTTCTGTTTAAAGTAAAAAAAAGAGAGAAATAAAAATAGTATCAGTGGAGAACATGGATGTTGTATTTCAGGTATAGATAACACAACTGGATAAGAAGCAAGTTGTCTTTGGTGATGGTGTAAGTCAGGGACCTGACTGTCATGCAGGTCTCACTCGTCTCTGAGCTGAGTATGTGAAATGTTCTCAACTTACCCTACATTTCATCTCATGTCTTACTGCCAAGTTTTGTCAAGCTAACCCATTTTCGTTTTGCGATAAACTAGGGGAAGATCTGTTGAACCTGGATTTTAGCACATTTGGTAAAATCTGTGGTTATCTTTGTGAAAAAAAAGTGGTAAAATATGGATAGAATAATAGATGACTACATTTGTAATCACTTAATCACATGACAAAGAGTGCTACTTAATGAAGCAGAATTTATCTTTAGGGAGTTAACTAGGCTTGTGCTCTGTTAATAGTCTTATTTTGTTCCATAGTTTTAACAATGCTTTGGTGATAAAGTAGACGGCTTACCTGTCTGATTGGTAGGTGATGGGAAAAAGGCAGGGTAACTCATTTATTTGTTTCATGATCAATAGGCTCAAAATGCTGCAACCATAGGTCAAATATAATGAAGTAAAATCCAGAATTGATGGTTATATTTAATTGAGAAATCAAGTTATTCATGTAGGATCTTCAAGTCCCTCTACTTTAGTATATAGTACAAAAAGAAAAAGCTGGTAGCAAATTTTATAAGGACTCGGTGATCAATCGATGCTGAAAACCGACCTATGTCAACACTGTGATGCAACTGCTGGAAAAGCTGTGTGAGCCACGGACATTTAAGCAGTATCAGTACCAGTAAGATGACAGACTCAGTGTGCCCTGTGCTGGTCAGGCCAGACGTGGACCATTTTGCTTCATTTTGGACTCATGTGTTTAAAAAGCACTGATGAACTTATATATATCAAGAATTATTGTGTGTAACTAAAGTAGACAAAATTTAGGACAGTATTTGTAAAATATGGGGTGGGAGATGAGGGTTAGAGAGTGTTAGAGGTTTTGTAACAAGAGGCAGACCCTCCTAAAGTTAACTGGGCTCCCTGAGTGGAGAGTTGCCCATCTCTTGTTAGAGATATTATAAAGACCTTAAGAACCAGTTAAGGTGCTGGGCTACCAAACTCTAATGTTCTTTTAATGCCAAGAACCTAGAAATCTCATAAAATGCAGCTTTGAATGAGCCACGCAGATGAAATTTGATGTTAAAGAAATTGAGAAAATGGAAAGACCAGTTGGCATGCAAAAACTTTGCCCAAACCTCTGTTTTTCTGCCAAGCATTTCATAGTACATTTCTACAAACCCTATTTCAAAGCAGTACAAAAAGAAAAAGGCCCTCAGATGGTAATTGCCTCTGAACTTTTATTTAATTTGAAGTTTGAATGAGTTTCTTTACTGTCGAGAGGGGCTTTTAGACTGACCTAGGGATAGCCTGCATGTTCCAAATCCTCTGTTAGGCTTCAGAGATGACCCCAAATCCCCACTTTAGTTGACTTTTACTGATTCTTTTCTGTTTGCCAAGCCTTGTTTAGATGAGAAAAATAAAAACATTGGCCACGAAGACAATCTAGTAGATTAGAGGTGCATATAACTTCTCTGGATGTTGCTTTTAGCTGTGAGTGATCATTTTTTTGGGTGCTAAGATCAAGAACCCTTTGCGTCAAGGTTACCTTCATTAATGATATCCATTTTTTTTTCAAATCTAAATAATATTCTTTCACTTTTTTTCTTAAAAGAAGCAATACTTCAGTATTTTTTGTGTGGCTAGCCTTTGATTTAGTGTTGATTTTCACATGTTTCAAAGGCCAGAGCCATCTTTGAATCTTTAGAGCTTATTACAGTTTTGGCACAGTTTAGGTGCTCGATGAATGCTTGTTGAATTTAACCATTTCTTGATGATCAGAAATTAAGGAAACATGACTAATAAATACTACAAGTGATCCTGGATTGAATCTGGGACCAGTAAAAGGGCATTAGAGGGACAACTGGTGAAATTCAAAGAAGGTCTGTTGATTAGATAATGGTTTTGAATTTTAATGTTAATTTCCTGATTTTGATAATTGAACTGTGGCTATTAACATTAATTAACACTATAAATATGTTAACATTTGGAGAATCTGAATGAAGGCTATATATAGGGGATTCTTTGTACTATTTTTGCAAATGGTTTTTATGTTTAAAAAATGAAATAATAAAAACAAAAGAGAAAAATGTTTTTGATGATGTCTTTCAGTGGTTTCTAACAAAATAGAATAGGGCAAGATAAATTGGTATTTTTCTAAGGCCTGGGTATTTATGAGAAGAGGAAGCGGTCCTGGATCATGCATAAATCATAAGCATGTTCTAAGGTACTATTGGCAGGCGTCACTTGGGATTAGTGATATCAGATCACAGGAAAGTGGTAGTTGGGGAGAAGGCCATTTGTCCACCTGAACTTTAAAACCCTGTCAACCAAACTGATGTGGAGTGAGTTCTCTATTTAATTCTATAGAAAGTAGCCTAAAAGATGACTTCAAGCTGACTAGGATTTAATTTTCAATGCTAACCTTCAATTAATTTGTAACTTTTTTGGCACTCGGTTTGCTGGAATGGCTGTAATTATGTTGTTTTCTGAACGGTGAATTCATTCAGGGCATACTCTCCAGACTGTTTATACAGCTGGAAAATAGCAATGGTAATAGATGAGGGGAAAGAAGTTAATAAGGAACTTACTTTAAAAATTCAGTTATCTGTGTGTATTTTTGTGTCTCATGAGCCATTATTGGGTAGCTTAAGCTAAATTTTTCATGGTCTCTATTTTAAATGATCTAGTAATAAAATTGCTAGATGTTTTAATATTTTAAATGCTGTTTTGAATTTGAATGCGTACTTGACATCACAAAGGCAGCAGCTTAATGCTTTTTTAATATTCAGTTCACCATTTGCTAAAGAAAGCCATGTTGGTTTTCCATTAAGGAAACCAAGCCTGTCATCTACAAATTTCTCCTTAACCAGAGCTGCTCTTAGGGTTTCTGGAATTCTATGATCAATTCAAACCCGGGCAGGATGTATTGCTGCCGTATTAGTTTTAGCTGATGAGTCATAAAAATTGCCTATTAGATGAATGAGGAAACATGCAGAGGATCTTTTGGGTTTTACAACACATTCTACTTTCTATTAGTAAAAAGAATACTCTTTAACGGTAAAGATTTTCTTTTGATCATAAATGCCCATGGTATGATTTCAAACTTCATCTTTAATTAGCTGTTAACTTCAAGAGTCTCCACTTGAAGTGAGGTTGATTCTTTCACTTTCAATAAAACACAGACTGCAGGACCTTAGATCCTGAGTTACTGATTCAGAAAGTCTGGATTTAGGCTGAGAATTTATTCTGAGTTCCCTGGTGATGCCGATGCTGCTGGTCCAGGAACCATACTTTGAGAACCATTGCTTGAAGACAGAGGTCAGCAAACTCTGGCCTATTGCACTTGGCTACCCCGTTTATTTTTGTAAATAAGAGTTTTAGTGGAACACAGTTATGCTCATGATTTGCATATTGTCTAAGGCTGCTTTCTCACTACAAAGGTAGAAATGAGGAGTTCCGACAGAGACATGATGGTCTGTAAAGCCTAAATAAAAGATTTATTACCTAGCCCTTTCCAAAAATGTTGGAACTCAGCAGGGCTGACTTCTGCCCTGAGGTGGTCCTCCCAATTGTTATCAACTGTGACCGAGGTGTGAGGTGCGGATGTGGTCAGCTGTGGGCAATAGGACAGCCCCTCATTCCCCTTTTGTCACCCCCCCACCACCACCACCCTGCCTCTGCTCCTTCTTTGCAGAGTGGCTCTTAGAGATGCCTCTGCTATTAGTCATTTACACCATAGTTACTTGATTCCTCCTCTGAGGGCATGTGCATCTTACTAATTCTCTCCTGTCATAGGATTAAAAAACCTCCTCTATGAAATACATTTGCTATACCACAAGCAAAAGGAGAGTTAATTTTGTTACAAGGACAGGGTGCTCTGGGCACTCTCCTGTTTCAGTGTGAGGCAGGTCCCTTGCATGGACATCTTCTTCTGCTAAAGGCCACTCAGAAAAGAAAAGAGAACTTTTCTTGATTTGTAGCAGCAGTTTCTTACTGTGGCCTTCTATGCTGTGTCTGTGGCCTTTGCCCTAGTGCATACAATCTGGTTTTGCTATTGCTACGGGTTTGAAAGAGAAAGGTCAACTTCACAGATGTCTAAATATTAGTTCTTAACCAAACCAGTCATCAGTCCTCCCCTAGACCCCTGAGGAAAATTTCATTTCCTGAGGTGGACAACTGGACTGCAGGATTTCTTGATATTCAACATTTCTTTACATTTTATGCCTTTAACAGTCTATCCATCCAAATGATTTTTATTGTACATATATTTTATTTCCTGTGCTCTGCCTTTGTTCATAGGTCTCTTTTGCCTAGTAAGTATGTCCTTTTCCTATTCACATGTTTAATTTCTCAGCATCCGCTGTTCAAGGGCTGCCTCCTCTCGGAGGCCTTCTCTGCTTCCCTCAGGAATGTACAGTTGATCTTTCTTTTTTTTCCCTATGATTCTGTGGTAACTCAGCATCATTGAACTTCTCTATCATTTTGTAATCACTCATTTGTTTCTATAAGCTCACTCATAGCTGAGTCATTACTTAATTCTATGTCTTATCCCTAGCACAATGCCGAAAAGTGGGTGATATTCAAAGTGGCTTGTAAAATGAATAAATAATTCAGAGATACACTCTCAGCTGGGGAAAGCCTCCTTCATGTCATCCATACACTCAGAGTAGTAGTGACTTGATCATAGTTGCATCGATGAGGAGGAGCTTTGCAGAATCAGAGGCACTATGCAAATCTATGGCTTTAATACACACACATGTGGTGTCATGGTGCCATTTAACCTTTTCTTGTCCTGGGATTTACCTGGACCTCAGGAATTCACTCTTCTGTCTCAAGGTGCATAAACAAAGACAAAAACTCATTCAACATTCTTTCTTTAGTTTTGAAGAGGAAAGTGAGGGAATGATTCACGTTTTTATTCTGTGCTTCTCAGAATTGTTAGTAAGTGTGTCTGGAGAGACGGCAGCTCTCAGGGTCCTATATTTTAAACATCTGTTTTTAAACAGTAGCTTTCTCCTTAGAAACACTCATTGCTTTGACATTTTCACATTTGCTACAATGGAAGGTCAATAACTGTGCAATGTTAGAAAGTACATCCTCTCTGTGCTTGGTTCCTCTGGGGAAAGGCAATTCATACATCTTTTAGAGCTTGGACCATTGCATTATCCAGGTGGAAGGGTGACTATGAGGGCCAGTGAGCATGGAATTTTCTCACTTCATCCCAATTATGGAAACACCTGCACTAAATAGCACTTTGAAAATTATAGCACTCGATGCTGCATAGACATGTGGACACATGTCCCTGAATGAGCAGTATATGCCCTAGAAAAAAAAAGGGGTTAGTCCTGCTTCCTTTCTAACTTTAGGATCACCTGTATCTTAGCCTCATTTGAAAATCCTAATATTCCTTTTAGTCACTATGCTTCCTCCCTAGTCATTCATTCATTTATTCATGAAACAATAATTTATTAAATTCTGACCATCTACCAGCGGCTGAACTAGGTGCTAGGGATAAAGCCCTAGTCTCCTTCATAGATGAGGTGTATGGTCTAACAGGAAAGAGATTGTGTCTTTAAACAGGAAATAATTAAAATAAAAGTGGAGGGAAATAGAACAAAATGGGAGAACCTATTTATTTTAGCTAGGACCGATAAGGAAGGCTACCATAGGAGATGATATTTGAACTTTGACTTAAAGAATGAGCTCATCAGATGCAGATGAGAAGGAAAAGAGAGCATTCGATGGAGAGGATAGAGTGTGCAGTCAAAAAACAGGCAGTGTGCTTAAGGAACAATGCGTTGTTCAGGGTGGCTGGGGTTTTTGGAAGTGGAGTGTGAAGTACAAGAGACAGGAAAACTGGACTTTAAGTGCTAATGAGTTCGGCTGTTGCTCTTTAAACAAGGAAAAAACATCAAGGAATTTTGAACTATTTCATCATAAGAAATATGAATCTTTTGTGTAGGACTAGTGCATCCACATATCTTGGAATCCTTCTAAGCAGTTGATGAGTCCTGCTAACACCAGGACTTGTTCTCTCAATCCTTCCTGTTATTACTGAATTTCTCCAGATGAGTTTTAGAGTGCTCAAAATCTGACTTTATTCCAAGATTGGCATTCTTACAATGAGTTCTGCTTTTCCACTCTAGGGACCATACGTTTTAATGCTCTTGCACCTTACCTGTTCATTTTAAGTAGCTTTTGGTGTGAAACAGAATCAGAATGTTACTTTTTGGGGTAGAGATTAATGGTCCTCACTACATTCAGTCATATTCTTCTTCTTGGGCACAAAGGAAATTTTCTCAGCTTCCGTTGGCACTGTTTGATGCACATATTAGTTCTAGCCAGTGAGTTATGAAGATAAGTCATTAAGTATAATTTCTGATTAAAGGAATTTAAACTGGTATACGTTTTCATGTTTTTTAAATTCATTCATCTAACAAATATTTCTTGTGTCTGATACTATTCTAACTTCTGGAGATATCACAATGAACAATGTATATGTAGTGTCAGCAGAAATTTAGTCAATTTCCTAATCTATTACAATCAGAATATATAGAGCCTTAGTTAATTCTTTCTCTAACTCTGTGGGCTAAGGTTGTCCTGAGCCAAGTAGGTTGAATGACCTTTGCCTCTTTCCCACCTCCCATGTGAGGCATGCAGAGAGAATGAATTAGGTCATTCACGAAAAATTGTTATAGCCTCAGGAAGAAAAGTGCTATTTAAATCCAAATTATTAACACCAATAAATCTAATAATAGATATATACATACCTAATGCATTTGAATAACTCTAAAATAAATATGCGTGGTGATTAAGAGATACCATAATTGGAACTCTGTAGGTGGAAGTGGGATAAGGGAGAGAGAAAATCACTTTTCTTCTAGTCTTTATTAACCACCCAGATTTGGGTTGTGTTACTTAGAAGTGAAATTGTGAGAACATCTTTTATTACAAAGGGCAGGCTAATGTGATTAGTTTCTAAGACATTTGTACAAGGTGTACGTGTATGTCCTTTGAGTCTATTTCTCATTGTTATTATTAAAATGTTTGTTAAATTGCCAAAATCTCGTAGTAGTCAAGTAGCTTTATACGAGAATAATGCTCAATGCGGAGCTTGGGTGCAGTCAGGTAATCATTGAAACATGAATGCTGGTCATGGATTAGCATCCACTTTTTCTCAAATTTCACACAGTTTGTAGGCTATGATGTTTCATTCTTATTGTGTGATACATAAAGACTCAATACTTACAGATTTTCTGTTTTTAGTGCCAGACTCTTTCTTTCCCCAATCAGAGCTATCTTTATGACATTCACATATTTTAAATAAAAGAAAACATAAATACATGCAAAACTATCATTGGCTTTTAAGGTATTATATAAGTGATTAAATTTTATCATGAGGAGACAACCAGCTAATGGTTTTAGTGGAGCACATAAAACACCATAAAATACAAAAGTTAAATTTTGTCACATAATGGGAATCGGTTAGAGAAACCAACAGGGTTTCCTTTTCCCCCTGAATAAATTCTAAACAGTCCTTAGAAAATGAATTACCAGACTGCAAATCAACATGAAATATTTTATAGCCATAAAACTAAGCTACTTTCAGACCACTTAGTTGGAGGAGAAAAAAAAAAAAAAGGGAGAGCAACTTGTCAACCCTGTTGTTGCAGTGTCATTGCCAATGGAATCGAAGCTGGGCTCTGCCTCCATTTTAACAGTTTGACCTTGTTTAGAACAACCTGCATCCGATCGACAGGCCTCCCTCACAATCCCCCACCCATAATAGAAGGCACAGCCCCTCCGAGAGCACATTCAGCTAGATCTTTGCCAATTGAAGTAATTACGTGATGAAACTGTTTAACTTTGACTAAAATACTCTCACCAGGTTCTTGCAAACGGTGTGTCTTATATCTTGTCGAAGCAATTTTATATCATGCCTTTAAAGTACAGTAATGGCCTCTTGCATTGACAGAATCCTCGTAAAAGGAGAAGACCAAGACCTAGCTCATGAAGTGGTATTGATTTTCTGAGTTCCTGCTCGAGTTGCCAAAGATACAACACTGTTGTTAGGGAGAGGAGATGCTTTGGCCTTCAATATCACAGGAGGGTTCCTCGGTAAGCACAGGCATCAGGAGGCCCCAGTGATAAATAATGTATTTGGGTGATAACTGCCTGTATTACTTTGTTAGTTTTAAAGTGACTCAGCACTTGTTCATCCCAAATGTTTCTTGATGTCACTAGTGGCTGTAGTGGACTGTTCTATGTATAAATAGCAACCACACTCCAAAGAGAGTGCCTCTTGAGGGTTAATTTACATGAATGATTTATTTTAGGCAGATTTTTCTAAATTTTAATCACTAAGGACAATGAACAGATTCAACTTCTCGCTAGAGTGATGGCTTCAATTTGTTGCTTAAAGAGAGCTTAAATGTGTCTGCAGATCCGTAACTATATCTAATACAGGTTAAGTTAGTTTTCAGTCACTTCTAGTAAGTCTGGGTGAAGAAGATTTATAACCTTGAGCATAGCTCTATGTATGTCATTACAGATAGCAAGTGAAAGAAACCAAGCATCTTGATCAGATGCTTGCGAAATATGCATTTCCACCGACCTACATAAATGCATACAGCTTAATCTTCGCTTTTTTCAATCTTACATTGATAAACTGCACAATGTCTAATGCTGAATAAAAGTAAGAAGATGGATCTTTGACGGTTTTCAAGGAAAATTGAAAGCTATGTTTTTAATCTATCGAGAATATGAAAGCTATACTCAAAAACTTTTTTTCTTTTTTGGTAGTGACTGTGAGGGGGTGCTGTAGAGATGTGAGTAATAGGAATATTGTTATGTTGACCTGACTCTTGATTGGAACATTTATTTGGAGGAAGCTGAAGATGAGGGTGGGACGTTTGAAATAGTGGAGCCAGAGCTAAGTCTCTGGCAGGGGATCCTGCAGTATGTATCCCTGACTCCAGTCCCCACAGGGCCCACATGAGTACCCCGTTAGAGAGAGTGAGTAGCACACATGGTCACTTCTCACTCCGAAGATTGAGAAGGCCAATTAGAAAAGCAGGGCCACCAACTGCAACTTCTCCCAGTTAACCAAGGAGAAAGTGACCCATCAGCTTCTCTTTCCTTCCCTGTTCTAACAAATAGAAGGAGCTGGAAAGTTGCCCATGAACAGGTGTACATGTTATGCACTCTTTAATTTTCAGGAATGTCACGAAAATGACGGGGCACTTTATTGGAATACCTTTGTGTGGTGAAGAGGGTTCTGTCAGCCTTGTAGTACCTGTGAGCAGAATCATGCAGTGCTCAGCCAGGATGGCAGTGTGCAGTGGCCCTGGAGAAGTGGAGCTATGTAATGGGAAGATGTTCCTACTTCAGTCTCTCCATCCTTACTTCAAGCTGTTAGATGCCACAGATGGCGCTAGTCTGGGCTGAGAAACAAAGAAACTTGAATCATATTTGAGATTAATGGCTTAAATTAAATAGGAGTGAGTCTTCTAACTACCAAAAGAGATTGGAGACTTATGAAACACCAAGATGTTAAGAAAACCATTTATCACGGGGAAGGGGCATTTAGCATGGTAGAGTTAGGGGGCAGCTCTAGAAAAAATTAAACCGTTTTATGTTTGCATCACAAAGAGTTGCAACTTCTCAAAAAACTCGGTACGTATAAAATGAAAAGATTGCTGCTCTCCTTCCCTGCAGTCTCAAAATATTTTCTTCAGGCCAAAATACATATTGATTTTCTCATGAGTCTAAGAAAAGTTACTTGCCTGGAAATCAGCTTTGCTCGACTTTGTGCTCCACTTCCAGTAACAAGGTTCCTCCGAGTTCTGTGTCTGCTTGGTGCCCACATTCCAGGGATCGGCTGTCACCTTTTCCTGTGCCTAAATGCAGTCTTCTTCTTCTTATTATTATTTTTTACAATCATCATCCTAGTTTGCTCTAAATAGTTGCCTGAATCTCTAACCCTTCCCTGAGTTTTATTTAATCTGATGCCAACAACTTAAGGGTTTGCTGAGATTCATGTGGAAAGTCCCTTGAGCTAATTAATTTAGGAGATGTGCAGGTGCAGGACTATTGAGGGCATTGCTGCCTGGTCAGCAGCCTCCTAAAACACTGGATACCTTATTTCAGGTGGAAGGAGGCATCTTTGACAATTCCAACACTGCCCAACATTTACCATTTGATTGCCAAGGAATGCTGTCATTCGTGGGTGCAATCATGTTCTAAATGTTCTGTCATCCTCGACGAACGATCTAAGTATCCATTAGCTTGAGGGAAATGCGGAGGTGATGCCCTCTGAAACCTGATGGAGGTCAGTTAAGGACAAATGAAAGATAACACTAATTCACACTATGGGTAATAAAACGAGGGACCTCATTATCCTAAAAGGTGATACTGGCAGGAAATATAAATGGATTTTAAAAGGGTTTGGACAAATTTATGAATGACAGATTCATGAATGGTTCTGAAGAAATGTGGGATGCAGTCAACCTTTAAGGTGGATGTCAGAGAGGATGATCATGTCTTCTTGGGCCCTGCTCCATAGTTTCTTTGAGCAATAAGACACAGAACTAAAGGGAACATAGGTGTGGGTGGTCAGTCTAATCCCAGCTCAGAAACACATAGGTAGAATAGTGTAGTGGGAAGAGAATGGGCTTTGGAGCCATACGTCTTTCAATATATGTGGCCTTGGGAAAAGTCAAGTGAAAAAAAGAAGAAGAATGTGTAATATGTACCTTGCACAATTTCGAGGATCTGAGAGACTACATGTTAAATGTATTCCACATCTAATAAATGGTGTGCACCCGAAAATTATAACTAGCATTATTACAAGCAAATCAATGGACATTAAAATGCCACTCTTTGTTACTTTCCAAGCACAGTCATTTGTGCTGGGCAGGTGGTTTCATTATATCACTGGATAGTCCTTCTATAAAACCACATAATTTGGTGAGCAGACATTGCTCTGGTATCTTGGACAGACAGAACAATATGTTGGAATGGGTTGATTCTAAGAGCAACCTCAAGTATCATGATCCCTTGATGTAATTTCAGGGGACTGTGGGATGTCTTAGGTGCCTGTACCCCAACTTCCTATGTCTCCCACTTCTTTTCTTCTTGCTGAATTTTTAAATAGAGGACAAGACTTCCCCTAGTTCTGAAAACTTTCCAAACCCTCTTTAAGGAAAGACATGTACATTTAACAAGAATACTTTGACCACTACTACCCTACTCGAGAAATTTACCAAAACAAAAAAAAACACAAAACAAACCCCAGAACTTTGTGTTGCTAAGGATGGTGAGATTTGGGGGTAAATGACAATTTTGTAAAAAAGTTAAGAGAAACTAATTTAAAAAAACATAAAATTTGAGTTTTACCATGGCAGTCAATAAAAGATAGGGGCAGGGGACTTCCTCCTGGCTATCTAAGGAGAGAAATCACCGATGAGAAGTTTCCTGGGACAAGAATGGCTAAGAGACTTTAAGATTAATTTTATTTGGTTTTCAATTTTAGGTCGTTTCTATTTTGTACAATGCAATGGTCTCTTCTAATTCCACCCAGACTATAAATTAAAGTTAGTCACATGTAATAGCTTTGAGCTGGCGGTGCTTAGTGTAAGTGAAGAGGGTAGAGATGATGCACATGGATAAAGTGACCAAGGAGAGAGGAGCAGTCTGAGAAGGCAGGACTTTAAGTGGGAAGAAAGTGGGAGTGGCCAGGAAAGTAAGACATCCTGCCCTTCCTGGAAGCTCTCAAATGTACTGAGGATGGCACCACGTTTCCCATGTGTGAGACTTGTCCTAAGCCTGATCAGATTATATGTCTGTTATCAATCGAACTCTATTGAAATGAACGTGAGGTGAAGATCCCAAAGGTGGTAGTATATGTGACTTTTGTGGCTGTCAATTGTAGAGACACAAACTAAAGCAAAGAACACGAGTCAAATTAATACTCCATTATATGTGCACAGTGCTTGAAAGTTACAAAACACTTTCATCTCTATTATTTATTTCACTTTTCTAATTGTTTTGTGAAATAGGTAGCAAATTAAGGAAATTATATTTTTCTCCAAATTTAGGTACCTAGAAATTCCATCTTCCAAGAGCTTATACTTCACTCTGTGAAAATAATGCCTTGGATATTTGTTAAGGGTTAAATACTTGACTCATAGTTGGTTAGAAAACCCACATGAAATGGAATGTTGGTTTTGTTACAATTTATGAACCTGGTATTCAACATTAATATAGAAAATGTAGAGGGGACATTTGCTGAGCCAAATGCACAGGTCTCTGGTATCTTGGACACACAGAACAATATGTAAAGTAATAGCAAAAATAAACAGCTTAGGAAAAGGAAAGCAAGGTATCTTTGTAATTCCTGAAAAGGATTTATAACTTATATAAGCATGAATCATAAACCCATTGGCAAATAGATCCAAGCTCTTTCAGGAAGATATTTCATTAATATGTGGGAACTAAAAACTCAAGATAAGAGAGAGGGTCAACAGCAAAAAAGAGGATTCATGTTACTTGGAACACATAATACCATGGTGACATTTTAGTTATAGACATTTGATTTTAATTTCCTCAGCACCTGTGCTCACTTTTGAGGGGACAATGCATGCCAATAATTCTCTCAGAATTTGGGGGGTTATATATGCTTATGGAAGGCCTTCTCTATAAAATATTGGACAAGTTCCTTTGTTAAATTTCTACTTTAGGCCCATTAGAAAGACTCAAATGATATCCATCAAGAAGGAAGTGAAGTGAGAAGTAAAGGCATCTAATCCAAACTTCGCTACATACTAGCTGAGTAGCCTTGAACAAGTTGCTTATGTTCATGCATTCATTTATACAATTAATCATTAGATATTTATTGATCCCCTATCACGTTTAAAACACTTATTTGCCACAGTGCTCATTATGAACATGAGAAAACAAAACCACTTGCCCTCGTATTTAAATAAGAACTCAAAACAGGAAAAAAGAGCCTAGAACAGCATCTGTCATCCGGTAGGTCCTCCAATAAATACATCTAATGAGTAAAAGAAAATAAAAAAAAGTGCAAGTAAAAATAAGAAAGAAGTGCACACATATATACATCTTTAATGACGGTGCATATCTATTTAGACTATTTAGACTATGTACATAGAAAGATGGGCTTATACTATACATACTATTTTGCACTCTGATTTTTTTCTCCTAATAATATACATCCTGAATATTATTTAATACTTCCTTGTAAACTAAACATTTTAGTTTTTCCAGAAGTTTCCTATAGGAAAGAGAATCTTGGATCTGTAATTAATATCTCTTTCTTTTTCCAGCCTCTATAGAAGTTTGTTTCATGGATCACTTTTCATATATCTATCTATGCACTTTTTATTTAATCCTATAGGTGTTTTATTTTTGTTTATTTTACATAAACAGGATATATATATATATATATGAATATATATGTGTGTGATGTTTGTCATATTATGTGTGATATATATTATATATATATATATATATACACATACAATGTGCTTTTTAACATTATGTCATTGGCAGCCCTCAGTCAGTAGCACCTGGATATTATTAATTGCATACTACGTTTAGGTGTAGATATACAAGTTGATTTACTCATTCTCTTCTGATGGTCATTCAGATTATATCTTCTTTTTTTTTTTTTTTTACCAGTTTAAAACAATTGTCCAAAAAAAAAAAGTGCTTGTACTTTATGTATCCTTGCGGACTGATATTTCTATAGGACGGAGTCCCAGAAGAACAATTGCAAAGATAAGGCATCTGTCTATTTTTAATAAATATTGACAGCAGGTTTTCCCCCAAAGCCTAGCAGTTCATAATTCACCAGCAATGCATAAGAGGGCACTTTTTCCTGCACCCACAGCAGCACCATGCACTGACCTAGTGTGAACTTTTAGGCACTCTCTTGTCCTCTCGATTATGTGCAGGTGCCTCAGCCTGGCATTCAAGACCCTCTGTAATATGAATTCAATTGAACATTTGAGTATTATTCCTTCTTACTGTTCTATCCTACAGAAACTCTTCATTTTAGCCCAGGTGGATGCATTGTTTCTGAAACCAAATTTGTCTTTTCTTATCCCTTAACCGCTGCTCAAGGCTATTCTATCTCTACTTGGATTTTTCTTCCATCCCACCACCTTTCTTTCTGATAAATTTCTTACTGTTCTTCAAGCCCAGCATCCTACCTCAGTCTTCCTGAGACTCTAAACTGTGTTCTTCTCCATTCCTGAGCAGCCATCATGTTTTATTAATATCTATCTCGTGGTATTTCTATGTAATGCATTGTAACATATACAGTTCTTTAGGTACTTGCTTGCTGTCCATTCTAAATAGTAACGTTTTGAAGACAGAGGATCTGTCTCTTCATTAGTACTCTTATATCAATACTTAAATTTTTTATCCAATTGAATTAAGGAGATTAATAAAAGAGATACCACAATGTACTCGGGTAATGTAGGGAACAAGGCAGAGGACTGATATTTAAAAATAATGAGCATATTTCATATCTGAGTTACTGGGAGTGTGAGGATTCCTTTCTCTAAAAAGCAGGAACAAGAAGAGAACACAGTTTGGAGGTGAAGACAACGTCCTTGGACAGGATCCATTTCAGGCACTATTAGGATATCCGGGTGGCGATGTACAATAGGGAGGTGGCTGCATGCAATTCTGATTTTAGAGAAGGTTGGAACTGAGAATACAGGTATAGACTTTCCTTAATTTACTTCATATGCTTTTATTTTGAGGCTGGAATGAGGTTATACATGGGTAAAAATAAGATAAGTGACTATTTTCTATGTGGGAACACTATCCCAAGTGGAATTGACTGTTAAGAAACAGGCCAAAAGGTTTCAATCTACCATTCTTTGTTATAAGGGTCACAGATTTTGTAAGCCTTATTTTCTCATGTGAGGCAAGTTGGTGTTCATCATACTTCTGGTCTGGTTTCTGTGTGTGTGTGTGTGTGTGTGTGTGTGTGTGTGTGTGTGTGTGTGTCCACGCGCGTGCACACACGTATGTGCATAAATATTATTCTCAGTTCTCTCCAGAGCTAGTTGATACTCATCAGCTGACACATCACTACACAGTCACTCTAGTTATTAAAATATTGAAATCCTTCCCTATTGGATGTTAGATCATTTTTGCCCTATATCCCATAAGTGCCCTTTTGCTATCACCCTGGCAGCCCTAACTCTCCTATTAGAACCACTTTCTCCCCTCTACCAGCCCCTTCTCTCCCTCCCTTTATACTCTCCCAAGGTCTGGTAACTAGTGTTAACATCTAACAAGGTAGGGCCCTCCCGGACCCTGTTGTAGCTCTGGGGCTGGTGGGGTCTATACATAACTGGATCATCCGCAGATGCTTTTCCATAACATCTTTCAATCCACACAAAACATGGTCCAGGATTCTCCTCCCTATTTGAACAAGGAATTACTCAAATGTCCATCTGAACATGAAACTTCTTCATTCATAAAGGATCATTCAGCCTTGACAGATTATTAGTACAATAAACCAGGGCTGCAAGAGCCAGGGATTTTGGAGTATGAGAGATTCATTGGGCATACTGTGAAGAGAATTTATCTCAGAGAGGACAGATATGCAAGCCCAGTTTGTTTCAATGTTTGTGTTTAAAAGTGCTAAGGGCAAGTTAATGACAGATCATATGACAATGCAATTCTATTCGTGAGTTTAAATATGATTTGTTTTAATATAGTATTTACCAAGGAAAGCACTAAGGGAGGCTCTGTGCCACTGCCATTGCTGGTTTTATTTAACCCATTTATTCTTTCTAATAAAAAAGCCAAAGAAATAAAAATCTATTGATCTTTATTTATTGACTTCCTTGTGAGTATAGTTAAAGTTGACATAGATCAATCACAATAAAGTTAAATGGATGATATAGTGTAACATGACCTGGGTTTGCAAGTGGAGTTTAATTATGAGAATGTTATCATTTTCCTGTATGCAGATAGGGTAGGGATGGAGATTTTCCAACTACTCAGGCACATCAGTAATGCGGGGCGGGGGGGCAGAATTCTTACCATTTTCACCAATTCTTCATGCAGTTTTCGGCCTCTTTTGGGGAGCAGAGAAAAGAAGGAGGACAGAGAAGTCACGCAGCTATTTCTCAAATTTGTCATTAAATCTGTTCAGTGGGCTCTCTTTGGAGATCTTATGTGAGGTAAGGTCCAGCATCGTTAAGAGGGAAGAAAGTGAGATTTACCAGAGGTGATGAAGCAGCCTGGAAAAGCAGAGTATTAACCTTGAGCTCTATTGCATGCATGCATCTGCCACATCATGAGAGTCATTTCCTCCTCTGCTTTATACTCTCATCACTTTCCTATGTTTCTAACCCATCAAGAAAAAAAATCTTCTGAAAAAGAGAATGGAAGAGTTCTCATCTCTTCTTTTGGAGTTGACTCAGGACCTAGCTGCTCAGACAGCAAAGTCATCTGGCTAATAACAGTCATCTCTGTCTCCTGTGCAAATGAAGATGGTATTAGTGATTCTGATTAGCAGTGCATATGCTGTGCCTTATATTTATAACAATGGGAATGTCCTTGCCTTGAGTCACCTACACATTCTCACTCAGTTCACCATTGTGGTCAATTTCAAATTTCAGCTGAAATTAAACAAGTGATAAAGAGCAATAGGTATAGATCAACTAAGGGGTCTTTGTAGGGACCAAAGCATAAAAATCTTTGCCTTATTAGGCTAGTATTCTGAAGTGGACTCACCCAGCACCTTGATCTTCTTATGGATACCTGTTCCAGTGACTGCAGTCCTTATGGCTACTAATATTAGTTGTGTGTCCGAGTAAATTGGAATTGATGTATTTATAGCCTCATAGGGGAGAATTATGAATCCTTTGTTGTTGGTGCATAAAATACTACCACATATGTCTTTTCTATTTTATCTTAATCCAAAGGATCCTAGGTTTTAAAGTCAATAACATTAACAGAATTTGAAAGAATTGTATAGTCCTGCTTTATATAGTATTTATATGAGATTTAAAACCATAAAATTTTTTTTTGCTTATACCTGAAAACATCCTTTCTATCTCACGTATGGGCTTTACTCTACCCCCATCTCCTCCACAAAACCAGAGCTGATAGAAGCTGCCTGTCCTCTTATATAAAGGTGAAAGAAATAGGGCTGCTTCTCAGGGAATAAATGTTTCTTTAATTTTCCTTTCTTTTTCAATTGGTTGCCATTAATTTTAAACTTTCCTGGCATTTTTTCAGGCCATAAGAAAAGGGAAGGGAGGGGCCTTTGGAGGGGAATTTTGGTCCTTTCTGCAAAGTGTTCTCAACTGGTTGTCCATTTTGAAACGCAGCCTGCCTGCGTACAAAAAGATCACCACCACCTTTTGCATTCAAAGACAATTGACAGTTTATCCAAATGCAGGAAATAAGGGTCCTAGCGATTTCCATAAAGGGCAGAGTTAATGGGATTCTAGCCACTCTTAATGCTCATGAAAATACTGAGTTTTGCGCAAAAATCAGTTTAAAGTGCATACCTATTTCACCAAGAAAAGAGAGCCCTAATCTCTTTGGGGAGCCTAGAAATCTAAGATGGCTAACTCATTTTTTGTAGATGGTGACATCAAGCTTTTCATTGTCATTCACTTAAAAGGTTTATTGTGAAGTTCACAGCATTTCTCCTGGGTAAGGAATGAGAGTGAGGAGAATGTTCAGAGGAAGAAATTGTTTCTTAGGAAATACCATGTTGTAAATAAATTATTTTGGAAAGGCTATTTAATTTATTTATTTTGATGAAAAGCAACTCTAGTTTTAATGCTTGGAGATATTTGGGAATTCCTGCTTCATGTACAAATAAAAGGACCTCATGGAACTTTTTACTTGTTAGTTTGTTACTTGTCTTTATATTCCTTCTTGATTGAGTAGACACGGGCCAGTATTTGTTGTGCATTTATCAAATGTTAATGAATCGTGTATTGATTAGGATTAGATTCAGCTGCTAGTAACAGAAAAAAAATTTCAGTGGCTTAGGGGAAAAATACATGCTTATTTCTCTCTGACAACATTCTAGAGCAATGATGTGTAGGGCTGCATGGAAGCTCTGTGCCCCTACCCTTCTGGTAATCCCAGTTCCACACTCCATCACCCCTAGACTAGAGTTCTCAAGCTTATGCTTTCCTGTGGCATTGGCAATGCAGACTATAAGACAAGAATGGGTAAAAAAGATGACAAAGGAGAGACATTTCTCCCTCCTTCCCACCTCTCAACGGGATTCTTTAAGATGGCAGAAGGACATTTTCACTTTCACTCCAATGACTGGAACTTAATCAGTTGGCCATCAATTACTGCTGAGATACTATAAAGTGTAATTTTAATTCTGTAGAGTCCTGGCTGAATGTTCTATTCCAATGGAAAAATGGGAGAACAGACATTGGGATATAGGTAGCATTCTTTTTCACAAGCCATTTCCCTTACTGAGATATACAAACACAGTTGAGGGGTGTAGGGAAGTTGCACCCCTTGTTTCTTCAAGGGGTACTTTGGAAAACACGGTGGAACTCCCCAGCATACATGTAATTAGCTACGTGAAGTGGAAATTCACAGCCATTCTATTTATTCTGTGACAGTGTAAAATTGTAAATGTCATCAAGAGGGAAAATATTAAACCAAAGAAAGCTGTAAGCTCTTTGGTATAATTTAATCAATGAGTTTTTTGATACTAGACTTATGTTCTGTATCCCTCCCCTAAATGTGTGTATTTATATCAGGATTTGCCATGATTCTGTGCTTTGGGTACAAATGTTGTATTCTCTCAGTAGTTCCACATATTGTCCATGGTAACTTGTGGTTTATTTATAGTACCTGTGATTATTCAAAAATGATATAGACATCAATTTTTGTTTATTTCTCCCTTGTGCCTATGTTATTCTTTCTCTCAGTATTTATCCACACCTTTTGATCTAGTAGTCTATTCCATAACTAATTAAGAAATCCTTGTTCCATTTTGGATAAAATGGGGAAAGTTCATCAGTGGTGTCCCATGATCAGAAGAAATAGCCAAAACAGCAGTAGGTAATCAGAACCATGGACAGCAACACGAGTGCCTCATCCGTAATCCCACATTCTCAGAAGAGTTTTGTTTATGTCTATGAATGTTGCACTAACTGTGAAACAGCGGAAATTCAAGCAAGAGAGTCTGGAAGTGGAGAAAAAGTTAGGGGTGTCCTACATAGCTCCCATTCCTCCTTCCCTACATATATGCTTCGCCAACCAGAGTAGTTTTTTTTTGTTTTTTGTTTTTAACTGCTCAACCGTTAATTTCTAACGTCTACCTCTATTACCATGGAAAGTATAGACCATGGAAAGTATAATAAACTTAATGTGGTACCTCATAATTTGTTCAGACTAAATTCTTCAGCATCTTTATGGTTTTACCTTTGTTTTTGGTTCAAATGGATGAGGTAAGCATAATTCAAATTATTTGACAGGTTGCCATGATTAAGAGAAATGCCTAGACTCCTGAGTCACTGGATCCTGCTCCTTGTTGCTCACCTAAAATGCAACTTGTCTTAATGATTTGGACTCATTTGTTTTTCACATTTATTCTTTATATAGTGACAGTAGAGTTCAAGTCCTTCATTTTGTATGTAATTAATCTAAAGCCCAGAAAAATCATGCAATGAGTCAAAGCCACATGAAAGATTAGTGGCATATCTGAGCAGGAATTTTTGGTTTTCTGACTTCAGACCTACCACCACTCCGATCTATCTTAGCACATCACTTCTTTGGGACATGAACATTAGTCAGCTAGAAGGTGAAAATAAAACACATAGTTTATGGCCAACATGAAAAATATCTAGCTTAACTACCTCTCAGACTTCTCAAACACATCTATTATTTCTTACTCTTCTATTTTATACATATTCTTCTGAAAGTAGAACTCTTGAGCATCATATGCTGTCTAATACGAAAGAGCCACCTACTCCATCTTCTCAGGACACCTGAAATGAGAGCTCCCAGTCCGGTGGAGCCCAATTTGTAAGAGCACCCTCCCTGGGCTCTCTCACTGGATGCTTGCCTTGGCTAAGAGTATCTGTAGCAATGTGTAACTGCATGTGCTTACATCTACTCTAAAACTGACCCAATAGAGATTTCTTGTAAATTTCCAATTTGGAAAATTCTCAAATGAAAAACTAACAGGACACTAGGGTAGACATAATCCAGAAACAAAATTCAAGAACATTTAAAACAGAGCACAGTCACTTCTTTCTTCTCTCTCTCTCTCTCTCTCTCTCTCTCTCTCTCTCTCTCTCTCTCTCTCTCTCTTCGATGCAATGTCCTGGGTGTATAGCTTGTTTTCTTATTTGACTCTCTCTTATTTGACTCTCATTTCTGTTGTTTTTCTCCTCTCTCACTGAGGGCCATGTCTGACTATATCCACCAGACTTCATAAGAATGCTGAGTTGTCATGTAGGAGTTTTACCTCACGCTGGAGAGATATTAGTTGATAAGATCCACCTTGTTCAGATTTATTGCTTTAGCATATTTTATGCTAAAAATATTTTTTCTACCATCTGCTAAGATTAGCACTCTAGTGGTATAATAAATTTACTCACCCTGTTTCTGTGATGTAGTTTGGAACCAACTTTATACTTTATTCAGCCTAATTGAAAATAGGATAAGATAAATGATGCACTTTGAATTTCTCTGTCAGACATACCATTGTTCATTACTTCAACAGAAGATGAGCACATCTGATTGTAATTTTAGTGGTTCAGTAATATAAAAGTTTCCATGGCAAAAATACAGCATTAGCATTGTCATCAACCAGTCTTGTAAAAAATATTCAATGTTATTTTTCCCTCAGATGAAATATTACTTTTCATTTAAATATAAAACTGGTGGCCATCTTTCCAGAACATGTTATGAAAAAAATATATTTCAGTGGAAATATGGGACTTGGTATTCATTTACATCTGATGCTCAAACTTAAGGCCAAATTTAGAATTTGATATATTCTTGGCCTAGTGGGACATTTGGATTTCCTTCTCTTATTCAGTCTTCTGCTTGAGATTGAGTTGTTTTGACCATTTTGAAATAGAAGGAAAAATATGTAAGGTGTGTATTATGTGTTAGAATGTCATGGGCCCATACTCCTTTGTAGTGTAGTGTCCTTTGATCCTGGACTTAACCATGAGACTTGCTTTGACCAAGGGGACATCAGTAAATGTGATTACTGCAGAGGCTTTAAAAGTGTTTGCATATTGGGACTTGGAACATAGTTTCCATGATAAGAAGCAGTCGCTAACCTTCTGGAGACTGTTGCTCCAGCTGACAGATAGCACCAGCCTCTAAACATGTGAATGAGGCCATCCTCAATTATCCAGCTCTTGTTGAACCACCAGATAATCGTAGTTGCATGAATGACCCCTGGTAAAACCAGTGGAAAACTGTCTAGATGGGTTCAGTCTAAACTGTTGATCTACAGAATCAGAAAGAAATAAAATTGTTTTTACTTTTTGATTTTTTACTTAATTAAACAATTTTTCTTTCTTCCTTTTTTTTGTTTTACTGTATGTCTATTAAAATGTTATCATCTGCTATACTGTTTCTGACTTTTTCAGTCATTGAAAAGTGAAAGCAACATCTTTAGCCTTTCTATTCCTTTTTATTATCTCTAAGATTTGGGAAACCTTAATAGGAGTAAAGTAGAAGACCAAAAGCTGTTATTTGTTTGCAATGCAGTATATTGTGACAGATCTTGGGATCTGGAGAAGATGGATTCAAATCCACAAACCACACTTTCTAGGAGTATGACATTGGACAGACTAATTAGTCTCTATGGCTTAGTCCCTCACCTACTAACTATGGTTAATAATTCCCAATGGTTAAATAATTTTTGTATATGCAACATAAATGGTACATAAATAGTTCTAGATAAATGATGAGGATGTTGTTTATTACTTCATTTAATAGAACATGCTGGGCTATGTCATGAAAATTTATGCAGCCACCCACTCTGTCCACTCACCCTATATTACTTATGACCAACTCGTGTGACATTAAAGGCCACGCCCATGCATCCGCACAGACCTAACTGATCGCTAAGTTCAAACTGATCGCTAAGTGGCCACAGTTGCTATCACACCAACCAAGAGTCCACGTCTACACTTGCAACCTGTAGCTGATCTAAAATGAAGAGCAGCAGAAGCAACATAACATGGCACATTAGAGAGAAAACCCTAGAGGTGATTAGTCCAACCGGCTCATTTTTCAACCTTGTGCTGTCTAATATTGTAGCCAATAGCCACATGTGGCTGTTGAGCACTTGGAATGTGGTTAATATGAACCGAAATGTATCATTAGTATAAACTATACACTAGATTTTGAAGACTTAGTACAAAAATAAATGTAAAATATCACTTTAGTAATTTTATATTGATTACATGTTGAAATGATTATATTTTAGATAGATTGAATAAAAGATTAAAAGTAATTTGCCTTTTAAAAACTTTTTTTAATGTGGCCACCAGAAAAATTTTAAATTACACATGGGTTCACATTTGTGGCTCACATTATGATTTTATTGGATAGCACTCTTTCAAACAAAGCAAATTAGTCATAGAGATGTGAAGTAACTCACCCAAGATAGCTCAGCTTTCATCAGCAGACCACAGATGTGATTCCAGATCGCCTAGTTTACAGCGATGTCTCTTTCAACATGCAACCTTCTTTAGCTAGAATTTTTTTTTAGACTGTAGAATTGGGTCCCTGATGGTGTCTGGGTCCCTGAAAACTGAGGTTTCTTTGAAAAACACTGTCAGCACCTCCTCTGTGACGGGCTGTGCTTTCTTTTTTCCTTCCCCCCGCCCTCCCCCCACCCCCCGCCCCGTTATTGCACTGCCTGGGAGACTGTGCTGCTGTTATCCATTTCTTGCGTCGGTTACAGAAATTGGTATTGTATCTAAAACAATTGCTGTTATTAACAGGTTAAGCTGCTGGGATGTTAAAATAAAGGCTGCCCAGCTTTAGTGCATTTTGTTGTAATCATCTCCCAGATGCCTTGTCGGAAATCAATTCAAGTTCAAAACTGGCTGGAATTGGGAGGTCAAGGCTTTGGCAGACTAAATATTTTATCTCCTGCTCATGTCTGGAGCTTTTAAAGATGTGGACTAGGGGCTCTTTTCTTATACCCCATCTGGACAAAGATGATTGGCTTTGCCATTTTGCCCAGGTTAGGACAAGGTTAAAATCAATTATAATCAATTATTAAGAGTCTTCTGTGGCCACATTGCTTAAAAGCGGATTTTAAAAGTTTCTCAGTTCTGAAACATGCATATCTTAGTTGCTGCTGGAGATGTTGTTATTCTAGAATGTCAAATATAGATGTTATCTGCATCAGGAGTAAATACACAGAATTTCTACTTCTTATTTCCTTGATATCTATGTTCCAGGACAATAAGAAAAACCTAAAGAGACTGAGATAATCATTATTGCTGCACCGAGTTGAAAAATCTTGTTACTTTCTTATGTGTAAGACAACTAGAGTTATTTATAATTTGGTCACATTGTCAAATTACTTCCTAGGAATTTATTGAGAGGCTCTCTGCATCTCTTATGTGATTCTTTGCAATGTAAGTGAACACGTAAGTGTTCGATCTAAGGTAGAAAGAATCATAGATTTCTAATTCCATAGTAATTTTAAGACAAGCTTGATATAGCCCTACATTTTACGATAAGGAAACTGAGGCTCAGAGTAAACGACTTCTCCAATTTTTACAGCTATCCAAAGGGAGAATTGTATCTTCTAGTTCCTAAATGCATGTGTGGTCCCCAAACATCCAAATGAATCTTTTTCTTTTATATAGTATTTTCATACATTAATAATTTTCTTCGCAATGACTTGAGAAGAAAACCTATTTATACAAAATGAATATCATTCTGAACCTTGGACCAAGACATGAACTCGATAAACAGAATATAATTTTAAAGTGTTCTCAAAAGGGCACTTAGCTTTATCCATTTCATTTCACTTTCCGTGAATGAAAATCCCTTGTATTTTCAGGTTTCATCCAGACCCAGTACCTGAGGGCTCAAAATGCTCCCAGAAAAATATTCCATTGTATGCATAGTTTGTTTAGAAGAACTCCAGAAAATATACCAGAATTTCTCCAAAGACATGTCCAATACCAGCTATCGAACAGAAAGCATAGACCGCATACCCATCATTTGCAAGCAGTTCCTCACGTTTTCATAGGAAGCTCCTCATCCTTGTAATATACTATAAAAAAGGCAAAAAACTTCAGTATCCCTAATTCGAGAAAATGAAACACTGGGGTTGGGGGTGTCACATAGCTTTGAATTTTAATCCTTGCTCATCTCTCCATTGGCAAAATAAAACTCTGTAGTGTACAACAAGATCTCAATAAATCTTAACTATAATAATAAATAATCATAATTATTATTCATAATGGTGACAGCAACAGCAAT
>NW_011888872.1:2067992-2193602 GCF_000151845.1 Pteropus vampyrus | reverse complement strand
ACATAATTTAGATGGCAGACCTTTCTCTGTGTTGAAAGACCACACTGTTCATTTGGATTATTGGTTAGATTCTAAGAACAGTTTATTCCCTGCATGTGCAAGGACAACCTGATTCTGATATTCCAAGGGCTAATTAATTGGTAGAACTTTTTACTCTTTCTTTCTGCATTCAATCTAAGTTCGTAGCACATTGTATTAGAACAAGCTTTCAAAACCTTTGAAACTTGCAGGCAGCATAATGTGGTTACAGAACATTGTAAGGGTTATGGAACAAAATGATTGAGAAAGTTTTGCCACTTATTGGCTGCAACTTAGGCAAATCGGTTCACTTACCTGAGCCTCTTGTTTCTTAAATATGAAATGGAGACAATAATACTTACTAATATTCTTTTGAGTGTCAAAATTAATTTAATGTAAGTGAAACTCAGCACAATGCTTGATGAGTGCTAAGTGATTCTTAAGTGGCAACTACTACTTTTTATTTTATGTATTCATACAATTCATAAACTATGATATTTATTTCAGAGCAGCAAATAAACATTTAAATTATATCCACTCATAGTGTCAGTCCACAAATATTGATTAAGTGATAACTTAAAGGTGCTAGACACTGTGCTAGACCTGGAGTGTGGAGAGAGAGAGAGAGAGAGAGAGAGGGAGCCTTAAAAATGAATGGTGGGGCATGGGGGGTGGTGAGAGACAGAAAATAAGCAATTTCAGTAAATTACATTATAGTTTCACTGCCCATTAATTCTCGTTGGGCTTGGTAGTCGATTTGGCTTGTCTCACTGTAGCTATTAACTCAGAAGACCAAGCTTTTGTTATCTGTGGATTCCATGTACACATACTTTGCTTTGAAGTTGTGCAGGCCTTTGCCATATGTTTACAAAGCTCCTCCATCCAAACATCTCAAGCACTTAAAATTGGCTCAGAAACCAGTGTGTAACTTCCTAGCTGAGAAGAGAAACTGAAAATGTATTCTACCTGCTAAAGTGTTGACATAGCAACAGATAAAAAAGCTCAAAAAAAAAATGACTCTCCATTTTCAAAGGTATCCTGTAATGTCCTGTCCTTTATTTTTCCATGCCTGAATATAGTTTCTTCTTAATTGGTTTTGCATCTGATAAGATCAACATTGAGCATTCGCAGTATGTTTGTTGTGTGTTGCCAATTAAAAGCTACCGATCACCAGCAGGGCCTGCCATCCCTGCATTCAGCACCAGCCTCCTCCAATTCTGTTTAGATCTACTGGCTTAGTACCAGGCATGGAAGCATAGGAAGGAGTAATGGAGAATAAATAATCCTGTTTAGTTTTCTTGGAGCAGAAAGTGTTTCGAAGGAATGAATACTCCAGCAGACCTCTATTTCCTTTACCTTTGTGAAAGGAATGCCCTATGTTTTAAATAATGATTCATGTAGTATGCACCATATCCAACGGATAAATGCAGAGATGAAAGCTTCTATTTATTCTGTACAGTGAAAATAGAAATCTGGAAACAGCATCTGCTTCTCATTTAAATCTATTTTTTTTTCTAATTATTTAAATGTATAGAGGCATCAAGCCAGGTTTCAATCAACAAAAAAGTCTTGTGTTATCTAAACAAAACCTCATTCCTGAAGCCACTGGTCATAACACTTAAAATGGCTTAAAGACCTCAACATGGCTTCTAAAGCAAAGTAGTTGTAAAGCCTGGGTCATGAGCAATATTGTTTTTGTTTTTTAAATCAAGTCTGAAAATGTGGAGAGATTTTTGTAGAATTATATTTTCTGATACCTAAAAACAGCAGGTAATTTAACCTTGGTCCTGAATCACCTCATCTTTTGAAGAATAAACCTTGGAAACATGACTTTTGACTCTTGTTTTTAATGGAGAAGAATAAAGACCCCTTAGTGTCTTTGGATGATCTGATTATGTGAATTAGTTAGTAGAAGCACATGGAAGGATGCAGTGCCTCAACTATTAACTGATATAATTATTACTCCCTCAATTCCATGACTCACAATATAGAAGAGTCTATAATAAAGAAACATTGATTTTTCAAAACCTCTGTAGCTATTCACAGTTATACACAGGCGAATAGATACATCATAACTTAGGAGATAAAGGAATGAGAAATTTTGAGGAAAAGGGCCGTGAGAACCATGTTCTCTCAACAACGGATGTGGATGTGGGAACCCAGCCAGTAAATCTGTAGCTTCTGGATGGATCTGCGGATCTGCGCTGCATAGATGATCCCACAGCCAAAATGAAGACAGAAGCAAAGGAGGGCTTGAATAAGAAAGAAAGAGCTGGCCCTGATTGCTTTGCAAGGCAGTCGTAGAAAATGAAGCACTTCCTAATTCTGTTAACCCCTTCCCTCCAGGAGGACGAGGCTTCCAGATACTCCTCTGTATAGCTCTGACTGCAGATTGACTTTTAAGAGGAGTTAATTACCTGCCTCCTAATTACTCTTGAAACCAAATTCTGGCTGATTAGCACTAGAGGCTGAAAGGATGTTGATTTGGGGGAAATTGTACTTTCTATTGATTTTCAGATAATATTCAGTATGTTTGGTGGATCTAAATTGGAAAGTTTTTCAAAAAACTTCTCTGTCTGTATATCTCTCTGGTTTGCCCACCATACCTATTTCAGTCTTGTTTTACTAGCTCTCCAACCTACTGCACTCATGACCCTCTCTGAAATATGATAATTGGATTTAAGGCAAGAGTTTACATTTTTATATGTATTTTTTATGATTTATAACCTGCTTAATTTCAAAAAGGATTCAAGGCAGCAAATGACACTGTAAATGACACTGGGAGTTACACAGATCTTTTTACTCTGCATTTGGCCCATATTCTCTTAGACTGCATAGATTTCCATAACTCTGAGTAAGGATCATATTTGGATGACCTTTTGTCCAGGGTAGAATTCATAGAATTGCAGGAGGTGGAAAATGAATTCCTCAGTATTTACAAAATCGCCAGAGGTACATCTGAATGAATTAAATATTCTGCCCAGTCTTGGTAATGGTCCTATTAATTATATTGGTTTGTACTTAAGACATATTTCCTGTTCAGTGAAGAGGGGAAGGAAGGGGATGAGAAGATTTAAAGTACCTCTTGGATTGCTGTGTGACTTTGGGCAAATCACGAACAACTCTGAGCCCTAGAGTCATCATCTGTTAAATGGGGATAATAAACCAACAGCATCTAGGGGCATTGTGAGGACCAAATGAGATAATGCACATGCAAGAGCTTAAGAAACAATAAGTCACTGTGTATGATGCAGTCAGTATGGGTAAAGGCTTTATTTACTTCAGTCTCTGCGTCGTCATATGGTAAGAGAGATCAGGCCCTAGCTCTCTGAGATGCTCTACGGAAAGTGCCTCATTGTGTTTGGACTTTATTTATTGAATGCATTCGAATGAGCGATCGTTCTAAGAGCAGAGAGTCATTCAATTTGATTTCACAATGAGGTGATGGGTGAGCCTGGAAACTACATTCTGAAATGCATTATCCAGAACATAAGAAACAAAACCACTTTTTAAAAGTGACTCATCTTTAATATCTCACAGCAGTTTTGAAATACTTCATTCATTCATTTTTATAGCAAACTCTTAATTGAGAATGTCATAAACCGCTTTGCAGAGAGGGGCAATCACGACCTGGAAAATTAAGTGGAGTAATTTACAAATAGGCTTTTGTCTGGCTGGAGGTTTTAGCTTATTCACGATGTGCCTTTAGGTTATCTTAGCAACGCATGCTCCCTTTTCCCCACCCCATTGTCAGAATGTATTTTGGGTGGCCAATATATGCTGAACATGAAAAACAGTTTCCCATACATTGATTTTTCCTGGCCTACCTTGCAAAGTCTTTCTAATGCTTTTATCCTCAAAAACAAACACCGATCATGTTCATCATCCTTCAAGACCCTTCGTCTTCTCACTTCATCTGTCTCCTGTCTATCCAACTTTCTTTCTATGTGGGTCATGCAAATATGTTGTAGATGAAGGACCTTTGAGCCCACTTCCAGTCCTTCTCCATGGAATCAACCTTGACCCAAGTCCAGAGTGAGTGCCCTCTTCTCAATTTCTTTCAACTTATTGTCTCCATAATTTAGCACTTTAGGAAATATATTATTTTCCCCTTGCTTCGAAAAATAGCTTGTTCCTCCTTTTCCCTATCCTAACTATATTACAAATTATGTGAAGAATGCAGACTTCTAAGTTAGAGGAACTTAAATGAAATCCCTATTTCTGTCATTTTCTAGTTGTCGCATCTGGGGCACTTGGGGATGATAATAATAATTAAATCATAGGATTGTTGAAAGAGAAAAGAGACAGCTTATATGAAGCACATAATAAGAGCTCATTAAATTCTTGTACAAAGATTAATTCATTGATTCGTCTCTAAAGAAAGCTTTCTCTTTAAGGTGAGGAGGAAGAGAAAGAACTGATTTTTTTTTTTTTTTTTTATAACTAAGGACACATTTCTCCAACTCCCCCCACCTCCAAATTTATGACTCCTTAAACTACTGAAGATCCTGTGAACTTTCACTTAATTTCAGTTTTGCAGCTTTATCAAAGCTTCATTGCTTTCAGTTTAATCCTTTTTAACAAACATTAATTGAGCTCCTGTTATGTGCTAGATACTGTGCTAGACACAATCAAGAAAATGTCTATTAACTTCCAAAATCTATGTCTGCAAATTTTTAAAATATTTTTGCAAGCCATGGATTTATATAATATACCTCCATTTCTCCCCCATATACATATGCCATCTTAAAAATTAAGCTTGGGCAGAGAGAAGAAAGTACCTATGGAGAAAACCCAGTGGATTATAGCTTTCTAGATCACTTTCAACAGGCTAAACACCTAAGATACTATTTATGTAAGGTATAAGCCATGTCCCACAATTCATCCTGTGACATTAACTTATTTCTGTACACAAGTCACTGTGCTTTACTTTACATCCTTCGAGCTCCTTTGCTTTTATTTTATTAAATGTGGATCCACCATTTTAACTCATAATTTCCAGTTTCCCCCATTTTTTTCCACACGCAATCCATTTGGTTATAGAACAGTTGAATCAAAAGCAATATTTAGCTAGCATAACAGTATTAACAGTCCACTGCCAAAGATTCCTTACTAACAGATCTTTTTAAAGGACAGAGTATTCATATAGTTTTCTAACTAAGATAAAGCAGCTTGTTTAGATTTAAAAGACAAGGAAAAAGACAAAACGACATTGCATTGATGATACCAAAAGCTCAATAATTGTCCGATTCTTCCCACTTGTAGTAACAAATAGTCTACAGATTATTATTGACTTGTAGTTTCACAGAACTTTCAAGTTGAGAAATACTGTCTAGTTACTTTTTCCTCAAACTGAGTTCCATTTGCCAGCCGCATTTGCATAACATGGGAGCTTGTGAGGAATGCAAAATCTCAGGCCCACTCCAAGCCAGCTGAATCAGAATCTGTATTTTAACAGAATTTTCACATGATTCGTAAGCTCCTTAAAGTTACTTAAATGCCACTCTAATTCATCTCCACCTCTGCTCTCCTTTAAAGAGATGAGAAAGTTCAGACTCAGAGTTAATGCAGAGCTGACTGGAATCTTAGCCACCCGACTCCAAGTTCACTGCTCTCTTCTGCAGTCAAGGCTGCCTTAGTAGCTCCTTGACTCTTAGGGTAGAAGTAAGTAGCTTTGCCCAATCGCTTACTACAGGTCTGGCCTTATTTTGCCTTACTTTCCTGGTTGACATTTGATGGCCTAGAAAAGCAGACTTCAAGTTCAAAGAATGACTTTCTCTTTAATCCCCACTCCTCTGGTGTGGGAAGCCATTTGACTTACCGTCCTATATAGCATAAAGCCTCCTAAATAAGAATGAACCCTTAATAAAGCCAGAACCCTTTTTATTGTCATTTGCATTTGTCAGCATCTATGACAGGAATTTTACCATCTGACATTCTTTCTCCATCTCACAGCTCACGATTGTGTAGTATATCTCCACTCATACAAGGAGGATTGAAAAGGCTGAGCCAAACCCTGTTAACAAAACAGTCCCCTGAAGGGCTATAATATTGCTCTGTGGCAATATCATCCCTATGCATTTTATCTTGTACATGAAATCTGGGCTAATTATCATTTTCTCATACAATACATTTTAGACCATTGTGTTTTTGTGTTCCTGCCTAGTTCGTTAAGCAGAGTTTTACAGCTCCTCCAGTAACAGGATTGCTATTGACACTTTCATTAGACCCATAATTCAAATGCTTGTCTGCCTTCCAAATGGAAGCCTCTCAGTCCAGAACCACAATCTGGCCACCGACCGTATGTTGGCTTTTAGAACTGTCATAAACTCATCATCACATTCAAGTTCCTGAAGGGTCAAAATCTGCTTTCTTGGTGAACTGTCTCCATCCAACAAACAGTCAATGTGTTCTCCGAGAATAGTCAGCCAAGCTTTCTCTGTTGCTCTCTGAAAACTCTTCCAGACAGTTTTCAGTATAGTGTGACTATAACACAAATAATTATTGTCTGTATTTAAATATTAATTTTTTGATTCATTCATTCATTCATTTATCCATTCATTCTGTTATTTTACCACTTAAGACCAGTATACCCAATATTATGGCAGGTGCTGTAATGATTTAATGATGAATAAATGGTCTCTGTTTCAGAGTATCTTATAGTTTAGTAGATGTGTAGATAAATCATTATACAATTAAATGGAATATGAAAAATTTCACCACTAGGTTGCCAGCAATTAGAATGGCTATAATTATAGATAGCTGTACTCTAACTAATGGCTACTATTAACACTGTTTTCTCACCAATGGTTCAAGTGGAAAGAGCCTCAACTGGCCTAAATTAAACTGCATATATGTATGAAATAGATCACAAACTATAACTTATGAACGGATGAAATGGAGTCCCCAGAAATGATTCTGATGGGTGACAGAAAGAAGGTGGGGATGGATCAGATAGCCATTGCTCTAGTGATCATGGAAAATAGTCTTTGCTTTTTTAGTAGTGTTTTGCTTTTCTCTCTGACAAGGTTCGAAGAAAGGTTCAATGCAAACATTTGATTTAATTTACAAAAAAGCATTTTAGGAGTGCCTACTAAACTACCAAATTTCTGCTTTTAACTTTTGCGGAAGTAACTATCATGGACCTCACTGAAGAAGCAGGAAATCTGAGCGGACCGATGTAGCTTCAGTGTGCAATTGAGGTTTTCAACCTTCACAAATTACTTTTAGTTATTTAATTAGACATACACTTGTAGACCATATATTTCATGTATATTTAATTGTGTTTGATTTAAAAGGCTGCTGATTGAGTGTTTTGCTTTTGCTTTCTGGCCAGATCACAGAGAGAAAAAAATATTTTGGGGTAGTTTTCACCTTCCTGATATCTTTTCCTTTAATAAAAGAAAGAAGAAGGAATGGAAAAGACAAAAGTATAGCCTCGTACTGTTTCTTCGAGTCCTTTCTTGGTTCTTATTCTTACCTGAGCACACATGTTGGATTACCTGCCTCATTTGGTTTCTTCCAACCAATCTCATATTTGAATTCCTGAAATAGAAATGTTCTCTGTTGGAATGGACTCAGACCATTAAGCAGAAAAAGGATGCAAAGCCGGACTCTATTGCTGATTGGGATAATATGGCTTCATTTTGCAGTAATACTGCCGTGGTGTTAGAAAATGACTTCAGCATTCTTCCCAGTGAATTTCATCCTACTGCATGTGCCTTCATAAACATGTCCAATTGCATGATGGAGGTCAACGACAACGTAGGGTTTAGAGATTGTTGCTTGGAAATCGCACTCACTTAAATACCTGAATCTGTCCGTCAGCCATGCCATAGCTTATTCCAAGCCTGTGCAGAAGAGTGATTTGCAATCTCCTTGCTTTTCATTTCAAGTAGCATCACTCACTTTAAGCCAGATATTCATGCCTCTTCAGAAGCCTCCAGGGTGAAGGACAAGTAAGAAGAAGCTTATCGAATCTTTCACAACTGTGACCGGCTACATCTACTGCATCAAACTTGTTACATCTTTCTCTGGTATTTTATTTTAAAACCACACATTCCTCCTTTCATGTGACAAATAATAGAGATTTTTGCCAGATAATTTCATGATCCCTATGGCTATTTTGTGGTTCTGTACATTTAATTGATCGCTCTCCAGGTTGAAAACTGCGCCAGAATTTCTGGGGTTGGAAGAGAGGACATAATGTTTATTTTTGCAAGTTCTTCCCCTTTGAGTTATCTTCACTCATATTCCATAAGCTCAGGTTGCATAACTAAGTTCTCTTTCTCTTTTTCACTCACAGGGACTTACCAATTTGGGCTTCTTCCAGAGCTGAAAACCGATTACAAATATGAAACAGATTTCACTACTGGATTTGAACTCCACACAAAAAAACAACAAGATTTTCAAAATAATTGAAAAAGATCTTCACCAAAGAGTAGATAGAATGTGAATGACAGGATATCAAGGAGGTAAGAGGTAAATTTCTAATGAAAACATGTTTGCTCTGTGGTCGGGTACATAGAAAATATGCTTCTAGGCTAAAATTAGTATCTTTCTCAGTTGAGGGTCAGGGCAGGAAGGATCATTTTTAATTAGCAAAACATACTGAATGATCCAGGCTCTTCCTTCCCTGGGTCTATCTGTCTAGCTATTAACTATAGAAATATTGCAGAATGCTGGATTCTTTCTAAAGGCATCATTTTGAGGGTGGAGGTAGGCTTTGTAAAGGACACAACTTCCACAATGAACACTTGTGGGGACATTTGTCAAATTTTGTGCTTCAGAAATTGTGGAACACCATCTTAAAAACCTATCTCTAGAATGACAAGAGATAAAATTAGGGGCAAAGATACAATAAAACTCCTAAATCCTTTTTATCTTGATATTGTGGGGGGGAATTAAAAATAGGAAAAGACAGTGAGTGGGATCCCTAGAATATACAAAGATCATTTGGGGTCATCATCTGCCATTTTAGCTTTCTCTGATATGAAAAAGGGGGGAGGGATATATATGGAGAATTCTCTGTCTTTTCTCTTTTGTGGTCTGTTAAATATTTTAGTTGCTTCATCCATTTTGTCCTGTCAGGAAGCATCTGTGAGTTGCCAGATTTGTTTTTTGGGCTTTTGTGACACAGAATCTGCAGAATAAGGAAAGGATAGAAGGCAAAAAAGCCATGGTGACCTATTCTCATGAGAAAAGCAGTGAACGTGGAACATAGTGAGGAAAAGGATTCAATCCCCCAGAGAAAAAGGGCAGAAGTGGGTGGGGTGTATTACCTGAGATGTGAATGTGAGAGACTGTATTTGAGTGAGGATATAGCATGAGGATCCAAGGAGTTGGTGGGAGTGATTTTGAGTTGGATGATGGAGCTTGAACAGTAAGTATGTGAGCTCTCAGAATGAGCTATTCAAGAGGGGCAAGGTATTAGAAAATAAAAGAAGGTGGGAGGTGTTAACAGTAATTGCCATGGACCATATTATTCAATCTCCTTCATTTCTTCAATGAATGAATGAAGGGTAGAATACCCTAAGTTTAAATGAAATGTAACTTTGGGTCTGAACTCAGGGGTGCAGCCTTTAATAAGATATCATCCATAAAGCAAATATTCCGATGCGATTCCGTTTTAAATAAATCATAAGGTCTTCTCGATGCCCAAGCCTCACTCAAGCACTAGGTATTCAGTTCTCTTCATATGGTCTAGTTTGAAAACAGCAGATCTGAGAAGCAGGTGTGCTGAGCTTCAGTCCTGGGGGAACCACTAACTAGTTGCATGACCCCACATCATTCATCTAAGGTAATGATGTGTCCTAATTATGAACACGGGACTATGGCATCATACGGAGTTTGTACAAGTTACTTAATCTTCGTTAGGTATCGTCTACTGTGTCTATAATGTTGAGGCATTAGAAGAATCTTCCTCATGGGTTTTTTTTAATGAGATAATGCACGTGAAACTTCACAGTGATAAGTTCAATAATTATTAGCCACTGATTTCATAGTTGTTATTGTTATTATCGGTGGTGTTATTATCCCTGGCCCTCAGTTTCCTCATCTTTAAAATGAGAGGATACAATAAAATTTTCTCTACTCTCTCTTTGAGCTCTAAAAGTAATTTCTGTAATTCCTGAGTTTAGGAACACCAACCACAAGAAACAGGCAATAGTCATTTAGAGAACTCTTTTTGCCCTAAATCGCTTAGAAATATTTGGATTCTTTTAAAATGCCACCCCCTGGAGAGGGCCCAAGATTTCATTTAACCTGTGCTTCACCAACTTCAGTATCTTGCTCAGCATGACATGTACACTTACTGAGTAAGAAAAAAAGAGTTGGAGTTCTCTTTCCATTTATAAACTAAGGTCTACTTGAACTATTTATGATTTATGCTCTATGTATGGAAACACTAGTTAGTAGTTCTGCCTTTTCCTAAGAACACAGATAGCTTAAAGAGTGTATTTTCCTTTTTCTTTCTTCTGTTCCTTGACTTCCTCCTTTTTAAAAAGATATCACAACCCTAGTTCTTCTGCGATATGAGACAGACCATCTCTTTCAAAGACTTTTGAGCTCTTTCTTCTTTTTACTTGATTTGCTTGATATCCTCTTGCCCACAGAAATATAATAACAATAGAGTTGTTGTTTGGTTCTAGAATATATCACAGTCCCTAAATACATGAAATTAAAAGAAAGAAAAAAAGAAATCAACATTGTTCTGAAAGGAAGGTAGTTAAAATTCAGAAAGAGAGATTCTTTAATTAACTTAATAAAATTACTAATGGAAGCATTTTAACTGCTAAATTTAATTTACTTGTCAAGATATCAGGCTACAAAGAGGAGGGAAGAGTAGGAACTCTGCTTTCCATTATGATGTACTCTATTATAGAATAAATTTGCTTAAAATGAAATATATCACCAAAAGCCATCAATGACATCTTAATTTGGAACAGCCAGTTGAAAAGTAATTAGACTATGAAGCAATCAGTTCTAGTAATTTAAATCAGTATTTCCCTTTACATAAACATACTTTTTTTTTTTTTTTTTTTTGCTATTTATATACAGGGAAGACTTTCAGGTAGTAGGCAGGCAAAGATGCTGATTCTTTTTGCTGTCGGTGTTTTTACTTTACATTACCAAACTGTCAAAACAAAATGTTTTATGATGGGATTAAAAAATGTATAAGCATCTGATTTGATTTAGTGTTTATATTTATATGTTGAACTGAGGAGAGTTTGCTTATCATAGGAGTTTAAAAGATTTACATTTGTCTGCTTCTTACTTCCAAAATGCTTTCCAGATCCACCGGCAGCCCTGACACCTTACTTCAATGAATGAGGCTCACTCAAAAATCAAACAAGAGCCCTCCTTCTCCCTGCAGGGTCCCTCAGTTATATAAATAAAGGTGGAGAATGTGGTTGCTAATGAGACATGGATGGGAATGGAGATGGGAGTGGTTAAAATTAACCTTTTGTTCAGTGTCTGACGATTTACCATGAGCAGTTTCTCAAAATGTAATTGACTTTCCTAGAAGTGTGTGTGTTTGTTTATTATTATGAAAAACTGATAAAGGGGATAGGTGAAGCAGGAAATAATTTGTATTTCATCTGATTTTGAAAAGTTAACATGATTTAGCTAAGAGGTATCAAAAATCCACCTTTCAAACTACTTTGTATTAGGAAGCCTTTTGTATGCATCTTTTCTGAACACCCCAATACACATTTGAAGAAGACATTTTCATCTTCAATTTATAGTCATGGAAATGGAGCCCAGAGAGGTTAAGTGACTAGTGGAGACCGCAGAGGTAGTTAATGGGAGAGCTGGAGCTGGAACAAGGGTTTCTGGGCTCCTGATACCTTTCGCACAACATCTGCTTCTGATGATGGACTCCCATCTGTTATACGCAGAGGGGAAGAGGTGTGAGAAAAATAACTAGAGGAGATATCAATCATTCAGCAAAATATTTACGAAGGACTTCATTCAGATATTAGGGGAGTCACCATTGTCACCAGCGCTGAAATATCAGAAAGGATGATGAATTATGCCAAAGAGAACATTAGCCCAGAAGATAGAGACTGCCTTGCAATGTCATGCTTGTGGTAATGTGTCTTATTCTATAGTAGGAGAGGATGGCATAAGAGAGAAAGCTAAAGGACAGTTTTATAGTGAGCAAAATAAGTGAGATGTTGTTATAAAGGGAGAAATGTGGGGAAGCCTCTGAAACACAGTTCTATGATCTGCCAGCATGCAAATCACTTAACAGTATGCAAATGACCTCACCCTAATAGAGTAAATCATTTCCATTCTCTCCACTGCCTATTTAGAAATGTGATCATTGATAACAACACTACAAGGTACTTTTCCTAGTTGAAAAACACATTGGGAGGAAATTTAATATGTATGATGCCATGGGAGTAAGTATTAACATTCATAATTGTAGATAGGTGTGAAGTAGCCTAAGACAATGTAATTAAAGTGCAAAAGCCTCCGTTGCACCGTCACAGTGAGAAAACTGAGCGGGGTCTCTCTGCCTCTGGAATTCTAGTAAAAATACAGTCTGCCATCCCCAGTGGCTGCTCAAGATCCGTGCATAACAGGACAATTGTCCTGGGACTGGAGAAGGCAGGAACTATATAAAAAAAGGCAGAACAACTTAAAGTTAGCAAAGAAAAGATAAGGAGCACAAAAGTGGGAAATGAGATGTTGCTAGTAAAGGAGGTTAGATGAAGTAAGGAGGTCTTTCATAAATGTATCAAGAAAAAAAGTGATCCTCGAGAGAAAAAGGACCAGTGGATAAATGAGAAGAGGAGGATGTGAAATTAATGATAGCTGAGATATTGACCTCCTGCTTTAAAGTCAGTTTTTAAGAGAAAAATGAGAAGAAAATTTGGACAGCTGGAAGGCAATAATGACTTTTAAAAATAGGTATCGACAAAGAGGATGAGGGAACATTTAGAAAAAAATTAAACATTGTGGCATATACAGATTATAAATTTCAGATAATATACTTCCTAGGGAATTAGATTTCCTGCCTACTAACTAGGCACGGATGTGGAAAAAGAACAATCTGAGCTAGAAAGATGTCCGAAATTCCTCAAAATAAATGTATTTCGTGTAATAATAAAATAATAATTGGGACAGGTTTGGGGAGCAAACACAGACAGGCTCTCTTCATGGTGTGTAAAAAATGTCTGGCTATGCCTGTGTGGCAATTGCAATTTTTAGAAAATTGGGGAACACTTACATCTTTTATTCAGAAAGAAAGGAAATAAACTCAATACCCTGTATAACTTATGTGTGTTGTGGATAGTTTAAAAGTACAAGAGAGAATGTCCTTTTCCCATGGGAGAAAAATCAGAAACTTACGTAATGTTTCACAAAACATTATGTAAGTATGAAAATATTGATTAAAACATGTATATAAAATTGGAAAATTCAGAGTGCAATGCAAAAAATCATCCAAAAGGAAGTTTTAGATTCTAGTAAAAAACTCAAGTTGAATCCTCAAAAACCAACTAATTAATGAGAAGCTACTAGATATTTGGGAATAATCATTTAGAGAAGTTTTTATTGGCAATAGGCAATACATTGTGAGATAAGGGTACAACTGTAAGTGTTGGAATTTTATACAGTGATTTAGTAGAAGTGAATTTTTAAGAGAGGATAGTGTCTTGGAATATTTGCCCCTGAACAGTTTCTTCAGCATTTCTACCAGATGAGCTCTCTTAGCTGACAGGCTGTAGTCAGTGGCTTCTTCTTGGTTTATCTTATTTTCAATGTCCTCTTTTCTCCTCACATGTTGCTCTTTAATGACTAAAATCTTCATTGATGCACTGTATCCATACTCTGCAGGAAGCCTGCAGTGCTGGCCCTCAAGCCCCTTGCAATCATAAGCCAAATGTGTGGATCATTGCCAAGTAAGTACCATAGTGAGGGAAGAGCAGAAGAGTTCAAAGTTATACGGAAAGATCTGTAGCAGAGATGAGACTGGGCCTCCTCCCTGAAAAATGCGTGGAATTTAGACACATGGCATAGTGTGGAGAGAACATTCCAGAGTCTGCAGCAGTTAGACCAAAGGTCTAGAGGCAGAGCAATGTGTCTGCATGAGGGATGGGAAAATGATCTGTTTTCTGGTGGGGCAGATTCTTAAAAGTTGGCAGGTGCAGTTGCGATGTGGTAGAGTGGTTTGTGATCTGAAGACCTAGACACAAATCACAGCCCTGTTATTTGGATAAGTTCATTTTATCTCTCTAATGCTCATCGTCTCTGTTTGTAAAATTGGGTTCATTACTCTCCCATAAGGCTTAGGCTACTTCACACCTATCTACAGTTACGAATGTTAATACTGTGAGGTGCCAGCCGGTTCTAGAGCCCTGTGGTTGAAGCAGCTGTATGATCAGTTCCCTGCTTTTCACCAATCGCTCTGCATTGCTTTCACTGGAGTTCTGTTCTTCAGCAGTCACTTTGGTGCCTGAGAGGCATTTGACTCCCTGGCATTGCAGTTAAGCCATTTCCTATTACTAACTTATTGTTTAATATGTTTTAAAAATCTTGGAAGGAATATATTTTTTTAAAACCTGCCATTCCCATAGAAATGGGAGCATGAATTTTAGAACAAATGCAGGGACAGTAAAAATTATAAGAGAATTGTAGAAAGTTATATTCCAGAAGTTTGAAAGGAAGTTTGTACTAACTTTTGATGTTTTACAACAGTCGTCTTCAAATGAGGTGGAAGAAAGATAACTTGCTTCCTAGTTGGATTGTGAGTGTGCTGTTAAGACAGGGAATTTATGCTGAGAAAAGGAGAGCTTACAGGAGATTCCATTTTGTGTAAGGAATAATGGAGACTCTACTTCTGAGGACCAGAATAGTGGCAGAGTGCGAGTGGAAGGTGAATGGACACAGCTGATTCTTTTACATAAATCAGACCCCAAATCCAGTCAGTGATGTCCACCATCTTCACCAAAGACTGATTCGTGAACACTGTTGAAGAAGGAATGGATGGAGGGAAGAAAGAAAGGGAAGGAAAACAGGAAACAGAAGAAAGGAAGGAGGAAGGCAGAAAAAAAAATGTAGAAACCCATATAATTTTTATGAATCTATTTTGAAGCTGTGTTGTATCACTTGGGCATAATTGCCCGCAGGGAAAAGAGACTTTCATTTTACTTTTCCTTTTTTTTCTGCTGCCCTTTTCCACATTCATCTATCTAAAACAACCTTGCCTTTCCTTATTGCAAGAATGTGGGAAAATTGTTCTTTCATTTTTTGTTTTCATTAGGTTTTTAAATTAATTCATTAGACACTGAAAATTCTCTTTGAAGTCTTAGTTTCTATACTGTAGAACTTAGTCCCAAACTCCCAGATAATCAAAGTATGAAAATATGTCAATGTGCATAGAGAAAGAACTGAAAACTACCTGACTAAAACCTGAGATGCTACTAAGTAACAGATAATGGTAAAAAGTATCCTCCTCTTAGTTGGAATCAATGTCAATAAGAATACATGGTTATTTTTTCTTCTGGCTATTATACAGTGTTTTAAAAAGGTTATTTTTGTATTTTCAGAGAATCTAACCTAATTTATGGCCCAACAGATATAAAAATAAAATTGCGTATGATTCAGTAAGCAATAAATATCAGAATGCTACATATCAAAATTCATGAGAGTTAGCCAAAGCTATACTCAAAGGTGAAGCAATAGCCTTAAATATTGTATTTCTGTGGGGGAAATAAAGGTTAACTAACTACATGAATTAAAATTCTGGAAATTAAACTTTTAAGCAAGCATAAAACCAAGAAGAATTCAGTAAAGAACAAAGTAACAATAAGGGAATCAGACACCTAAAAATAGTGATTAATCAATCTCTAGGTATTAGGAAAAATTATTTTATTTCTATAATATAATATATTTATTCTATAAATCATATTTACATATTATTATACATTTATATCTAACAATAAATTGTTAATTTATTTTGTAACTTATTTTATTGTTTGATTAAAACTTGTCAGTTTTAATAAAGTGGGGAGTTACAAATAAAATTATAAATGGGAGCATGAATTATAGAATAGATTCAGGGACAGTTAAAATGATGAAAGTTGTGCAAAGTTATATTTTAATAAGTTTGAAAACCTCAGTGAAATGAAAATATATAAATTACATATTCAGCTATTATAAGATATACAATATGTATGAAAAAATATAAATTACCAAAATTATTTGAGAATAATTAGAAAGAAATAAAGCAATGGCCAAAGATGAAACCAAGTAAATAACTTACTAAATAAAATTTTAAAAAATGATTAAAGTATTCAAAGTATTAGTTCTAAAGTAAATCCTGGGACTTCCTAAGGCCAATTAATCTTAAATTGGTCCTAAATATAGAAAAATATTAAGCACTACCTAATTTTATGATGTTAACATCTCTCTGATACAAAAAAAAAGAGATAGAAATATAATACAATAAAAAAATCTACAGACCTCCTCCACTTATAAATATAGATACAAAAATATGAAATAAAAAGATTCAACAGTTCATAACATGAATAGTCTTCTCATCATGGTGGGTAGGCTCAGTATGCATTTGAGAAGGAGGTGAAGAGGTCATTGCATTTTTTATTCTTTATCAAAAGGAGACTCACTCCTAGAAAAGTGGGAGGCAGGTGGAATAGCTTCATCAATTCTGTGACAGAATAGAAGATCACAGAAATGATTATACAGGATGTGTTTTCAGGAAATGATTTGATTCTGGATATATTTGCTTGAATATAGGGACTGGGGCGAAAGTCATGAAATAGTCAAGTTTTACTTTTTTATTGCTAATACTATTTTTAAAGTTAGCATTCATTTCAAGGAACAATTATAAATCAGTGTTCTGTATTAAATTTCTAATATAGACAGTCCATGTGCTAGGCACTGCATGTGGTTCAAAGAGGTGACATTAATTGTTAGTTACTACGAACCTTAAGCACAGTGGGTGCCTCTACGGAATTTGTTAGTGATGTGGCCAGTTCTCGTTTCGCCCTGTGTCATACCCATTTCAAAAGTCTCCCCCCACCCTGGCCCACTTCTTCTATTGTTCTCTTTCTTCTTTTCTTTTCCTCAACTCCTCAATCTCTCTCATTTTTTATTTTGGGGAGAGTTTGGTAAACAGGGACTTTGACAAGAGAAACTTGAATGGCACCCTCTTAGAATGGAAAAAGCTGCCTCTAAGTGCCATTCTTAATTTATGGGAAAGAGCTGCTACTGTACCTGTGTGAGGTTCCCACGAGAGTTTCACTAAATGTGTCTCTGCCAATACCAGTGACCGAAAGAGACCTTCCATTAACTTCTGAATTAGCCAAATGGGACAGAGCTTAATCTAATATGTGTTATTTCATTTTCTAGGTTACTTGTTTTAAAGGAAATAAAGTATACTCATAGGCTGTCTAAAACCATCCTGGGAGATGTGCATGGGAGGACTCCATCTAAACAGTATTGGCTTCTGAGAAAGCTGGGTGCATGCCTGAGGGTCCAATTTAGCTTGGTGGATGCCTTCCTCACAGTAGGCAAAGCAAACCTCTAACTCCAAAGAGCTCTGAGAGCAATTGCACATTAGTGAAAATGATGAGTGCTTGCACTAGAGTTTTAAGCTGCCGTGGAGAAAGGGGTTTTTTCCTCTACTGATGTCTCTATCGATGACTTTTACTTGGAGGTGGCTTTCTTCACAGCGGCCACGGTCTCTTCACTTTGGCCTGGTATGACCAGCACCACGAGGAGTGTAACCATCATCAGAAGCAGATGGGAAACTGATGGACTGGAGCCAAAGGCTTCTGAGGAGGCAGCGTGTTGTAATGAAAAGAGAACCGCACCCACTGCCAGGAGCCCGAGTTTCTTCTTCAGCTCAGGCTCTAATTAGGTGGGCAACCTTGGGCGGAACTCCCTCTGTGCCTCAGTGTCTTTCTCCGTCAAATGGGGACAGTAATATTTGCTCTGCGTATTTCCCAGGATTATTATATTCATCAAATGAGATAATGAATATAAAAGTGTTTGCAAACTATAAAGCACTGTACACATTCAAGTTATTTTGAGTGAGCTATGGCATATGGAGTGGTCCAACAGGTTACTGAGATCTCGTAGGTATCTTGGCACAGTCTTCCTGACTCTCTAGGATTTTCATAAAAGCAAAATTTGCTAAACAGAGCTACATACATGCAGCTCTCTCTCTTTTTATAGCCATTCTCCCCAACTGCCAACCCTATTCATGGGATTTAGGAATGTGCCAAGGTTAGAAGACTCAGACATGGGGTGTGAGCCATAGCTTCTAAATCAGTTTTGGAAGGATGCCAGACCATCAGTTTAGAAAAGTGATTTAAGTGTCTTCCTGAGGACAAAGAATTACTTAGAGAGTATATCTTTCAAGAACATGTTATTGAAACTTGGAAAAAAGAGTTTTAAAACCTGAGAACACTAGTATTAAAGGCACTCTAAACCAATTACAGCATATTTACTTGGATTTCAATGGGGGGATACCCTTTTCATTATTTGCAAGCTTCAAGAACATTAGAAACACTTTGCTGAAGACAATGCGATATCTAAATCTGAAGTAGGCTGTTGTTTGTCCATTTAATCCACTTTCTTGCTTTTAACTTCTTCATGAAGGCAGAAGAGCACTTATATGTTTTTAGAATGCACAATGTACCCTGAGCAGGCAGTGTACTTTTAGATAGTTAGCGCCCTTTGTCCCCTGAAAAAACATATTATATTGTACTTACCCTACCCCAGGTTTCCATGGAGGTGCCATGTCGGAATAGGAACTATGATAGGGACAGGGAGCACAGAAAGGCCTAGTCATTTCCAAGTCTTTAACGATCATTCTGCATACTTCAAGGAGAGCTTTTTTGAAGTCCATGGATGGAGGATGAGGAGGAGACGCAAAGAAGCCTGAGGGAGACTTATGTTCAGAGGTGCCCAGTATCTTTAAGATCTGTTGTCCATAAGGCGTTGACTACTTTGGCTAATGCAAGGGCTTTCAGTGTTTTAGTGCCCTTTAGCCAGAGGATGGTCATTGAACAGAGAGAGAATATCCACTTTTTCCTGGTAGCTTCACTGTGTGGGTTTGAAATGAGTTTGGGGACCCTATAGTGCACCGGTGAGTCGCTGGATGTCCATCTGCCCATCAAACTGTGGCCTTTCCCTCCGTGACAACCACAAGGGCCCAGTTCGCACAGGCTTTTCTTTTGACTCCTGTTTTTCTCCCACTTCTCTGTGGGGAAAGACTCTCTCACTTTGATGGGTCCTGACAATCTGTCATGGCCACAGAACAGTTCAAGATGCCTCTCCTTTTTGTGCCAGCTTCCCGAGCCTTACGTGTTGCAGTGGTACTGGGGCCCTGCCTCAGTGTGGGTGGACCCATCCTCCTCGTCAACGCTTGACTCTGAGTCCTTTGATGCCAAGGCTTCTAGGCCCCACCTTCTAGAGTGGCACTCCCGAGACCATAGTCACTCTGAGCAAGCCTCTGCCAGGCTTCCGAGTCTCCCATCTCTCCAGGTCTCTTCTCAATGAAGGCCCGATCTGCATTTAACTCCTGCTTCACTCACACTATCTCTGTGACTTTATTTTATTTTATTTTATTATTTTATTTTATTATCTCTGTGACTTTAAGCCGATTACTCTACCCCCCACCCCCCACTCCAGGAAGATGTCTCCTTATCTTCTCAGGAAGGGACGTACAACTGTTGTCACACACCGATTCCCTGATTATGACTTAAACACAGTAAGGTCAAGAGTCCAGATTAGTTTCCAGTCACTAGTGGGATGCTGTTCTGCAGAGGACTTCTGAGACCTCAACTAGCAGAAACTCTACCTTCTGTAGCATGTGGTTTCTAAGGTCACAGGGCATCAAGGATTGTAGCCTGTCGGGGAACGTGCATATGGGGAACCTGCACCCTCTTCTTAAAGGCCCTGATCCAGAAGCGGCACACATCACTTCCTCTGTCTATTGACAGACTAGCTGTAAATCCATGCAGGGGGCGTTAGGGCTGAGAAAACTATTTACCAGCAACAATTCCAAAGTATGGAACGAGAAGAAGAATTCTGGTGTGCAGCTGCCTCTGCCACACACAGCATCCCTGCCTAGGTTACTATTAAATGCAGTTACTAGCATGGGCCAATTTTGAATTCTCTTCTGACACTTAACTACTTTTATGACCATGAACAAGTAACTTGAACAATCTGGGCTTCAATTTCTTCATCTCTAAATGGAGACCATTCAGTACCTACCCGATGGGATTATCGTGAGGAAAATGAGTTAACTCACGGAGAGTTTAGGACCGTACGTTACTGTTACTACTCAGTAAATGTGGTGGTTCTTATCGCTCAGCCAGCCTCCTCCAAGCTCCCAGGAAGGCTCAAGACCAAGGTTTGCCATAGAACGGGTGTTTTTCCCTTTGGCGATAACTTAAAGCAAGGTGCGCTGTACTTAATGACAGCAACACCCTCTTTCTGAGGTCATAAATAATCTATAATGCTAAATGCGAATGCAAGGTAAGAGACAAAGATGGGCAGGGAGGGTCAGGGAGAGAGACAGACAGACAGACAGACAGACAGACTCCCCACTGGCCTACTTAAACCTTTATCGGAACTGTGCTGCAGTGGAAACTCTCTACGCTCTTTGTTCTTTCCCACTCTCCTTCTCAAGGTCAGACCTGCATAGTGGTCTGAAGGCTCTCGCTGCCCTTTGTCCTCCCTCCACAAGTGTTTCCCTCTAAATCTCTTGCTCATTTAATCCCATTTTGGCATATGCTTCTCAGAGGACCCAAACTCACACACTAAACAAGGATTTCACAAGTATATACTCGACATAAAATGAAGTTCTCCTGGGTTGTCCTTACTCAACCACAAGAAATCCTCTCCCCAGTTTTGAGTAACTTTACTTAAAATAAAGCTCATGCAGACATTTCATTTATGCGAGCGGTGGCTAGTTTTCTATAATAGTTCGTGCTACCTCCTTCAGAGCACAGCCCCTAAGACATGTGCAAAGGAGATGGGAAAACCTGTCATACTGCTGGACTGATGCTTTGGGGCCGTAAAACATGTCAGCTTGGGTCAGTCAGTAACTCTGGCAGGGAAACAAAAGGATGCAGTGGGGGAGCACCTCTGTGGCAACACGTTTTGAGCAGCGGCAAGTGAGGGTGTGCCTGGTACTGTGACCGGCACTGGGGCTTCATAGTCAAAGAGCCATTCCTTTCCCTCAGAGAGCTCACAGGCCGGAAAGGGATGGACAGGTAAACGGGTAGCTGTCACTTCTCTTGATGGGTGCTGGGTAAGAGTAAGTTCTGGGTGCTGAGCGTAGTTGTACAGGAGAGAGCCCTTTGGGAGGAGGGAGTCAGGGAGCGCATCCTAGGAGAGGAGAAAGCTGAGCAGCGTTTCAGAGGTGAAGGCAGAGTGGCCAGAGGCCGAAGGGAGAGAAAATGCACCCCGCGTGCAAAAGCAGCTGCTGTGTGGGTTTGAGGGTATGACAGAATGGGGACCATCTAGTCATTTCCCTTGTGGGGCTGGTGGAGACAAGCGAGGGCCTGGAGGGTGGGCAGAAGCCGGTTTTCAGTGTTGCACGAGTGAGACCTGTAAACACTGCTGTAATATAGTGGGATTGATGCCATTGTCAGGGCTTGTAGGGTACAAGGCTTTTGCCTTCAGGGGAATGGAAGTGTGCTCCAAACATCTGTAAAGTCCCTTAAAACCCAAATAACAGAATGGCTTAATGGAAATTCTAAACAATTCAGAAATATTAAAAATATATTTTTCAACTTTTAGCCACTTCTGGGCAACTCAATTTGCTGCTTTCTGTAAAAAATAGTATTTCCTTTTATTTGTTCTGAAAATATGTTCACTAAGTTTTAAGGGATGGGGTATAGTGCAGAGTATGTGAGCAGACATTGGATAACAACATCCTGGAATTTGTTAATGACTTCATATTCAACTAATCCTTTAAAAAATCGTGAATTCGGTCATGTCTCTGTAGCCTGTACCATGGTATAGTGAAGCATCCCGCTTCTTTGTCTCCCTTTCTCCTGTCCTTCCTTTTCTTCTCCCTCATCTTACCTCCTTCCCACTTAGTTAACATTTCTCCCAGTCAAGCTCTGAACAGATGGTTTCCAGCTTTGGTGCCTCTGGAAGACGTGAGAGGCGCTTTGCTCTGTCTTTGCTTCCCTCGTGCCGGCTAAGGTGACCGCATTTGACCACCGCCTTCTGAACCCTTGGCTTTCAGTGGAAGCATGGCCCGAGATAACATCCCATCCTGCTCTGTGGACACAGTCTCCCTCCTTCTGTCACTGTTCCTGAGAACAGTCAGCCCCCATCCCAGTTCTGGAAAGTGTCCTGTAATCCGCGGTTCCAGGGAGCAGCTAGGAGTTTCTGTTTTCTAGTTGCCTGTTCCTACATAATGATATTAGGTGCATTTCTGGCTTCTTCTTGTGGCCTTTTTGGGTAAGCTGACCCCCGTAGTAACTTGCTGCTCTAAGAGTGCCCCAAACAGCGGGCTCAAACCTTCAAGTTAAAGCAACCTCATTAGGCAAACCCAGAAGAAGGAAGAGCTCTGTTTACCCGTCAAAAAATAGAGTTTTCAGTGACATGCTTTTAAAATAGCATGCCCCTTATATATAAAAATATTGTTTCACTTCCACTGAGCTTTCCCAGGAATGTATGTATTATGTAAAACAAGACACACCTGTTTAGTTTCCCGAGGCTCCAGGTCCTGTTAGGTCTACTGCTGCTTCGTTCTGCTGCTGCCAAAAATAAATGTGCGAAAGACTTGCCACACACAAGGATGTTTGATTTAAACTAATTGGACACAAATAATTTTAATTTGGGTTATGATCCAAGTGAAGCTGTAAGTGGACTCTTATTTAAGCCATATCTATCTGTGTAAGTGGCCCCACCAATTTTTTTTTTTCCGTCATTGAAGAGCATGCTCCTTCTCACCCTTTTAGGTATTGCTAGCACAGATATTCTTTAAAAAAACAGGTAGGCTTCTCCGGTTATGTGGTTCTTCTTTGTCTGCCTGGTGCTGTTGAAGGGCAAAGGGCATTTGAAAGCATTGGTCTTCACATAATGCTACCACCTTGCTCTTAGCTTCTTCCATCACCACATGAAAGTTGCGGTTAAAAAACACACATCAAAGAGCAAGTCCCATTGAAAAGGCGAGAGCTGCCTGCTGAGCTGGCATTCAGAACCAGCGCTTTTGTTTCAGTGGCGACTCTGACTCTCCTCCGCAGAGTTTTCTGTTAACTCTGGTGTGGCTTCTGACTCGCTCTTGATGATGCTGGAGTGTGTGTTTGTGGCACTCACTTTTAATCAGTGTATTTGAGTTTCTGAAGTAAGAACTTCTTTCTCCAGCAGGTTGAAACTTTCGAATGGAAATATCACGTTTAGCTAGATTTAAACTTAGTCCAGGGATACAGTTTTAAATCTGGGTCTCCAAACTTACGACACGTTTCAGGAAGCAGGGGGCGGGGGGCGGGGCGGGGGAGCGGTTCCTTCTTTTTTTTCCCCTTTAGTGATGATTTAATAAGTATGTCCATACTTTTGAAGAGAGTTGCTTCCTTCATGGCGATTTATGTGGAGACTATGACGAGAGGCAAGTCTCTGGCCATTTGCGTCCAACTTGGTTCTCCCTGTCTTGCCCTCCACACCCCGATTCTGCCCGCAGAGTAGAGTGTGAGGAATTTACTCTCCGCTAACAGAGCCACTGATCTACAGCCAGTGGGCTTCTGCTGCAAATTCAGAAGGTTGGGCCAGAGCAGGCATTGAATGAGACACACAGAGACTTACAAGTCACTGCAAGTGTCATAGAAATCTCTTATCAGATTGCCCAGTCAGCCACAGGTAGTTAGCAGGATGCTCACCTGCTGTATCCCTGCTAATGGGTCAACATTTGTCTATCTTCAACGTCCAGGATTCCAAACCACCATCTGTTTAAGTGGCATCCAGAACCCACGTTCGGTTCAGTTGTGAATGAGACAAATCATGCCTTCCCCAAACTTGTATTGGTCCTCTTTTCTCTTCTCTTCACTCGATACCTTCTGGCCCTCTTTGTAAACAAAACAGGTTCTCAGTGTTAGAGCTCCCAGGAGTTTAGTGCCGAACTCAGCTTGCCCCTTGCTTTTCACAGTGGCTCTACAGAGAGCCTTTTCCTTGTTCCCAATCATTCCCAGCAGAGTGCTACTTCCTATCTTACACATTTTTATCTATTGAACATTTACGAAGAATTGAAGGTTGACTTAGGAAGAAGTTTACTGGTGGAATGTCTTTGACATTCACCCATTCTATTCCAACACTGTCATTTTACAGCTGAGGAAAGTGCCTTTCAGGGTGATTACGGTTCTTGACCAAGTTAGTTTAGTGGCAGAGCCAGAATTAGAACCAAGATTCCCCTGAGTCACCCCCCTTGTGCATTTTTTTTTATATTGCCCTGCACAAAACATTTTCCACCCTTAGGGCTTTTACATTTTGAAGGGAGTCAAAATTTAAGTTCATGTTCAATGATATAATTGATCTAACCTTATAAATGAGCTTTGGGCATAGGCCATTAGATGGAGAGTTTGTTCGCTTGTCTAGACAGTGGCAGCTTCAACATTCTCCTGCAGAGTATAGGCTGGCTTCCTGCTCTGCCTGAGAGTATAGGTTGGCATTCCTGGTGCTTCCTCGACCTCTCTGCAGCAGGAGGCACAAAGTTTGGCTTTGCTACTTAAAGTCTCTGTTGTTTTCCATGAGAAGTTTAAATCAGAAGTAGCTTCTGTCTGCAGTGATTATGATGCCTCATGAGAACACGCAGGGGCATGCTCTGGAATGAAGAGGAGGGGGCGTGAGGTTCTCCAGAAAACCCGAAGTTGGCTCCACCGTACCAGACTGCGCCAAGTATACACAGTGCTTCTCTGAGATTTCCACAAAAATTTTCACCATCTAAATCTCATTCGGATTTCTTTCCTCACTGATTCTACTCCCGTTCTCTTAGTGAGACCTCCAGGAAACAACGTATTTACGCTTTTGGGTAGCAGTTCTAACACGAATGGCTGATTTCTACCTGTGGAAGAGAAAGTATCATTACAACATAAACTAGATTTGCAGCCCGCCTTGTAGAAAGACATGGCGCTTTCTGAAGAGATGGAGGTGTTCCTGTGAAATTTCTGTTGCCATTCCAAAGGTGAATTGTTCCTATAATGATCTTTCTACTCATTCATATAATGCTCTATTAATTTGTGAAGTGTTATAAAATACATTATTTCGTTGGATTCTCAAAACCAATTTGTTGGATTGAAGTGGTTGGAACCAGGATGCTGAGAGTTAGAGAGGTGGAATCACTCTTCAGGATGAGAACCTTCAGGATCTTTTCTGACTCTCCAACAGCATGCTTTTACATTTTGAGAAGCAGTCACATGCTGGAGAACTTGGGAAGGAGAAACACTTGTCAGTTAAGTGAAAGCTGCAGTTACTGCACTACTCTTCCTGTCCAGCAGGAGGCAATAGAATTAAAGTCGGCCTTCCATCTTCCCTATAACTTTTAAACAGCACTGCCGCCTCCCCCGTACCTTCCTCTCATCACATGAGTGTCAGTTTCTCTCCATTTCAGCTCTATCTTCCTTATACTCCTGGCCTCCTACTTTATAAATCTTGATTTTTGAAGTAGAAGAATGGTCTGTACCTTGGGGACTGATGCTGATGTGTAAATTTTGCCCGATATTCTCCTATCTTCATTCATTCATTAAAAAAATATTTTAATATGTACATAACAGCTTCTGTTATGTACTAGACACTATGTATCAGGGTGGGGATATAATGTGGGACAAAACAGACATTGTTCCTGCCTTCGTGAGATTTACATTCCTCAGGGTGAGGGCAGATAATCTATCACTCAAGGGTTTTGCTTGCAAGCAATAACTTAAGCAGAAAAGAAATTTGTAGTTGCTCAAAGAATCAATAGGAAGCTTAACGATCAAGTTTAAGATCAGAAATGAGCAAGATCTAAAGGAGGCTAGGCAGCAGAGCAGCACAGATGAGGTCCTATTGCAGGAACAGGTTGGGTAACACATACCACCGCCACTATGTCCTGGGCATCTGGTGTCACTGTAGCCCCATTCTCAAGGCTGTCACCCTAAATAATTCCTCACCATCCCTCTGTCTTTGTTTTACTTCCTTAAGATTTAAAATCTTGAGTAACAATGTTAGACTGTCCGAGCCTATACTCTAGCTGCTGACAGTAGGGAAAGGGATACCTAAGCCTTTCACACCCATAGCAGGAGGCAAAGCTCACCCATTTAATCACACACTGCTGTTAGTCTACCTCAAGAACTGTTCTTTTGCTCTTGTGAAGGGCATGTGAATCATGATAAGAATTTTAAAATTTTATACTAAATGCAACAGGAAGCCACTGAAGTGTTTTAAGGTAGAAAGTGATATGTCAGTTTACATTAGAAAAAGAAATTTCAGTGGCATTTTATAGAAAGTCTAAAATAAAGATTTTAAAAATAACTTTTAATCATTTATATTTGAGTTACAATTGTTAAAATAACACATGCATATTATATTAATTTAGGCTAAGTTATGCTAGATGCTGTAACAATCCCAAATTCTCAATGGCTTATTTTATTTCTTATTTGCATAAAGTCCAATGCAAATGTTACTGGTTAGCAAGTTGTCCTCAATATGGTCTTTTAGGGACCAAGGTTCCTGCTACCTGGTGGATTCCCTTACAGCCTTGGATTCTATTGCTGGAGCCTTGGTGTATGGCCAGGAGCCAGGGGAAGAGAGGGTAAAAGATCATGTGATAAATTTTTATGAGCCAGGTCTGGAAATGCTTCTATCACTTTCTCTCACATTCCATTGGCTAGGGCTCGGTCACGTGGTCCTCCAGCTGCAAAGGAGGTTGGGGAATATAGTCTATGTGTCCAGGAAGTAGAGGCAACAGGTTTTAAAGAACACATAACAGCCTGTGGCATACAAATAACTTAAAAAGTTATAGGCACAGAAGGCTTAGAACAACAACAAAAAAATCAACTCCTTTCCACCATCCTAGCCCCTTCCTAGTCCTCTGAATCAACCACCTCCAACTCTTTTTGAGAAGATCGACAGCAAGCATGACTCTATACTTAGTAACATACACATTATGAAGCAGGAGGCATTCTGCATTTGAGATTGTTAAAGTAGTTCTGGGTCAAGAATTCAGAGTTCATTGAGCTATGTCACCAGCCACTTGGGTGGCAGTGTCAAGGTATCCCCATCACTATAGAGCAGGATTTCTCAGTCTCTGCACTATTCACATTTTGAGCTGGATAATTTTTTGCTGTTGGGGGTTATCCTGTGCACTTTAAGAGGTTCAGCAGCATCCCTAGCCTCTATCCACTAGATGCCAGTAGTACTCCTCCCCCTAGCTGTGACAATCAGAAATGTCTTCTGACGCTGCATATGTGTCCTAGAGGGCAACTACCAGAAAGGTTGAACCTGGGAGACCTCAAGGGTGGAAGGTGGACCCCGTTACTATGAGCCTCGGATGATGGCACTGCTGAACTTTAGGTAAGAATTCCCTGTAGCTTAAATTGTAGAGAAGGATAAAGATGTGGCTATAACATGGGTAGTGTGCTTGGTGTGAAAGACCATGTTAGATGCTTTCCACCATCATCTAATTTTAAGATCAAGGAGTCACTTTCTCCATGACTCCCTCTTCCCTCCATGTCTCCTCCCTGTCACATCTATTGGCCAGAAACATGGCAACACTTGAACAGAAGTTGGGAATTGGAGGACAGAGAGAACTGTGTGTTAACCTGATTTATCTGTTGTCGCCCAAACCATCTTTGTTTTGGTTTGGTTTTTTTCCTGAAGTGCAGCCCCCTGGTGGATAAAGATTGACTCTACATCTCTGATTCAGCTGTCCTGTGGAGACAGAGACATTAAAGAAGAATTAAGAATGAAGACAAGTATATTGATTTCCCTCACCAATCTCCTCCAACCGCTATTTCTTAATCACAGAACAAATCAGAGTCCTGGTAAACTACTTTAATGAGCATCCGTTCTAGTTCTCAGTTCACATGATGGGACGGGAAGTGATCTTCCCGCTTCCCTACCTGGCTCCTCTTTTTATTTGTGATTCTCTTTCACGTATCACATATATATTTTATTTTGTGTACATGCATACATACGTTTTCACATTTTTATCTGTGTTTTGCTGTAGCATCGGAGGCTTATTGTAGTAGATCATCATGAGGCACTGGAATATTTTGCAAGACAATGAGCCTCTAGAATCTCAGTATCCAAGGAACTAATTTTGTGCGGCAAGAAAGGGGAAAAAAGGAAAGAAAAACAGTAACTATGCATCTGGTTTCTAGACAGTATTAGGATGGCATAACTTGTTCCTGTTTGAGTAAATTCAGTGGATTGTATTATACAGTGCCTGCTTAAAATGTGTAGTTAAATCAGTTGTTCTTTAAATTAAAAACAAACCCTACGGCTTTCACAGCCCCGAATGTGTGCCTCGTATTTGCAACTCTGTTCAGGTGAAACCAACTCTCATCCCAAGAGGGTGGGCAGGCGAGAGAGCTCGTAGTGCACAGGCATAAATTTCTTTCTCTTTCCAAATGATATTTTATAAAATTGTAAAAGAAATTGACACCCTAAAGTGCCTGGGTAATGCCATGTCATAAACTTCGTACTATAAATTGGAGAGCAGGGGTAGGCTTGTGTTCTGAGCAGCAGGCTGCATACCCGGAAACTGGGTCCATGTTTCCAGGTCTGTTTCTGGCTTTGTGTCACCCAGGGGAAATCAATACTTTTGTCAGGGCCTGGATTGCCCATCTCCAAAGTGTGGATATACACTTCACTCCCTCCCTTTCTCCATCTTCAGCTATACCTTGCGTTGCTGGGTATTCAGAAAATAGATGAGCCAATGTTTATGAAACACTTTGAAACTAAGTGAAATAGTCTTTTGCAAATCTAAATTGTTATCAACTATATTGTTATCCTTATTGTTACACTGTGCATGCTGTCGCATGTTTCAAATTGCATACAGTAATTACCTGAGTATGTACAGTAATTCAAGTACCATCACTAGTACTTGGCATTAGTATTTCACAGCAACTTGCAGGGCATTAAATAGTGCTGGGATTCTTGCCCTTACCATTTGATTATTTGTTGGGGACTCAGAATTTGTTAGACACCATAATTAAGAGAATTTTAAGCCATATCTTCCAGGGACTTCATAATCTCTGACATCCTGTCTGTGGCAATAGTCGAGCTATAAGAAGTTCCCAGAATACTAAAGCTGTCAGAAACGTTTGCATTTATTTCCTTTAATGCTGCCATTTTACAAATGAAGACACCAAGACTCAGAAAGATCAGGCGACTCTCCCGAAGTCATGTAGTTAGTTAAGTAAGGTGTCAGAACTAAATCCACATCTCTGAATTTCTTGTTTAATAGTCTTTCCATTGGCCTGCACTACTTGGGAAAGGTGGAATAGAAAATAATGGGTAGAAAGGTAGGTTGTTTGGCTGGGTTGTGAGATTCCTCAAGAAGGATAGAGCCCCAGTTTATTAGGGGTTTGGAAGCCTTCCCCAAAAGCACTCTCAAAGAGGGTAATTGAGGTGGACAGGAAAGATGGAGATCGAAATGTAGCCTGTGGGTTAGAGATACTGGGCATGATTAGAAGACTATAGAATGGGTTTCTCTAGAGTGCCACAGCCTCATCTTCTAGCATGAAGTTGTTCTCCTTGAAGTCAAGCTCCTGTATCTCTGTGAAGAAAATGAGTGGGCTCCATTTCCTTCCACCTTCACAGCTGGAGTATAAATGAGGACTGTCAACTCCTGGCACTTAGTTGATGTAGTCTATAGAAGACACACCAAAGTTAATGGTCAATGATGGTGGAGGTGATTACCTGGGCGGATCCAAGTGGAGAAGTATGGCAGCTACATCACTACCTATGAAGCAATGATTCCTATTACTGTGTGGAAACACTTATGGTTGACAGATATTCTCCAGGTCCATGGGCCAGTCTTTCATCAAATTAATATTTTCTTCATAATGCAGGACTGTTGCTGGCATGAATTAGTAATGTGCTTATGATATTTAATGCAACTCAGACAACTCAAGTTTGGTTTTCATCAGCGGCACTGCATATTCCCATTTTATTCTGCTGGGAATTATTTTGTTTATTTATTTATTTATTTTTTCCCAGTGGGGCATCAGAGATCACCTTTGCTTCAGTAGGCTAAAATTTAAACAGAAAGACTATTTTTGATAAAGAGATCCATATTATTCCAAAGAACATGGAAGAGCTAATTATATAGTATGACCCTGAAGTTCATTATAGTATTGCATATATGAGAGTAGAAGGCAAAGGATGGTGAAACTCGTACTGACTTACCTACCAAGCAGCTTTGTAATATAACAACTCACTTAACATTTCAGGGCCTCACCTTTGTATTCTGTGAAATGACAGAATTTGCTGAAATCAATTCTAAAGCCCCCTCTAGTCATAACATTATAGGAATCTAAGTGAAATGAAAAAACGATGGTACAATCTAGGAAGAAGCTTCCTGGGATGATATGGAACTTCTATAAGATATGATTATAATACTTCTGAAACACATACATTACAGCAAATGACACAGGAGTCAGAGCCCTGAAGTATCAAACTTCCAGGGTATGAGATAATAACTTTATTTTTATGCTGTTACCAAACCACCCTTTTCCAAAAATGACAAGAATGTTTTCAACCATAGGTATTGAGGAGTGACATAACAAAACATTGGCCATCGTAGGCTATATTGGTGTTTCTTACACCATGCTATGGAATGATGGGCCATCAGAGAGAGGAACCGAGGCACAGACTTGCTGAGATGGGTGTTTGGTGGTAAAATATCACTTAAAAACATCTACTTGGAGTGATTGAAAATTAATAAAGCTGCTTGTCATGTGGCTGATGGAATCCATCTTATTTTTTTATTATCTCATTCCACATACATAAACACACACACACACACGCGCGCGTGCGAACACACACACACACACACACACACACACACACACACACACAAACCCAGTGAGGTTGACATGAATTAGACAACTAGACAAACAGAAAATTTGCCCCTCATGAACTGGGGCCACAGAGTGTACGTTTTCATTGCAACATAGAATTCCTCTGACAGAGGGATTCCCGTATTGCCCAGTGCAGGCACCAGTAAGGTTGCATTGTGTGTGTGCCTCCAGCCCTCAGGTTTGAGGAAATAAAGCAGTTTAGGAAGGCCATGTCGAGAAACCTCTCGTTTCTGCAAAGCCATCTTAATCATGCCTGCCTCTTTTCTTTGGGTTGATTTACATAGCAGTGTGACATTTCATCATTAAGGAAGCAGGTCCCAATCTTCTGTGTCTTTTTCTTGGCTTGTCTGGCAAGCAATTCTCTTTTGCAAGCTATGAAATCCTTAAGGAGGACTTCCTGGCAAGGGAAAAATCCTCAGTCATCCAACAGTCTCTCACTTTTCTATTTTAAATCTTGGCCATGCACATATGGTTGGGCATGTGTGTCTAAAAATTTCTTCCACATTGACTAACTTGAGCTATTTAATAGATTGTGCTGGCCGTGGGCCTCTACAGCAAATCCTGCGATGCTCATCTCCCTCCCTTGGGAGGCAGGAGCCCGCCTCGTGCATTTGCCTTTGTGCTTTCCTTGTAATCTCCCTCTCTGGCCCTGTTAGAGCATGAAAGTTAAAACTCGCTTCTCTGCTCATTGTCTTGCAATTAACATAGTCTCTGTTCTCCTACTTCCAGCAGAAAAGTGAGATCTCCAAATATCTTGGTTAATGTCCCAGCAAATGCACTTTCCTTAGGGCTTTGTTAGGGACGTTCTAACCCATTTCTAAGGACAGAAAAGCCTGAGGACACATCTACCCTATGCACTTTAAGGCCTGATGGTGTGTGTGTGTGTGTGTGTGTGGGTGGGTGGGTGAGAGAGAGCGAGAGCGAAAGAGAGAGAGAGAGAGAGAGAGAGAGAGAGAGAGAGAGAGAGAGAGAGAGAATTAAATGTGTCTCAACCTTAACTTTCGTCCAAAACTTGGAGCCTCTTATCTCCGACAGTCTTAAGCACAGACCTGAGTCCTATTAGGTCTTCAGAAATAATGGTTGAAGTGAATTTGAAAACAAAGCTGGGTTCTGGCAACTTTGCTGCTTTTTCCAGGTTGTAAAGAATGGGGCCAAAGGGACAGAAGAGAATGGTGGAGGCATGCACCCAGAGCTGATCCCCAGATGCGCCTCCTCCGTGCATGCAGCCGGAACCCTCATGCTTTTCTCAGCAATTTAGCAAGTTCGAGAAGCTGGCAAAATAATACCCTGTGATCCAAAAGAATGACTACCCTGCCAGAAGGTGAATGGTTTTGTCTTCCCAGGAGAGACTATTCGTAAGAAGACAAAGAGCAATAATTACAATAACAACAACAAAATAATAATAATAGCATGGAGGATAAGCTGTAGATTAATACGGAGTGGTTTAGAAGCCTGCAGACTTCCCTCCACCCCCAACTCCTCCAGGAATTACATATGTATTGTTATATTCTGTGCCTGGACTTTTTGGCAGTGTCTTAAAGCTTGGTGCTACTGCAGAAGCAGTCATATTATCCTCCTGCTGGGGTGGCCCCAGAAATTTCATTTTTTGTTGAATGTTAAATATGTCCCCTGAAGGTTATCACAAACAGCATGAAGAAATAAAACTCCACGTGGCTGGTATTTGGTAGATCTTCCTCCCTACCAAAATGACAAGCCCTTAAGTAAAAAAAGTCTGAAGGGTTGTGATAGACGAGAGTAGTGGGCTTACCTTCTTGGAGGGGTGCCTTGGCAGCACACATGGTTTCAAACTTTATATAAAAATAATGCTGCTGCAGTAAAAGGGAAGAACATGTTGTCATTTTTGGACTTCAGACAAAGGCAAGAGTAAACATGCATTAAAATGAAACCTCTATTTTTAAGTTACCTTTCTCTTTCTAGAAATTGCATCAGAATCAAATGACACATAATACTGCATATCTTTTAAGGATGTAGCAACCTCCCAGGATAATCCACAAAATCGTTACTTTCCCAACTGCTAGTCAGATGTATAATGTCTGAAGGCACCACCAACATTTCATTGTGATTCTAAGAACTCAACTTTGTTAGAAATTGCCAATTCAGACGTCATAATGTATTTAATGGCTCTTGCTTTTGTTGAGATTTCTGGGACAAAGATATTTAAAAGTAGTTGGGCTCCCTTTTCTTTTTTACCTCATTACGTTTCCCCACCCCTTGAGAAGCTTTTTCTTTATTTTGCATCACTCATTTTGCTTCTAGTTTGGTAATTTTCTAAATTCAGGCATGCTACTTAAGGGTGTCAACACCGAGAGCCTCAGAACACAGGGCATCACAGAAATGGAGCACACAACTTTGCTGATCACCCTTTAAAAGTTTAAGAGCAATTGCAGGAAGGACTTGGGGAACTGCTGCCCAGGGTGTTTTTTCTGAGGCTCTTCTCTTACTCTGTGACTGAGAGGAAGGAACACCGGGTACTGTCGTTTGACTACCAAGACCACAGGCCCCCTTTCCATGAGTAGTGCTTGTGACTTAATTTTTATTTTTCCTCGTTGGTGTTATTCCCCTCTGCTCACTTCTCAAGACCACCTTGGGGCCAATATTTTTATGTTTTTAATACTTGCTTGGAAGCATGAAGATAACAGTCCCTATGCCTAGAAAAGTTCCGTAAAGATACCCACATTGGAATCAAATGCATGATCTTATTTCATTAGTATCTCCTATTCCTTTATGTAGCCATCCAGCTCAGGTGATTGGAAATAACCTGAAATCAGGCTGACACTCTCTCTCCACTGTATATAAATTCAGCCATATATAGTGTACCAGGGGATATAAAGCTACAATACTGTATTGCTAATTTGGGACTTTTATTTTGTGGAAATTAATTGTTTTACAAATGTTAGAGAAAGTGACTAATATTCACTCTTCTAATAAATATTTATTGATTCTAACTGTGCATATAGAACTATGCTAGATGAGGCAGGGAATAAGATGATACATAAATAAGGGTCCCTTCCTTTGGGGGAATCATAGACTAATAGGGAGAGATGATGGAGAATGAAAGCCCACATAACAAAGAAAATTGAAAGTCATGAGAAAGTAAATATAACAAATTAGTACACCTGAATAGCTTAAACACAAATTTCTCTGAATTTGAAAAGAAGGGAAAGAAAGACAGAAAGCTAACTAACATTTACGATGAAACTATGCTATTCCAGATGCTTTCTTAATGTGTTTTGGATTACATTATCACAATAGCCTTATAAGGCAGATGTGATTATTTCCTTATTTTACAGACAGAGAAGGAACTGATCCAAAAGAATGTCTGCCCTACCAGAGGGTGAACAGTTTCTCTTCTCCATAACTCTCACTGTGGTTCACCTAAGTATCTGGTGTTAGATTTAGATTTTTGAAGCCAGGTCTTAGGCTAGAGTGGTCAGGGAAGGCTTCTTGGAGGAGGTGGATGTGAGCTGATCAAGACAGAGAGCATATGGGCAGGGAGAATTCAAGATGCTTGCTGGCAGGAATCAGCATGCATAATGTGATGGAGGGAAGACTGTACACACACTGAGCCAGAGATTTAATAGTAATAGAACATTTATTCAGGGGAAGAGTTGGAGATACTGTTAGAAGGAGGCATGAAGCTAGATTTGCATCAGTATGAACTAATTATGGTAGAGGGAACCACAGTGTGTGCACGTGCGTGTGCGTGCACACACACACACACACACAATCACCAATCTTTCAATCATATTGCTGCATTTAATCTGGAATGTAACACCAATAATATTTTCACTCTATGTGAGATTTATTAAATTTTTTTCATATCAAGATATATGGATTACGTAAGGAAATTATCTCTTTTTCTTCCTGTTATCATTTATTGAATTTCTTTTTGGTGTAAATAAGCTGTGTCAACCTCGATGTTTGCCTTAGCCTCTTACCGTCCGGGTCATCACTTGCTTTACCTGAATAGGTAAAGGAATCCCTGTGGATCCAAATATTGCATTCTGCTGGGGTTTCCAAGGGACTAGAAATGGAGAGTAGCAACTGCACAGTGTTCTCTCTGGGACGTGCATAACTTTCTGCCTGACTATAATGTCGCATTCTAAAATATTCAGGTTGCTTTTGTTGTTCTCTCCATAAAAAATTAATGATTGTGAAAGTATTATCATATTTACTTTAAAACAACTATCTTCTACATGTTAATTAAAAGTTGTAATTCACCATCTTTTGACCAAGTTATCTTAAATCTTCATCTTATTGGTAATGAGTATTGGGCTGGAATCAGAAATACAAGCGTTACTTAATGCAAACAACAAAATCTCGGCATTTCTAGAGATATGGTCCTGTTCATTTCATGTGCTGCACTAACTCTGCCTTTTTAATTAGAAGTATCATCCTGCTTATGCAAGAAACCTGGGAAAGGGGCATTGTCTTATTCATTATGTATTCCACGAGAATCGCAAGTGGACAAAACCAGGCATAATATGATGACTGTTGTGTTATTAAAGCACTTTAATAAGGTTACTCCCTCAGTAGGCTGAGCTCCTCAAATACCCATTTCTTTTTTGAGAAGTGAGCTGCATGGAGCAGGATGCTGGGTGCTGCTCTGGGTATGCATGAGGCCCCCTTTTTGTATGTGTTTTACAGATTTCTATGGGTATACACCCAGGACTAGTTCCTCTTCCTTTTTAGTCCCCTGTCCTACCTTAGGGAGTGATGTCCTAGAAAGTCTTGGAATTTCTATTTTAGTTCCATAATATAAAGAGAAAATAGTTTAAAACAATGATGTATGGAGAAAAGGTCTATAAACAAATATTCATTACATTTGGGGCATTTCTATGTGCACTGTCCTGCTATATTTACCCCTCTGTTCTCAGCTCCCACCAACTAAAAAAATATTGGTTAAGGATTCAATCTGTAATGGTTTTCATAAAAAATAAAATCTTAAATGATACTAAAAATGTCTTTTAAAAAAGAAAATCGAAGTAGTAAAGAAGGGTGGGAGGCAGGAAAGTGGGAGAGAAGAAAGGGAGGGAGGATGAAAGGCAGAGAATAGGTGGGGGGAGAAAGAAAGGAGAAAAAGAAGGTTTTTTAAAGGGGGCCCAGCCAATTGCAGCAGAGCAAAGACTTATCTATATGCATTACTTTGATTTCAAATTATTTTTAGCACGGCTTTTATTGTACTCATTGTTACATACATAAATCTTTAAAGTAATACATTTTGTAAGAAATGGTCATAAAAATTTACAGCCAGTAACTTTTCCCCTGTCCCTTACAATGATATTCTACTAAAACCATTAAATGGTTCTCATTAATGCCCTTTAAATGATTGTGTAATGACCCACAATCGCTTGTAAGTGAACAACCATTAAAGAATTACCAGTTCTTAGCATGCTTTTAAGTACAGCTTAAATACATGGGAGGTAACATATAATATATTAGAAAAAGTATTAAATTTGAAATAGTAAAAACACAATCATCACAAAAGAATGAGTAGGTGTGCAACTCTACCCTGCAATGACCACGATTCTCACTGAAACACATTATTACAGTAGATTTTACAGCATTTGTTCTTTCCCCGTATTGAATCTTTTCCTTTTTCCTGGGATTAATAATAATAATAATAATAAAACCCTGCCACAACAGGAATGAAAGTGCATATGAAAGCAAATGGGGAAAATAATTAAAGCCATGTATAACAGACAGCAAACTATCTGAACAAAAAGTGAACAATCTATCCCCCAGATATTTCTACAGGAGGGCAACAATGCATTTTTTTCCTAACCATACAGATATTTGATATGAGATAGTCTAAGCACTTGGATGATTGCATTTTTTACACTTCAAAGTATTCTGCATCATGAGAATATGGTCAAAGAAGATGTGAGGTCAGATTAATCCCCTGCTATTCCAGGCATGTTGTGTAGCAAGCTTACCCATCCTTGTAGACTTAGGCAGTTGATTTACCCTAAACAACAAATGTCGAATAAAGAGTTTGGTGACATTTGTTTTTGAAGTTCTTTCACTCGAGACAGACCTTGTTTGTACTCAAGTGCCGTTTATGGTGTAGTGGCAACAGAACCAGGGCCACGGGAATCTTATCACCAGACAGAGCAAGGCTCAGGGTGAGTGCAATGCCAGGGACAAGAGAAAATCAAATTAATTAATTTATTTATTCATCAGAGTGAGGTGGGAGGCGAGGGTGGGAACAATTTGGGGCCAGAAGACACAGCTACATATTTTTGTGTCATTTAGAAACTCAAGGTCAACGTTGAATTCCCCAACTGCCATCTTCTTGGCCTCCTCAGATTGATGACACACTGTTTTCTGCTCTCCAACAAGCTCTGCTTATCCCCACGTGTGTAACTAGTTGCTTTCTTCTGGTGCAGTGAGCCAGGGGCAGGGAGGCGATTCCTAATTCTACTAATGGTGAAATTAGACTTACAAAGGTGATCAGACTTGTTTTTCTATATCATGAAAGTCTTAGCTTAGCATTCACTTCCTCTGGGCCCTTTCCCTAGCCACACACAGTTGTTCCCATAATATGGCCCCATAATATCTGGGAGGGCAGGAACCATGTTCATCCTGCTCACACCCAGATTCTGCATCCCTAACACAGTGCCCGACAATGCTGGGCTCTTAAATAAATATCAGGTTATTAAACTTACCCAGAAAGGTTGCAAAATAAGTTCTGTTGGTCAACCAAACCTGATTATTCTAAATAGACCATTATTCAAAAACAAAACAAAGTTGAAGATTTACAGATCGTCATCAGAAAGTAGAAATCTAAGCTTGTCAAGACTAAAATGAGTCTCAAGCATTCTCAAGTCTCTGCTTTCTGTGTCTCCTCGTCCACATTGGTCCCATTCAGTTTCCACCCTCTTTCAAGCAACTATGTTTCTATTTATTATTCTCATAACCCTTCCTTGCCACAAAGCCCATTCCCCCTAAAAGCACTCCCAGTTTACCTCAGTCCGTGGGTGTCTTTGCACATAGAAACTTTATCATATTATGAAAAAGGGGAAGTTGTCGGCAGTTCTGGGTACCGGTGGGTTTGTGAGCAGCACCTCCTGGGTACCCTCCAATCGTGAAAGTGATAGGAGAGAGCGGAGTAGAGGAAGAAGGCTTAGGTTAACTTGAAGACCGACCTAGTAAAAAGCATTTCCCATAACTGATTTGTAAAGTAAACCAAGCACAGAAACCAAGATGAAAACGGAGCACAAAAAGAAGCCCTTTATACTCCCAATATTTTCTTAGCTCCCTATTAGCTGGTAATCTCTCTTAAAGTCAGGGACCTTTCTCATCTATGATTGTGAGGACACATCCAACTCTGAGCCTCTTCCCGGTATGTCTGGCAGTGGCTGCCACACTGTGTGCTATTTAAGAAGCTCTGTTTGGCTCATTGCTCTTCAGAGGAGAGGAGCATATGGCCTTGACTGTTAAAAATATTCATGAGTCATGTTGCCCAGTATTGAAGTACAGCCACCTCAAGGGCAATTTTCCAACAGCTCATATTGGTTTACAACATGGAATGAAGACCAGATGAAGTTCCAGGAGGTATTTAGAGGAGACAGAATGCAATGACGCAAGTTAGAATTTGGTCAGTATGCTGAGTTGCATGTCCCTTCTGGAAAGAGGCATGGAGTGTTGGTAGAATATCAAAGTGAAGGACCCCACTCTCTGGTTCCATTTATAGACCCAGTATTCTGGTAAAACCTTCTGTAGAAGGAACTGGAGTAGATGTGGGAGTGAGGGTTACTCCATTCGTTGACTTCTCAGAAACTTTCCTCTTCTTTCCATGACTACTAAGAACTCACCTTGCCTCATGGCATTTGTTTGGTCCAGAACACACATGCTTTAATCCCCATGCTCATAGCAGAAGATTCTTCCAGGGATAAGTGTTCATGATTTAAAAAAAAAAAAAAAAAGTTATTGCTTTTAGGGAACTTATCACAAAGTTTAGATTGTGGATTTTTGTTATCGTTTTGGTGGTGGTTTTTATTTTTAACATTTCTGAAAGTTTCTGGGGAAATGGTCCTGAGTGTGTTTAGCTTCCTGGGGACATTTTATGTGATTTGTCAAACACTAGTATTCAAGAAGTACAGTTAAAACAACAGGGGCTGGGGGATAAAATGGCTTAACTCTCAGATGATCCAAGAGTAGACAGGCGGGACGTCTATAATAGTTTCATGATTGAAAATACAATGTACTATTTTCCCTTTATCTTTCTTTCTATTGTAAATTAATCATTAGAAGGCTCTATCTGAAGCACTTTTTTTCTCACTGTGTATCCTGTTTAAACCTGCTCCATGTGGGCAACTGCACCTGACTATAATTTGGGGAACACAAATTGCAGTGGTTCAGCACTTTGTGATTCCGCTAATAAGTTAATGTCACTTCCATCTCCTGGCACAATTCAATTCAGAAGGGCTGCAATGTATCATTAATGCATTAACAATTGTTGTGTTTTTAGACCGAGTACCTGGAATTAGTCGGGAGCCTGACGATCCAAAACAAACTGACTGGCAGTGTTTGGGAGCCCTGAGGAAGTGATTCTTGTTTAAGCATCTGCATTATCAGAGCAGCCCAAGTACTTCAAAGGTCTGTGCAGGATGCTCAAAATAGGCACCTTGCCAAACAGAAATTGAAACACATATACGTACTACACTATTTGCCTTACAGAAATTAATTTTCAGCCTGCAGCACCTAGGATTATTTAATATTTATCTTTAGCGGCAAGAAGAATCTATTATTTTATGAGTTGATTTTGTTATTTTACCTGAGTGTTTCAGTCAGTCTTTCCGCTAAGAGACCTGTGGTCTCCTCTATGCCCTGCCTATCACCCTCTTTTTAAATTATTATAATTTTTTTAAATATTTGGAAACAATGGGAAAATTCATTTTTTATCATTCCATTTCCACAGTTAGTTCCCGGGAAGAAGTGATCAGGTCCTTTCAGTGGTCTGAGGAAATTTAAAATTCCAGTATCAGTTGAATGGACTTGGTGGTGGTAATAGGTGTTGAAGAAACACTTTTGGATTGCAAGTAAGGAAACTGAGTTCTAGAACCTCTCTCAACCTTTGTGACCTGGGAGAGATCCTTTACCTTTTCCAGAGCCTCCCCCCATCATCTGTTTCTAATTAGTTTAGAGTCAGTAGTCCCTAAAGAGTGCTTTCCTCTAGCGATTTGTCATTCTGAAATGCCACCGAGGTCCTACAGTTCCTCCTTCTGTTCAAAAATTCCAAAAGGTTGTATGTTGATTGTTTGCTCCAGTGAAATGAAAGCACCAAGAAAGGAATATGTCACTGTGTCGAAGAACAAAATGACTGATAGAGTATCAGGAGGACTTGAGTGTATAAAAAACTACAATATTGCAAAGTACCTTGTAGATGGGAACTGTTAAATATCAATGGAGCATTGCTGTGTCTGCACCGTCAGCATTTTCCTGTGACCACAGTGAGAGGGATGCTAAAATGTCATTTCATGGACCACATTATGTGCTGCTTACGATGAATATTCTGGCCATGGTTTATTACATTTTTGATAAATTGTAACTTCTTGGACCCAAATTTGGTTAGCTTATCTCTAGTGCCATTTAAATATCTTAAAAGACTGAATTTGCCCCAAAGATTTAATCATCATTCAGCAGCGGTCTGTAACCATGTGGTACTAATTTAAATTACTGTAGCAATGGACAAGTCTCTATCCAGAAATTAATAAATGCAATTTATAAGGAATGTTAAGTAACAACTAACAATTTAATGCTTTGTGAGTTTCAGCCAAACTGATTAAATAATTAAAACAGATTTCTAGGGATAGGGGAAGAGATTTTACCATAAAAGAGATAAACAGTTTGGGAATTGTATGCATTCTTTCAGACATTTAAGATAATTAAATCCAAAACCTATGTTAAAATAACACTAAAGGTCTGGTTTAAATCAGTACTGGGAATTGCTAAGTTAAGAGTTGAACACCATCCTCAATGTCTGCCCCATTGTTTTAAATAAGGCATTTGGGGACTCTCGGAGCACTAGGTCAGTTTACAAAGCATGCTATTGGTGGAACAATATTGGTCTCAAGCACAAATAAATGTATGCAATGGAACTTCCTTCTTATCATGATGTTTTTAGGTTTTTATTAAGCTAACTGGATGTTTAGAATCTTCTCAGAGCTTTGTACAAACTTAAAACTTTCTTGTACATGGTTTTCAAATTCTTATCTGTGAAAAAGGTAAAGAAACTTAGAGATTAAAGCTGTTTTGATTTAATGTGCAGTAAGTGTAATATGTACATTTATGGGCTTAAAATATTTCATTTTTGCAACAAATTGTTGAGAGGTTGTATATGTACAGGATAGGTATGTCTGTGAAACAAAGATCAATAAGGCACGGAGGCACTCTGTTTTCTGAAGAATAATAATTTTGTAGGCAGCTAAAGCAGATGGGTAGCCCCCTTGAGAGAAATGGCCATGGATTACAATAGAATGTATTCCTTTTAAGGATAATTTTTACTGATTTGCACAAATGCCTCAAAAGGTGTTTATCAATCATCCTTTACATTGTATCTGCAGCCCACCAACCCCAGTGGAGAAAGACGGACTATTTAACCACGTATGTCAGGGCCTCCTACCTTAACTGTGCAAACTCTGGATGGGGGTATCTACAGGATAGAGTGGAAATGTGAAGTTGTTTGAAAATACCTTTTTTGGGGTGTACCTGGTTAGTGAATGCTGTCTGGTTGAATTTTTGCTGAAGTGGTCAGCTGTTTTGGGGTTAGATAGATGCAAATTCCATGTTCTACTGCCCAATAGGTTTGGAATTCATTTTCTCCCAAATTGAATGTGTCGTACTTTCCTCAAAATGTTCTTTTCCTCATATCATAACCAACTTATCCTGGTTTGCCTAGGGCTGAGAGGTTTTTCAAGATGCATATTTTTAATTGCAAAAACTGGGAAAGTCCTAGGCAAACCTGGATGAGTTGATCATCCTACCTTTTAACGTCTCTTCTTATCTTCTCTATCTTGATTATAATACTGAACTTTTCTATTTTTTTTTCCATCCCCAAATTTTCACTGAGTTCCATCAAGTATTTTATTCCTCCCTCTTCTCCAGACTCTCTGTTATTGCCTCGGCTTAAGCAATATCATGCTTTTGCATGAACTATTGAAGCCACCACTAAGCTGAACACCTCACTTGTAGACTTGCTTTCACCCCAATCTTCCTACAACTCAGCTTCCAGTAATATTTTAAAATTCTCTTTGTTAAGCTCTCAGTGTTACTTATTACACAAAATCCCAATTTATATACAAGGGAATGGAGTGGGAATAAGGCCCTCTATCAGCTGGTTCCTGCCAAAATCTCCAAGTTCACTTCCATCCATACTCCTTCAAGCCTATTCTCTAGCCATTTTGATCCACTTGGAGTTTCATTGGGGCAGAATACTAATTCACACTTGTACCTCTTTGACTACAGTCTTTCCTATTACTGGAATGCCCTTCCCAGCCCCCTTTTTAATCTGGAAGGCAACTAATTATTTTTCAAGACCCAGTTCAGACATCACATTCCTTTATGAAATTCTTCCTGCCCCCAAATAAAACTGACTACTGCTAATTCTGTGCTAGACTGTACCATGTAGACTCATAACATACCTAAAAACACATGCTTGTAGTTATTACTTGTTAGTCTTCTGTTCTAGATTATGTACTCTTTTAGTGAAGGGAAACAGATTTATTAATGTTTATTTCCATATTTTGTTATCAGGTCTGACACAAAAGAAATGCTGAAATGTTGGTGGAGTGAATGAAGAACCTCTCTTCCCACGTGATGGGAACTGTACTGAGACAGCAGAGCAATATGTGGTGAGTCTCTAAGCGCTTGGATAAGGCCCTTCTCATGTCACCTGGCTGAAACTTGAAGTAGTGATTTACTCATTTGTCATTTAATTATTGTATCATCCATTTGCTAATAGAGTAACTTCCAAAAGCAAATTTTATGTCCACATATCAGAGAGGTGCCACTTTATATCACTTTTTTCTTATGCTGTATTAACTTTGATTCAAAGCTAGCAAATGCTGTTGACTGCCTAGCCAACATTAATCTCCCTGCCCTGCCCCATTCCTTTATCCTTCCCAACAGAATCCTATTTATTTCAGGCTCATCTCTCTTCTGCGGAATCATGTACTTCTGAAAATGTTGCATCTGTCCCCAAGGGGATGGCTCCTGATTAGTCTAAAGCAATTATAATGGCCCTATTCCACAAAGCTACCTGAGGATGCCTTGAAGTTCTGGCTTGTAACACAACTCTGGCCAATGAGATTTAAGACAAATCTGTTGGGGATCTTTTGGAAAAGTTCCCTCTCACAGCAAAGGTACTGAGGAAGAAACAGTCTCATTATCTGGATGTCATTCTATCTATATGTGACACCTGAAACTACTGTGGCCATTTTGTGACATTGAGGGAGGCCAGCCTTTCAATGAAGCCAACACTGAGACCAGCATAGCAGAAAAATAGAAGGAACCTAGTTCTTGATGTCATTATGGAGTCTCTGATCCTGCCCAGCTAGAGCCCTCAGCCTCCTTCTTCTGTGCTTATAATTACGTTACATGCAGCTGAAAGTCTCATAACTGACACAGACAAGTTTAGCCTTGTAATCTAAGAGGGATAGGGCATTTTGTTCACTACACGCCATATGGTACATCAAAAGTAAGGATAAAAATGCTTAGAGTATATGAAGAATAAAGGCAGAAACCAAAATGACTACCTGAGAAGATTCAGATTCTACCATTTGTCCAATACCTATGTGAATGAATCAATCAGCCAATGAAGATTCTGTTGAAAGAATTGTACTAAGTGCTTACAAGGAACACAAACTCTAAACAGTCTTAGCATTTCTCTATATGAGCTAATGGTCTTGTTAGTGAGCTGGGGCAGTGACCTAAATTACTATACAATAAAAAAGAAAGTAATGGTGTATTAGAGCAGTGATAACGATCTAACATTTATTGAACAATTACTATGCACCAGGCACTGTTCTGAGTACTTCCCAAGGACTTTTATTTGCACCGGCTATATTTTCTCTCTCAAATATTTTTCTCTTAGACCACTTCGCAGCCTAAAAATACTCCTATGCAAGCATACTTGTAAAGAAGTCTCTCTCATTCTAAAAGAGAGAAAGAAAACCACTATCTTTTCTGACTTTGTTTCCTCTCAAGATACCATCTTATTTCTCTTTACGAACTTGCAAATTTCACCAAGTTTTTATTTTATAATAAAGTTTATTCCTTAGAACGTTTTTAAGTCGACAGCAAAGTTGAGCAGAAAGTATGGAGAGTATCGTAAATCCCCTGTCACCACACACACGACTATCAACACCCGCTACCGCTGTGGTACATTCATTAAAACCTCCTTCGACACGGCTTTATCACCTAAAGTCCATCATTTACCGTAGGCCTCATTCTCGGTATTGTACATTCTGTGGGTTTTGACAAATGTAGAATGACATAGATCTACCATTGTAATGTCACGCAGCAGTTTCACAGCTCTAAAAATCTCCTGTGCTCCGCCTATTTATTGCTCCCTCCCCCAAATTTTTAACTAGAGGACACCTTTTTCTCGAGCCTTTGATTTTTCACATCACATTCATTTTTTGATCCACTGCGCTTATTTCCCCTCATTTTTTTGAAACTGCCCTGAAAAAGGTCACCATTGATCATGATATTGACAGTTTAGTGGCTGTATTCCTGCTGGTTATCACTTTTGTCCTCCCTTCAAGAGTAACATTATCCATCCAGTTTACCTAAGCTGGAGACCTCAGGCCATACCCGATTCTCCCTCTTTCTCTCTCATTCGTTAATTCTATTTCTAAAATGTCTCCTGCATAAATTTCTCCTGAAAGAAATGCATCTTTTCTTGACTTACAGGCTTCCATTACCTCTTCTCTGGACTATTGTAAAAAACTCCCAGCTTATTCTCATGCCAACCTATACCCTGTAGTGATGTCAGAATTACTCTCTAAAACTCCCATTTTCTTCCTGGCATTCTCTGTTGGAAATATTTTGATGGTATTTCTTTCTGTAATATAGCATCTAAACTACTCAGTTTGACCTTAAAGATCTTCACAATCCTGCAAAGGTGCTACTTTCCCATTGTCACCTCTAGCTCCTCCTCCTCCATGATCTCTCCTTCACCTGCACTGAAATGACCTGTGCCCTGAGCATGTGCATTTTCACTGCTCTGTGACTTCGCCTAGTCTTCTCTCTGTGTGGAATGCCCTCTCTCCCTTATTCAGGTAGTGAACTTCCACTGTCACTGAGGCGTACTGCAAATGTTCCCTGCTCTCTGTCGATTTTTTCATAATACTTTTAACATATTTCCCTCATCAAAACTGTTGTTGTGTTGTCATATTTGTCTATGTGCCTGATCTCTTCTCTTAAATGTGAGCTTTTGAGACAAGGAAATCTGCTTCATTCTGTCTCAATCATTTCAATGTTTCCAGTACCTGGCTTAGTATCTAGTACTTAATAAATTTGTATTGAATTAAGGCTATTGTGAAGGTGTGAACAGTGTGATGGGAGCTCTGAGAAGGAGCAATTGGCAGGATAACAAATATTTACAGAATATCTACTATGAGCCAGGCACTCTTCTAGGCACTGGACATAACAATGAACAAATAGAGGAATATATTACACTTATGGGACCATAACATTCTATTCTAGTGGGAGAAGACAGATACAGTGAGTTTGGCAGAGGACCAGTACCATGAAAAGATAAATAAATAAATATAAGACATAGGGAGTGGCACAAGCTACTGATCAACTGGGAAGTCCATGACCCACCCAAAGGCATTTATTTAAACTCATATTAAAACATCAATCATAGCAGCTACACATAACTTAGCCTACTGAACATATTTTGTTGCTAGATCTGGCCAGTTGACTGCCTCTTTGTGGTCCCTATTGCAGAGACATCTTAGTTCTAGATTCTTTTCCTTGAAAAAGTAGGCAGAGGCAATAGATCCTTAAACTCTGACAGAATCTTTTTAGTCTTACTCTAGTTTACCTTGATAACAGCATCTCACTCTGTTTTATCCTCTTTAGCCTGTGCTTGTAGCTTTATGACATTTCTAAGCAGCCACGAAGTTATCCTGAGAAAATGGTCCATTTACATTCCTTAGAAAAAATACCCTTGTGTTTGGAAATCAAAGGCCCAACAATGAGAATACAAAAGAGCCAAAAAAAAAAAGAAGAAGAAAAAAAAAAGTGCACGTGCTCTCATACAAGATTCGGAAGTTTTGGTATATTAAAATTAACTTCTGCAATCATCCTTTTTAGGGGATAGGAGTATGAAGAATTATGGCATTAAGATGTGCAGGGATGGCTAGATGGCAGAAAAATAACATTATAATATTTTAAAGTTGAAAGGACACTTAAAGATAATTCTAGATTGACTCTCTCACTTTACAGACAAGGAGACTCAAGCTCGGGAATTAGTAATGTACCAAAAGTTGTGCACTTGAATATATTAAAATAGCATTAATAGTTGACCATTTATTTCTCCCTTATGTTAGTAGCCAAGATTTTCAAACAGCAGAAAATCGAGGGCTCTACCAGCACATTGTGTTTCTTCAAATTTCTGTGACCTAAATACTCAGCTCTTAATAGGGAAGAGACCTATGACAGAGGTAACTGGAGAGGGATTATAGCTGATAGGAGTATGTGAGGATGGCGCATGAAATGCATTTAACTCCAACTTAAAAATTAAAGCAAGAGGCTTGCAGAATTATAAGTTTTGATAGTGTGTGGGAGAATAGTACTGTTTATCTATTAAATTATTTATTTATCCAATTATCTATTAAATTTTTCATTTATTCATTCATTTATTTATTCAAAAATGCTGAACTCTTATTACTTCTGAGCGAAGTGCCCTGGAGAACGTAGCAGAATGTAGCAGAATGTAGCAGAATACTCCTACCTCCTTGTGTTCAAAGGGCTCACGGTCCCACAGAGGAGCCATTCGTGCAGGCCTGTTATTCTTAAATGGAGGGGAAGCCCACCCGGACGCTGACGGCAGTTTGCTCCGCGTCAAGTGCTATATTGAAAATGCTGCTGCACCCTCCCTAGTCACCCTAAAAGTGCCGCCTGCGCACTGATGATCCTTTGAGGCATCATTCTCCCTCAGGCAAAAATAACCTGTTTAGAAGATATTACAGAGAGGTTTTCTGCTTCTTTTGAAGTTATAATACCCGCCAAATGACGTACCGTGTCTCTGTAACACGGTTTCCGGAAGGATCAAGGCTCCTGAGTCATCAGGTGGCAGTCGTTCTCTGCAGCCATTGGCTCACAAGGAGCAGGCGTTTTCATCCATCTGCAAAGCAAAGAAGAATTCGCCACCTGCTTGAATCAACCGTATGTGTGTTGGTTGGGAGTTGTTACGAGACGTACCCCTGACAAGAGCCGAGATGCCCAGCCAGCTTCCCTTTATCAGATGGGCCAGTGCCAATCATCATTGTTCTTGCAAGGTGATAGCAGGAGTTGTTCCCCGTTAGAAGATGGTGGCATTCTGGCAGGGTCACTGTGGTGTTAAGATGCATAGCATTTGTCAGGTTTGCCTAGGACTTCTGGAGGTTTAGTTATGAAACTTGTTAATTGAGCTATAAATATAGCTGCAGCCTTTGCCTTCCAGTAAGGCAGTGTGTTAATTTGGGTTTGGCAGGGGGATGGTGCAAGCTGCCAATGTTATGTTAGGATTAGTAACGTGCAGTACATTTTAACTCCACTTCCCCATGTGCCACGCTTTCCTCCTCTGTTTGTTATCTTTGTGAGGGAGAAAGAAGAGAAAGCAAGCCCATTGTCATGGGCATCTTACGTTAGGGATATTTATCTGTGGGCCTTTGCACCCTACAAGTCTCCAAGTAAAGAGAGTTAGAAAGATAAATGAAGAAGATCATGTACAGCACCCAGAAGGCTCAGCCACAGCCTTCTGCCCTGAGATTAGCATAACCACAGTTGCCAATAGGGGGCTATTTGCTCTTGCTTCCTCCAAGAAACTCATCCCTATATTTAGGACATCTCTTTGTACACTAAGGTGGAAATGAAAAATGATAAATATGTTCTCTGTAATAAAAACATGTTCTCCCTTTTTTTCACACGCATGGAATTACACGTAGAATGGAGTGGGTTTGTTTGCTTATTTCTTCCTCAAATACTTACTCTTATAGGGTAAGTGTGTCACTTGCTCATCTCATTGAGAAAAAAGTGAGGATTTTAAACTGTACATGAAAACAACTTTGGTTGTACTTTCTGCTGGTAGAGAAAAGGAAAAGGTGCTGCAGAAGCAATTGTCACCTTGCCTGTTTAGAGATGCTGGATAAGTATTAGTTGAATAAACAAATGAATGAATGAATGAATGAACGAATGAACGAAAAAAATGAATGGGTGGGTCTCAATTAAGCAGAGTTTTCAAAGAGTGGCATTTGCAAATTATTCAGTCGGCCATGTCTGCTTTCTTTTCTTAAAACACATAAGTGACCTGGAAATAGCTTGTCAAATGTGAAATTCTGTTTGTTGGCAAGTTGGTAAGAAAGGAATTCACTTCCAGAAAAGTAGTATCAAACATTTAATTTTTTTTCTGAAGCACCTGGCTTGGGTAGAAAACATGAAAGAATTTAGAAGTCTAACATCCTGTGCGGGTCTCTCTGGAGACAGTGTTGATTGCCTTTCCCTGGTTATGAAACGTTAGAGAGAGATTAGCGTGAACTGAATATTCTTTGTTTTTCATTCTACTTTTTCCTTCATTGGCATGTCTCTCACCTCTGATAAGTAGAAATTTTCACTCCTTTTTGTTTTTTGTTTAATTAGGGCCCTATGTCTTTCTTCCTTTTTGAATTGAGTTCTAGAAATGAAGATGTTATATCATGGGTACAGAATTGTTCTCAACTCTAATGAAAATTGTGTTAATTTTTTTGTTTTACAATGAAACTGTAGCCTGCCTCAACTATACCAGCTGTTAATTGTATTTTCCTTAAGTCTTTTTGATTTTCATTTGAAATGCATTTTATAACCCATCTGGTAACCTTGCTGCTAACCAACAATTATCGTCTGACATCTGAATACAAAGAATTTGGGACAAGCCACAGTTGTACATGGAAACTTTTAAAACGATTTCCCCCTTAATATATTCTTTACTAAAAATCATTGTGAAGAAATGATTATAGCCTCACAAAATTCTGACATGCTGGAAAAAATGGCTGTTCACTCTTTGAAAATTTGTACCAACTTAAGGTTTGGGAAATTGAGAGCACAATAATAATAATAATAATAAAGGCACAGGCTACGCCGGGCAGTCAACCTTTATTCCACTCCATCCCATTCACAAACTTGACACAGCTTGGACCAATATTAATTCCAACTGTTGGAGGTGGACAGAGAGTGGGTGCTATTCACAATGTGGTTACTTTGGAGACTGAAAAATCTGGAATCAAATTGATAGGATTATTAGAGTCTGAAACAGGGCTGCTATGGGCAGTTGTGGGTTTTTGTACTTAGGCACCAGGCCGAGTAGGCAAGTGTGGGCTGGAATGTAGCCCTGGTACTGCTTGCCAAGCTGTGCGCCCCAGCCTGGGGCTGCATCAGCTGGGAGGAAAGGCCTTTCTGTAGTTCATCTGCCAGGGTGGAGTGCCTTTTTGTAACTTGCACAAAGATGCACTGTGTGCTAGAGGTGGCTTTGGCTGGAAATAACTGTTGAGGGAGATCCTGCCTCTTTCACCGCTATTGTGTATCTGCAACTCTCTTGGATTCTTTCAGTCCTTTCATTCACCTGCCCCCCTGCCCTCCATCTCCATTGGTGAGAGGAGGAGTGAATTATCTGATGGGTGGAACTGGAAGGAGAAACCAAGCCTGGATAGCTCTGCCCCTTCTGCTGTCTTTCTTTAGAGAATCAGCTGCTGGCAGAGAACATATATCCTGCAGGTGGGTGTAGGAGGTGGGGAGGAGAGCAGAGAGGCCTGCATCTCCAATTCTAAGAAGCTCACTTGCCCATTTTTCCCAACCTTGCTTTATTTAGTAAGAAAGATTATAATTTACACCCCCCACATACACACCTATCAGCTCACTCTTCTGTCTCATTTTTCAGTTGGTTCAGAATTCAGGAAGAGGGGTGCTATTTACTGGGCTTCCATTAGGATCTTAGAGACCATACAATTCCCCACACTTATAACAGCATTTTTCTTTCCAGCAGAAGCCATGAACTGGTGGGCCATTGGCCAGATCCACACTGTGTCATGTTTTGCTTGGCCCACAGAGTGTCTTTTGAAAATAACTGCACCAACATTTAAAAAGTGGGAGATTGCATGTACACATCAAGATTTCTGGCCCTTCTTAAATAGTAAAATTGGAAAATCTATCCACATTGGGCCTGCATCCCCACGTGGCAACAATCACCTTTGGCTGTGCTCCCTTTTCCAAGGGGCATACACTCTCTAGTTCTCTGTCCTCTACACTCTCTGCTCGCTCCTGGGCAAAACTGGGTGTTAGCCACTGTCTATCAATCCTCTCACACAGTTTTTGTTTTGAGGTAAGTGAATGTCTCTTTATTTTTAGATCTTTTTCAAAAAGTCAATTGAGAAGACTCCATTTATGAAGACACCTGGGAGACAGTAAGTGTCTTTATGGAATCATAGATTTTTTTCATATGTTTGACGTATATTTTTTTCGTGGATGTTTCAGACATCATGCTACCTATCTGGCTCCTATAGTCAGTTGGGATTTCTTTAGCATTTTTTTCAGAGAAAGTCTGTGTTTCTTTCAAAATAAAATCAATGAAAAGGAATTTGCTGCTTCCCTAGCCAGACTATTCTACCACATGGAAGCTCTTCCTTATCTTAACCTAGTACCTGCCCCCTGCATTTTGCTCAATGATATGGCTCAGCCATCTGGTGTTAAATAAACAAATATCCTGATGGTATTTCTTAGACTTGTTCACTAATATTTCTTGGTCTCCTTCTTCTGCATGTGGTAAAATGTCACTTCCTCCAAACTCCTAACATTAACCATGGCACAGTTCCTGACTGTGATAGACCCCTGCTTCCACTTGGCAGTTCTGGCAGATCTTGAAGATCATTACTTTGTCTTATTTTCTGTTTTGTTGGGATAAAATTGCATTTAATACATGCTTATCTGTTTTCTAAATATGTGACAACTTTCTATCCCGCTCAATTATAAGACAACCTCTCTTAAGATAATTATTCTTATGGTCAGCTCTGCCAATAGCTGCAGAACACTCCAGAACAGTGTGAAATCTGCCTTGAAGCCAGAAAAAGGACAATGTGACCCATTCCTTATTTAAGAATATGTCACATTGGGCCTGTTTGCCATTTCATTTAGCCCTGTGTTGTTTCTAATAGGGGCACCAAGAAACATGTCATGGAGAACACAATTACCATTCATGGCTGGGAAAAAGAATGGTTATTCTTCAAACCTCCCTTTGAGTTTCTGATGTGCTTGATTTTATCCACATTGTCCTTGAACTTGCTGGGGTATTTAGCTTTTATCTGTAAGCCTAAACTTATTGGGGGGGAGGGGGCGGTGAGCTCTAAGGTTTCTTGACTAGTGTGCAAAGGGGTACTCCCTTTGTTGGACATGAACGATGCCTACGATGCCTTCCAAAACTCAGAAACATCCTCTGGTACTAGTACTCTGATAATTTTATAGGCTTAAGCTATATAATCTTTGATTTCATGAACCTTTGCTGTCTTACCAATAAAAGACTATCTTTTCCATTTGGGGGTTATTTATAAGGATTTTAAAACATTCTTAATAATACATCAGAATTAATATAGTATATAATATATTTTTAAAATAAATCTACACTCCTGTATTCATCTACTTATCTCTCTGAGTGTCTCCTTTTCTGTTTCTGTCTGAATGTGTGATTGGATGGTATGAGGGTGGCAAGGAGGAACTAAAGGACAGCTACAGAGAGGAAACAAAATACCTGTTGCTTCCTTCTCCAAACCCTCCCCTCTCTCTGGCCCACATTTAGGCTAATGGAGAAATGAAGGCCTAAGATTCTAAAAATCAAAATGAAACACTAGGCTTATCATAGGTATTTCAGTAGGAAAACCAGTTTGACCTCCTACATACTGATTATAACTTTGGGCAAGGTACAATAGAAAGTACTTGAAATTCTGCAATAAGAAAGTTCTAGTTCCAGCTCTGGAGGTGGTTAGGCCATTTGGCTTGCCTAATCCTCACTTTCCTGCCTCGTAAGACTTTTACTCTACCTTATCGACCTGATCTGAGAGTCAAAGTCAACATAGGAACAGTCCTTTAAAGTGGACTGCTCCGAATGTGCTAAATTCAGAGGCATATTTTTAGGAAGGGGTGATTTTCCCAAAAACTTTTGGGGTTGCCTCAATTAGTTTTTGCCCCTGCCATCTCTCCCTCCATAACCCTTTACAGGGCACAACACTAAATAGTATTAGGGAGGTTTGTCTCCCACATCAGGTAGTCTTCACTTCTCTCCCTGCTTCAAATTGAGTCACCTAAGGAATTCGATATTCCTGTGTCCCTCCCCGGGCTTTTTTGCTCATTTTGTGTAGGAAATCCCTGAGGTCACAGGAAGGACCTAGAAAAGCTAATGTCTAAGATGACAGGAACTAGAGCCTCTGGCTGCACTTAGACATTGGACTTTTCTGATGTGGTTGCCTCAATGGGAGGACAGTGACACTCTGGGGACACTAAGGCATTAGAGAGTTATTGGAAGGATCCATGGATGCTGTGGGAAAAGGTTTCCAAGAGCTGTCCGCAGGCCATTTCTACACGAGAATCTCTTTTTTCCTTTCTTCACAGTAAGACATGTCACTTCACTCCATCTCCCACTTCTGTCCCCAGGAATAAGTTTTTTTCTTAGACAGGCCTGATTTAAGGATCCCAAGTACAATGCTGATAACAGGGCATTTGGTCAATAATATTTTCTTTGGGCAGGGACAAGCCATTTTCCAGTTTGTTTTCTGGCTTTTGGTGGCTCTGGGAACCTACTCTCAGGCCATGTGGAAATACGCTTTTCTGTCAAGCTTTGGTTACTGAGGTGGGGATGCCTATAAATTATTGCTGACATCTTATGTCTCATTTTTAACGAGAATTATTTTGAAGTCAGACCAGCTATGTTGTGGACTGATTTGGTGACGGAAAAATAAAGGATTCTAGGTCATCCAGTCAGTCCTTTCTGGGAAACCAGATTGTGGGTGAAGACAGGGGTGTAAATGAATCAACAGATATCACCTTTTTTATGTGTCCTCCCATTTTAGGTTGATTCGGTGTAATCAGAATGTATAAGCTGGGAGGGAAGACTTTGTGATCTATGCTTCAGATTTATTTCCACTCCCTGGAGTCACCGCTCTGCTAACCTCGCTCTGCCCCGTGTCATCCTTCATCCTTCCAAAGTAAATAAATGGAGTTCTCGTCAGCTTTGTTTCTTAATTAGCTATCAAAATTTGAGGTGTCCCCCAGACTTTGAAGACCCCTCTGACACTGTTTTAAGAATGTGGAGGTTGCCCTTCTGTCCTTGACCAACTTGGCCCTCTTCCATCAGTGGTCTCCACGATGCAGGCAGCCACACACGCGTTTTCCGCCCGGCTCCCACCGCCAGTTCCAGAGATGGCGGAGCCCCTGGCCTCTGTCTGTATATAGAGCTGTCTGAAATGCATTCGGGATCTCTTGAGGTGAAAAGAGTTATATAAACAGAGAATGTTATTATGGATTCTTACTACAGATGGAAATGACTGGGTATTCTCAAAATAAATAACATTTCACATTTTTATAGATATGTAACATAATATGCATGTGTGTGTGTGTGTGTGTGTATTTATATTCTTTCCATCTTGAATACACAGCCTCTCCTTCCTCAGCACTTGGATAAGCCATTCATTTTGCCTCCTGCTTTTTTGATTCTCTTCTTAAGAATTCATTTAATTGTTGCCAGCATTTGGAGAGTTAGGATGAAGCGGTTATAGGCTTCCTGCTAGCTCCCGCCAGATAAGCCTGCCGTGGCTATAGCAGTTAGGAGAGCCGAATGCCGAAAACACTTAAGTTCTGTTTTTCCACTTCCCCTCTAAACAGAGATCAATCAGCTTGTGGCTCAGCATAATTACAAATGGAAACTTCCTAGAAGAGGTGCCCAGAGTTAGAGGATTCAGGGTAGGGCACCCAGATTCAGAAGTCGCTTGTTTAGATATGTCCTCCTCCTCCTTTTATTGAACCTGAGTATTCATTTTCTTTGACTTCCAGGGGGCAAGCATGCCATGTCATATTTATACATTGATCTACTTTCAGTGAAATGAACTAGCGAATGTAGGTAAATGAACGACTGGATTATCACTTTCATAACAGTGCCATTCCCCCAAGGAAAATCCGGAGTTATCAGAACCTTATGCCTGGGGTTTGCAAAAATGAGCAAAGATGCCAAAGATGTATCCTGAGCCAGGGAGGAGGAAGGTTGGCATCCACAAGTCCAGGCAACACAAGGAAGACAACATCTGGCTTTGCCAACCCCACCTGGCTCCAATAAAGGACTGGCTAGCATCCTTGGCAGTGGCTGGTGGGAGAGGCAGACAGAAGCCAACTGCCCAGAGGCTGTCCAGTTCTGGTGGGAAGGAGGTGAAGGAAGGAGAGGTAGCTGAGTGAGAGGGCCTCGGGCCTCAGTATGGTGCTGAAGAAATGGCTGACTTGAGGGAATTCAGGCCAATTACAGAGGGATCCTTTCTCACTCCACCATCTGGAGATGCCTAAAAGAGGACTGAGCCTATAATTGGGAAGTTATTCTAAATGACAACTTCCAAATTTTAAGAGGATTTGATAAAATTTTAAACTAAGATTTATTGAATGCCTAATACAAAAACAGTCTCTTTGATATGTGCTGAGGTCACTAATAACAATAATTATAATAGTGTTAATAACAAGGTGATGATGATAATTGCTAACGTTAATGGACACTTCTTAAGTGCCAGATTCTGTTACATGTATCAGCACATTTACGCCTCATGTACATAAGCACTATTGTTACGCTAATTCTCATTTTGGAATGAGGAAACCAAAAGTTAGGCAGTTTAAGTAATATGTCCTAGGTCACAGAATTAGATGACATAGCTGGGGTTGAAAGCCAAGCATTCTAACTCTTAATCTCTATTCCAGACTATGTTGAAAAATATATGATCTGTACTTAAGGAACTAGTAGTCTAGTAAATAAGGTAGACATGAAAGAAAATACATAGTAATGATGAAAATAATTCCCCTATAATGCAATCTGCTACAAAACAAATTCAGGTATAACATGATTGAATATCGGATTTCATTCCTGGCTTCAAACTCACCTATACTCAAAAATTAACTGCATAACTCAACTTGCATTTTTAAGATTAAATTTTTTGGACTCCATTTATAGTAATATGGAGGGATAATATCACTATATAGTAATAGTAGCTGATTTGTATAGTGTACTAATAGTAGCTAACTTTTATTGACCATGTACCATGAAGTCGTTAATTTTAGGTCTTATAACCATCCAGGAAAGTAAATATGACTACCCTTGATGAAGGCCATGAAGCTTAAATGATCTTCTCAAGGTTTATAGTAAAGAGCCAGAGTTCGGATCAGAATGAGGACAGAATGACTCCCAATTACAGAGGGAGTAATCTAATGCTTTCTTCACTATCCCATTTTTACTTCCTGTCTCCAGTAAAGTCAGATGGATGAAAAGACTGCATGTGATACGGTCACACAGAGGAAGCATGTTTAATTTTATGAAAGCAGTATGCATGGGGAAGAGGGAGCTAACATTTATTGGGTTCTTCCTTTGTGCTAGTCCGCTGTACTGAGCAAATACATAGCTTGTATTCTTTCATTTAATTTTCGTAAAAATTGAGTCAAGAGTTATGGATGAATAGGAATTTAACAGAGAGACTGGGGGGAGGTGTGACTATTCCAGGCAGAGGGAACCGTATGGAAAAAGGTGTAGAGGCATGGAATGTTATGGTGTGTTTGGGGGAATTAAGATCATCTCGGTGTTATGGAAGCATAAAAAAACAGTGCAGAAATAGAGGACATGGTTGTGGAGGATGGAAGATGGCAGTGACCAATGATGAGGTCGTAAAGGTAGAGCTGCAATGACATCCTGGAGGGCTTTGTGCCAAGGAATATGGATCAGGTAGGTGGCAGTAAAGGGAGAAACAAGTCCGGGTAAAAATTTGATTTCCCTAAAATATCTTGAAAAGTAGAGCTATTATCCCATTTCTTTTAAACCAGTAAGGAAACAAGTTCAGATAGAAAGATGAACAACTTTAGCTGAAATCATTCAGTTTGTAATTGGCAGAACTGAACTTTGAAGCCACTTTTTTTGTGGCTCAAAAACCCACATTTCTGTTATGGTCCCATGATGTTATTGCTTGAAGTAGCCCATTTCCAGAGACTGGAAAGGAAAAGCACAGAAAGCAGGTGGATGGAAAGGGCTCAGTAGCCCCGACCTGCTCGTCCAAGATTGCCCTGTTGCCAAAATAAATTGCTTTCTTCTTATAGATTATGATTAAATTATTGCCACTATGAATTTTTTTAAATGACAATCAAGAAACATGATGTTGTAAGATGGAGTCACAAGAGTATGAAGAAAATAAACATTTCAAATAAGGGTGGAGCTTCCCTGCCATTTCACTTGCTAGGTTGGCACTCTTTTAAATTTAGAAAGTAGGGCTGCCAAGAATTGTTGGTGCAGGTCATCTATGAACAATGACACCCAGTGAGGACAAAAATCTTACCAGCAGTCCACTCGCCTTGCCTAGTCCCAGCCCTGCGCAGTCTCCATCTGGAGTAATATACCCATTTTTCTACCCATGCAAAAGTGCCATATGGGTTAGCAGAAGCCGCCCTGAGGAAAAAAGGAAGCATGAATAAATTGGCAGTTCCCATCAAAAGTTTGATCAAGTCTCTACATTTTATATCAAGGAGCACCACCTTAACCATTATTTGTATAATTTGCATAACGTAGTATTTAACCTCAAATTTAATGGTTCTCTCAACTGCTAGGCCAAATTGTTGTTGACCCTCCCATACATTGAGTATTCTTGATTGACACTACAGTAGTGTTGTTTGATTTTGTCTTCTCTTTGATTTTGTCCTAACAAATATAGAAGGAGTTATGGTACAGGGTTCAGAGAATTTACTTTTCTACTTAGTAGTTGATTGAACTTTGCCATGCTGGTTACTTTCTCAGAACTCCACTTTACTCACCTTTGAGTTGGGCATAACAATACTTATGTCACAAGTGTGTTTAATGAGCAGTGCCTGGCTAAAAAGTGGTCATAGTAGCATGTGTTTATGTCATGTGTTACACAGTAGGAGAGTCAAAGATAACACAGGTATACCTTCACCCAACCCGGCTTGAAACTGCTATCACTCTAGATCCCACAAGTGACAGGTTTACTCCAAGGACAAACAATGGGTTGTGGATTCAAAATGGGGAAGTCGTGACGGAGATATAAAGACATCATCCAGGTGGCCAGACTCCACACTACCTCCAGCCTAAATTTTTTCGCTAGCCTCAATTTGAAACTTTTTTTGGTTGAAATTTAATTCAACAGGGCACTTTTTAAAAATTAATATAACATGTTATCTATAAAGCTACACATTAATTTACATATAATATATATTTAGATTATACATTAATATAAGTACCTAAATTGTCTCCTTCAAGTCTTTGTTCTAATGTACCTTCACAGTGTGGTCCACGATGGCTGCGCGAAATAACATTTAACCTTCCCCACAGCACTCCTTCCCTTCCTCTCCTGCTTTATTTTTTCTTTTTCTCCTTAGCATTTTTATTTTACTTCCTAATACACCATTTAATTGTTATTTTGTTCATATTTTGTTTCTCTCCCCTCACCAGAATATATGCCCATGAGAGCAAGGATTTTGATCTTTTATCTTAATAGCCTTTTTCCAGTGCCTGGAATTTAGTGGGAAGTCAATAGTGAAAAAGGAAATTATATTACTGTTACTTTTCTCCCCTAATTTCCAGAACTGATAGCTTATTTTACATAAACTTGTCAATAAAATGCTTATTTTTTGATAGTCAAGATACAATTCCAGATAAAGAAGCTCTAATTAGCATACTCAAAAATTTTACTTGACCCATTATTTAAAGAAACAGAGTAATTTTTCAGTTGTCCAGAATGATACATTTTCCCCTGGGATAAGAGGCCTGAAGGTTGCCTTTGTCTATTTCTCGGAAAGAAATAAAATTAAAAGTATCTCTCCCATCTATGATTTTCTTCTTACAGTATTATTAGAGACTTCTAAGATTGTAACGTCAATCTGAAGTATTGCCTAATAGATAGTAATTAAAGACTTAAATCTTGACACAAACAATGCAGTGATACTGCTCTGAAAGGGAAAAGGAAAAAAGTCCATCTGCTCTAAATCTCTCAATGTGAAAATACTTATTTCTAAATTGTCAACTTCATATATGTGCGTGTGTGTATGTTACTTTTACAATAATGGTTATTTTGAGCAAGTAAGAGCTTTACTTTGTCATCTGTGTATAACATTAGTATGAAAATAATGAGACTTGTTTGGTGACTTAACTGAGCCACTGAATTTTCAGATGTTAGTTAAATGGCTAAGGCAGACGAGGTGACAAAGATTTTTTAAAATCTTTTTTTTTAAGTAATGTAATGGAAACATAAATAAATTACAGTATGTTTGTGTTAAAGAAACATTTACCAAGACAACATATAGATGTGTGTGGGTTGAGAGGGAGGATGGGTAGCTTTCTTACAGGGAAATAATAAAATGGTACATAATTCAAGATCACAGACAGCTTAATCACATACATATAAATAGAGACAACCCGTTTTGTTTGCTGTCTTTTTTCTTTTATATTTTATTCTGGAACATTATTTTGTTTAACGCACACTGATTTTTCTTTTTCTCTCCTTGAGTAACCAGTTTTCATTCCTGAGTTTGGGGGGGTGGAGGGTGGGTGGGGGAGAGATTTAAATATCAGTAAAAAAATATGAGGAAGGACTGAGCTAGCTTTGTCTGCAGGTTATAACCTGTGTTTATTATTTTTTCAAATAGTAAGATACAGCTGCTATGGTATCCAGAAAAAGGGAATCACATTGGCTGGTTATTGTGTGTGGGAAACATTTCAGCCTAAGCATAGTGAACTTCCTAGAATGCTACCCTCAGCTGATGGAAGCCGAACCTGTCTTGTAAGCAGTGCATATTATTGTATAAAATTTACTGCAAAAGGGAGTGATAGGAATAGAGAATGTATACAGTAGCTCTCTGTGTGCTAGCAGGTCTTTTCTGGGCTCCTAAATGTTAACTGGATGGTAATGTAAGTTATTACACTCATTAAATTAGGCTACAAACAAGTCAACAGTGATTCAGCAAAATGGCTTTGTTTGTATAGTGCAAGGAAGTCTGATAGATATCCAGTCACACATTTATAGCTAAATGGATGAAGATTTTAACATTACAGCCTAATAAAAACCCCATACTGTGTGATTAAATAAGAGGGAAAGCAGTAAAAAAGAGAACGCATAATGACGGTAACATGTAGGTCAGTTACAATTTAATTGTCATTGCTCTTCATTGCTAACATATCAATTCTCTGCTGCTTAGCTGAGCAGAAAACAACAACTTAACATGTACACTGGGCCCACTGACGAGTCGTCAAACCCCCACTTCCATCACCTGCTTTTGACTACTTCCTTAACAACCACATGAAGTCTTCCTGCTTTAATAGGATAATCTCGCTGAAAGCTCCTGCTGATTATTTCTTCCCATGCTCAATGCATCAATGATCAGTAAATTTACTTCACACTCTACATAGATGCTAAAATTAGATTGTTTGCATTACAACTTTCAATACTTCTGCAACAAGAAACACCTGCCTGCAGATTTATATTGTTTTGTTTAACGGTTTAAAATAAAGATAGCCTCACAGTGGCGATACCTTGATGTACTATATCCAAGGCGCACAATGGCTGATCATTTTTCTTACTTATCCAATTTGTACTGTATTTCTTGCCATATAAGGTACAGCTTCATTATCATTAATTGCAGCTTTAGAAAAACTGAGGAAGTATTTATTCTTGCCAACTTTGCTGCAATTTTACTTATTCAGTGGAACTAAGAAAGAGAAGGGGGGTATAAAAGCACTGTATATTTAACTTTTTTCCCCCCTGAATCTGGATAATTCACACAGACCTCAAAGGGGCTTTGGAACCTTTTAAAAATGTTAGCTCTAAAGAATTGTCTGTCTAGCACACTTATGCTGATCTATGGTAAAGACTTAACCGAGTACATAACTGAACTATTAATTCAGGTGCCTAAGGTGACATTTTTTATCCAGCTTAGCACAGTCTATTCCATATAGAATAGAATACAGTACCTGGTATAAAAAATGATTCAGCAGAAGCTAGATAACTGTATTAGAATGATTAGAAACATCAACTCTTTTTTTCTCATTTCAAATCATTTTAATTCAGCTTTCTGGGAATCAGGCTCATAGATTTAAAATGTATACTCTACCGGTAGATTTTCTTCCTTTTGTACCTCATTGTACACATCTAGATAGAATTATGTGTCATTTAAGGGCAAGAATAAGGGCCTGCAGTTCAAGATCGTGAACAAGCAAAGCAAAAACTCTGGGAATAAGCTCTACATCTAGGTTGATGTCTATAGCAGCTTCTGAGCAGTAAGAATTATTGGATTTGCCTGGAGATTTGGGAAGAGCCTTGTGGTTACTTCTAAGACTGTCAGCTTATGAATCCCCAATTCTGATGTAAGGATCAGAGATGGATAGGTACTAATCCAAGGCTGTAATCACAAAGAAAACATTTAGAAGAGGCACGTTTCTTGTGTTCGTTTCTTTCTCCTTTATTCACTACGGAATGGAAAGTCTTTTCTTTGAGTTCAACCAGGGAGAAGAACAAAGTAGTACAGTACTTTTGGTTTCCATGGTGCTCCTTATAAAGATTATGCAAAGTGCTTAATGAATAAGTAACTCTTCTCAACACTTTGCAGATGTGACACTTAAGAGATTTGGACAAAAATAACAATATGAATAAAAAGTTAACTGTGATGCTCCAAGTATCTGATTATCTGCATGTAGCCCAGTCTACTCGACTATACCAGGAGAGTGACTGTCTTCTATTGATATCTTTGACATCTATTCTGATGTCTAGCATGGGCAGCTTTTTTACCATCTTGGGTAATCATGCCTAGTAGAATTGATAACACTTACTCCCATCTAGGAAATGAATGCTAGTGACATGATGCAGAGGTTGCTCGACTAGATAGGACACACTGCAGGTTTGCCAGCAGCTGAGGGAGAAGGCGAAGGAAGCCCTGTCATCTCAGAACTATCTAGTCAGATTTGTTATTAGTAAAGGTTCCCTTCATCCTTTAATTTTACTTTGTTAGTTGAGTGTTCATATACATTTCTCGCTGTCCCTGAAAGAAATAAATTGTAAGTAAAGGACTCATTTTCGCAAGTAACATATATTATCCGGGGGGGAGATAAATGCATCGATTTTTCTATAAAAATGAGTTCTGTAGATTTACAAGTGCCTGGCTAGCTAAATATAGAAATGTGATAAATTCAAATTTACAATAGATTTAATGACATTAATGACATTATCACTTGACTAATCCATTTAACTATATTTTAACTTACCTGAAAATAACTGGAAGAAGGGTTGGAGGAAACATAGTTTTCAGGTGATTTTAGATGATATTTTTGAATCATATTGCCCACTTGTCCAGTTTTTAAAACTTGACCAAAAATGCCATGTTCATTTTATCTTTGAATGAAAGAGAACTTGGCAAATTTCCTAACGACAAACTTCATTCAGTGACTTGAAGCATCGATTCATTATTCGGAATATTAACTATCTAGATTCTAGATGTTACTTAGCTGCTTTAAATGTTAAGGAAAATCGGTGTTCTCTGGGGCCATTTTAGATGTGTTTTTCTCAATACAGTAAGAGACCGGTGTCTAGGCATAAAATGAGGGAGCTAGAGCCCCACTATGCATTGTGCATACATGTGTGTGTGTGTGTGTGTGTGTGTGTGTGTATGTGTGCGTGTGTCTGTGCATGAGCCCAAGGTATGCTTGATTGGCAGGATGGACTACCACTTTCTCCAACAGCTGCCTTATATAAGCTTATCTGAAACCTTGACACAATTTTTGGAAGCTCATTAGACTTAAGAGTGATTGCAAATGAAAGAGGATGCACAGTTACTCGCTGACATTCATGCCTGCTTTTTAAATCTCATGCTGTATTGTTGCGGATCTTGATTTCACACTCAGATGCTTAACCCCACATTAATATGTGTCTTCTTCCCCAAGATGAACACGGTTGCCTTTTCTGTCTGGCATTATCGTCCCCGCCAACAAAATAGATTGCGGGAAATTTAAGGATAGGGGAACAACAACGATATCTCAAAACTTTAACCATGACTTTTTCATTTACTTTTCAATGAAACATAGTGTTGAGTGCCTACCATGTACAAGTCTGTGCCACGCACCATGTAGATTCTTCTTGTGAGTTAGGTTTTCAAATAAAACAACAGATACGTTCATCTCCCTGGGGTCATGCCAGTAGTCTATTTCTTTTTATCTTTCCTTATTAAATTATGTTTACCTGAATACATCAGGTTCATTTCACCTAGGCAGGATGTCCCATTAAGCATGACAAGTAGGAGGTTGCAAGATTAATGCCCTTCTTGAGCTTGAATTAGTGTGTCAGCATCTTTCCAGACCTGGGACCAGAGTATATAGTAAGTATACCATAATGGACCTTAGCCTCTAACTGAACTGCTCTAATATTATTCCTATAACAAGGCTACTTTTAAAGAACCTCATTATTGGCTTCATTAGATATGTTACTTGCATCAGTGGCTGTAGTTATGCGTATAAAATAGGAGAGGTTAACATAGCATATTTTTTTATGTATTATATGGCATACAGCTTGAAGTAGCCAAAAGGTTTATGGCGATGTAATTGGTAGTTAGTGTGAAATTTGTAAGACAAATAGACAATATCTAGGGTAACCCCTCTAATCCTCTTCTTTCAGTTTTTTACAGCCACCAAAGGGCCTCATTAAAACAGCAGTCAGCACCTTAGTGAAAAGATACAGTGCTTAGAGTGCCCAAATGTGACAGAAAATCTGCATTTTGTAAATCTGACACCTTTGATAGATTATACAGTGTGAAGCCATTTCTTCTAAGCATTATGATAACGCTTAAGGTTCTCTTCTGAAGCCAACTTAGCTGTATTCACTAGTTATTACAAAGTGAAAAAGAGACGATTGAATAAAATGAAGCTTAGAAGATAGAGGGGAACCTTTTTCTATGACACAAAGCTCTTCACACACGAACAGGCTGGAAAGCAGCTGTTGGCATTTCCAAGGACCCCTTAATATTGAGGGTAACATTCCTTTAAATATGAGGATGTTGCTAATGACTATGCCAGCATTTGTGTACGTGGAGATGAACCAAAATGTGGAGAAATAGTAGTTTTATATGTTACATGGGAAAGATGATTGGCTTTTCATCTATTTTTATAAATAAATGTTTAACAATACCCAGCTTAAGGGGATTAATGGAAACCTTACTCTTTAGTTCACGAAAGAGAATTTTGAAATCAGAATGAGGAAGTTCAATGCAAATGATACAAAAATAAGCAATCTCTCATTTAGTTCTTGGTGGCTGCCGTAGTAGAGCAGGCCATATGAAAGTGACAATGAGTTTTAGAAGCAGAATTGCAGGTATCCTAAGCAAAGTTCCTCCCAAGCCATCCGGAGTGTTCCGCCTGGATCCTTTCCCTCAACCCTGGTTCCCAATGTCCCATTCAGAAAGATTTGTACAGACAACTGACAAGAAAGATGGAAACTAAAACTGGAGAATCTGTAGAAGAAGCAGTTTTTAAAATTCTATGATATGCAAATTGACGTTTTCACTGTAGCTAGAGGGGAGGAAGGTGGAGAACAAAACTTAAATATTATTATTCTCTATTCTGGCCCAAGATTTGAGAATAAATATTCTAATTTCAATAGGACCAAAAAGCAATTAGAATAAATATTCTAATTTCAATAGGACCAAAAAGCAAGGATGACTTCTCTTGAGCCCTTTGTTTCTGCCCGTGACTGAACACTGGCCTTTTATCTGTGTATATTTCCAACAATTCCAACAAAGAGAGAAAGTCTGCCCCGCTCTCTCAAGCTTTCTCTCTCTCTTTGGCCAAATGATATTGAAATGAAGTTTTTGTTTATAGACCTCTAAAAAGATAGCCCAACCATTTTGACCTATATACTTTATGCATTTCGTAATGGGTATAAATTGTTTAAAATAGTAGTAGAGTATCTTTATTTAAAGTTAAAAGTAGAAAAGATGATTAAAAAGCATCTTGCATTGTTTACCTTTTTAATCCATAGCATGACAATAGAGTGTTACGTGTAAGCAGCTATTATTCAAATGATGGAAACATATCTTACTATTGTTTATATTTTAGTATTGAAGTCTTCGAGGACAGATTGATAATCAGATTTAAACATGCCAAGGTAATCGCTTCTCTTTCCCCGTAAATATACATGGCCATATATGCCTACTGAAATCTCCTTTTAAGTATTTTATGTATACTTATTTTAAATCTATTTATTAAGAAGGTTAGTTTTTTCCCCATTGTGATACAAGAAACCAGTTTTCATTTAAATGATTCCATTTAGATATTTGCAATTATTAATAATACAGCTTACAAAAGGAAACATTTCAATGACAAGAACCTTGAAATGAGTCCTTGAGAATTTGGAATGGATATTGCTTTCTCTTACAATAATCTGGGGCCAGTCTCTACTTTTGTTGAATTCAGTGACTTTTTTTTTTTTTGAGGGTCAGAGCTATTAAATTTTAGTCAGTTGCTAGAGGGAGTGGCAGGCCTCTTGGCTGAGAAATCTACTTGAAATTACTCTTTGGGAGAAAAAAATAAGATAGAAAATTGCCTCATCAGCCCCATCTTTCAACCAACAAATCCTGTGGCTCTCACTATTCTTAATTGTTGACCTCTACCATCTGTGTCATGCAATGTGGCAGAAACTCTCCCTTCAAATAAAGCCCCATGTTATCTCATCAGAATGTACTTGTTAAAAGTGATAATGGTTCACAATCGGTACTTAGCCATGTGAAATACAATATCCTCTCTTAAAATATGGAGTTTTGGGGTCTAAATTAATACCTTGGTACATAAGTTATTATATTATCTGAAAATTATTTGATTCAAGGGGAGATATCTATGAGATGCTGTTATTATCCAGAGTAGAAATTGCAGAATTTATTTAATTTGAGAAAGGAAGTTACTTTGTGATGTCTATTGCAAACTATTGAGAGTCGTTTAGCCTTTAAAAAGCTACCCTTACATATGTAGTATAATATATAATACTAGAAAAATGTACTTAAGGAAACTACGTTTTCTCATAAAATAAATTTTTAAAAATCTGAAATGTATGTGGCATTGAACTAGTGGTACTGGACTTAAAAAACCCACCTTTCACAGTGAATTCTCTTAGTGTCTGTGGCTCGCGTTGCCCTGAAAAATGAACTCAAAGGGGCACCGTGAATAGAATGTGTGGGCTTAAAATTCAGTGGATTATTCACATCTGTTAGGTGAGAATTAAAGAGCGCTCTGAAATAATGTATTCTTATGTTTTAGAGCTATCACTGCCAAAGGCTACTGACTAGTAAGTATCAACATCTGTGTTACTTCTTCTTTAGATTTCCTGATTCAGTGTGTCTAAACATTTCATTTACTACTGGAATTTTTTAAAGTTGTTTTAAGCCTCTGTTTGATGTACTATTTCACTGAAAGATATTATTAGCAAATATTAGTTAAGGGATTATTTGTACAATTAGCCCTAAATAACAGTAACCAAATGTTGTGATTCGTATTATTGAAAGAACATCAGGCTCTCGAAACAGTAAATAATGGAATAAAAATAAATAAAGGTACCTGTATTTTGACAGTGATATTCCACCTCTGGTTTTCCCATGAGCTAGCGTAAACACGCACACTCTCTCACACACACAATCATTCAAATGCCTTTTCTCTCTCTGACAAAAATATTCATTAAAAACATTTCACTGTGCTGCCTTTTAATATAGCACGGGCATTCAACCTGCGCAGGAAGCTTCCTGGAACCGCACAAATACTGTGTAATTATCTGGTGGCTCCCTGCTGGCTGCTGCATATTCTAAGCACAAAGTGAGCAACGCATTTCTAGAGCCTGACTCCTGTCTTCATTGTCCCTGCTTGGAATATGAAGCCTCACTTCATTATAGTAGACCTGATCAAACTTGATAGATTTAGCCATTATTCTTGACTGTGTCAACTTTCTACAGTTATTTTTTTTTATTTTTTTTATTTTTTTTTACCCTGCTTGGACTCTTTTGTTTTGCCACCCAGGGAATGCAGAATATTCTGAGTATAGGTTTCTCTCTTTCTCGCCTCTTCTCTTTCTTCCCTCCCTCTCTCTGGGCTCTCTCAGCCCCCTCCTTATCCCTCCACCCCATTTCTTTCACCATCGCAGCCCCCTCTGTCTTTTCCCTCTCCCACCCAAACAAACTGAGGATTCAACAAATAATGTTCCTTCCACATCATGTGATTCAAGGAAAATAAGGCTTGCAATTTTTCTCTCAATTGTCCTCTTTGGTTTTGATTTTTCAGTTACTATAAAAGAATTCTGCGGCAATGTTGACACACAAGGCAGAAATGCTTTGAAAATCCTTTTCTATTTCCTGTTAGTAGCACAGTAACTTTTGCTCTATGATGTTGTTGTGGTGATGGTTAGGCTTGGGATTTTTTTTTTTTCTCTCTCTTGGTCTGCTGTATGACAACTTTCAAAGAGCACTTCAGAGTTCATATTTTCAAGGATCATCCACATCAGTGTATCTTATCAAATTTTATAAACGTTGCAGTGCATTTTCTTTGCAAAAGGCATTAGATCATTGTCTAGGCAAATACAGATGTTGATAAAACTGGTTTAGCATAACAGATATCTTTGTAGTTTTTGAGAGTTGCTATGCAACAATAGAGAATTATATCATAGCTCTAACAAAATGTTAAAGTATCAAAAAAATTCAAGCTGTATTATTATAATTAAGATTACACTGACCCCTTATACCGTCACAAAACAAGTTAATCAATATGTCAGATATTTGTTACTGACCTTAAAATACTTATAAGCTCAGTTTATCTTTACCCTAGTTAATGAATATTTTGTGGTGAGATTTTATTCCCTGGGTTTTAATTTTTTTTTTTTCTGTAGCATATATATCCCTTTGGTGGACTCCAGGCACTGTTTAAAAGCAGAAAATAACGGTTAATGTCAAGGTCTGCTCATTGAGTGCAAATTATTAATACAGTAAAAACTTGCAGGTCTTACAAAGTCCTCTCACTCTGCAGGGTCTCTCCACACTCCAAACCACTCCCACTCTGCTTTATTCTGTTTATTTTTTTAAAGCAAAAGCCAGGCTCCCAATATGATGCCTTTCAACAAGTTTGCTCACAGGATTCTTATTGTAGCGTCTGGTTTTGTGCCACAGAAAGAAGGTACAAGCTAGTATGGCTTGAATTTAATATTATCCTCCTTAAATTAAAAATAAAATAATTATTTTTAGAGTGGCATTTTCAGTCACACCAAAAGCTTCAAGGCATCTTAAAATGTAAATTGCCGTGAAGCAACACAAAGGAGAAAGGGAAGATTTTGAAGGCAATCGCACTGATCACTTAATTCAGTCGCTGCATATCCACTTGGCATAAGGTAATTAGAGTGCCACATTGCTGTAAAGACAGAAAGCTTAGGGTCCCATTCTGACTCACCCAGACGATAATACATGATTAGAAGTCAGTGACAGATCACAACTGCTGAATGACCCACCAAGGTCTTATCAAGGGCAAATCGCATAATTAGCATGCACTTCGCTGGCAGAGGAGTGCAGTGCTATTGTTCCCGCACAATCAAATTAGCCCCGCCGATGAGGTCAGTGTTCTGTGACCTTAGAGACATTTCATGTTTTATTCGCCCCTCTTCATCACACATCACACACATGTGCAATGTGCACGTGTGCATACACATTTAAACTGAACCTAAGTTCTTTGGACACTAAAAATATGTTTTATAGAGACAGTTTTGAAGTACACTCCATTGACTCTTTGGTTTATCATGTATGGAATGAGGAATGAGGAAATCAGCTAATGCAGTATGACCCTGGGGGACACACATGTAATGGAGCTACTTTGACATAAATTCAAGCATCTAGTGAGGCCTGGATCTCATATTATTTGTTCTTAATACATCTGCAGCATCCCACGTGTACTAATGAAGTCCTAATTCAAGCTTCAGGTCTCTCCTTCCTTCTAGTAATCAGAATGCCCCAGTGAATGTGTCCACTCTGCCTTCACCCCATCTACACTTCCCTCTAGTGTTGTCCATTTCTAGGACCCAAAACTTCTCTCAGAAAAGACAATGTTTTGGAAGTGGCTGAGGTCCGTTATACCTCCAGACTATACTTGCAGCCATAGTACCAGCCCGTTGTGCCACCAATGATCCCCTGAGTACAGCTGTTGCAGGGACCAAGGCTTTTCTTTTCTATCACTCTGCAAAATTGGACCCTCTTTCCATTTTCAGCAATGCGGGGATCCAGGTAGAGCCTTTCAGTGAAACAACTTGAATGACTAGCTTGAAGGCTGTTTTGTTTTCCATCCTGAAAGTCACTTTCTCACTTGTTCTACGCACTCTCTCCCGTGTTCACGCACAAGAGGGGTCTTTTGGCACTCAGCACAGAGCAGGAGCGTGTGGTATCTCTGCCCCGTGATGTCCATCATTCCGCTGTCCTCTCTCTGTACCAGGTGTCACCACTCACACTCCTGGAATCCATTCTGCTGGCAGTACCTGCTACTGAAATTTTTATTGATTCTTTTAGAGAAATTGTTTAATCTTATCAAATTAAAGCCAATTTTTGAGTCCTTTAACGAAGATAATGAAAATATTTTATTTTATTAAGAGCGAAATAATTTCAAATTTTTAAGCGCTGAATCTTGCCCAAATATGCCTTACGATTTGCTACTATTAAGATAAGGCTCACGCGAACTGAGACTTCATGACATTTTCAGAAACATCTAGTCCAAATTTTAGTGCTAATGAGAAGTCTAGGGAATATTGATTTGTGTAAGAGGAAGGGGCTCTGGCTCGAGGCTATTGTTGGGAGTGGGGGTTGCGTGAGGTGTGAGAAGCTTTGGCTATCTGGTGCAATCAAAAATCAATGGACCAAATATCAGATGACTTGGGTCTAGTCCTGGCTTTGAACTCGGCCAGGGCATTTTTCATTCTTGGCCTCAATGTCTTTATCAACAAAATGACTAGATTTGGCAAGAGGCTGTCTCTGATCCCTCCTAGCAATGTAAAAGTTTTGTCCCAGTCCATTTGGTTGTATGTTTTAATCAGCTGCAGTTCTTAATGTTTGCACATCACAACTCTGATCATTGTAACTGATAGTAGTAAGTCAGTCACAGATAGGGGACTTGAGACCTTGAAGTTCTAAAACACACAAGAAAGAGGGGGTGTGAGCATATCTATTGTTTACGAGATTCCCTCCCCCTTCCACCTTTGATGCATACACCTTCTATAATTAAACACCCAGGAAGGAGAGAAACCAATGAAAGCACAACTGATTTATGTTTAAATAATATGTTTCCAAAGTGTCACTGAGCAGGCAAGTTCATCTTTGAGCCAATTAAATAATTCCAGCTCCAACTTGGCCCCTTCTGTAATTGTTCTATTTTGTGATGCTTGCATTTTAATAGGGATGCATTTTCACAACTGTACAATGGTACTCCCATGTTTTCTTGGGTAAATAAAGGATTTTGATTGACTTCTGTTTTCTGAAGCTGAACGATATGGATATTTTAAGAGAAGGAGATTTAAATTAGAGTTTAGCAGTCCAGGATCCTCTCTATGAATTTATTTCTAAAGTATATTTTGTTTATTTAAATGCCTTGGCCTTTTGTGCTAAATGCCTGGATGAAACTTTTTTCTTGTATGGCACAAAGATAATTTCTAAAGGTGTTATTGATTGTGCAAACACGGGAACATTTTCCTTCAATGAGAATTAATATTGTCTGTCTATGGAATGGTAGTAGTATTCAGTGTAACACAAAAGTTCCTGAAAACATATTTATAATGATTGTGATAAGCTATTCCATCCTTCTGGTATTTAGCCTTCATGGTAACTTCTTTTTGATGAAAAAATATAGAGAATTATGCACAAAGGAGCGGTTTTTATACTTGTAATGGAAATATTAAAAAGGGACCCATTTTTACAAATTGTCTATCTAATAGAGATTTTTACAGCATCCGTAAAATATAGACATTGTATCTTTCAGAAATCTATCTGCTGTAAGGGTGTGTTCTAATTTGCACAAGGTGTATATTTTCATATGTGTGCTCCATGTACATTATATGTATCACATATAAATATAAATCACAGTACCCAAAGTCTCAGGGGAACCCCCCCACACAACCTTAGTCATCTAGTGCAAACCATGAAAGTCCCCTAACAAACAGGATTAAAATTCACTCCTTTCAACCACCCCAGACATTTATTCCTTCCTTTTCATTGAGCTACATTTGTCTGATTTAACAAGATAAGATTTGAGTGCTGATGCAGCCCGTTGTTAATGTAGCAGCCGCATCCACCATACCATCGACACTCGGCATCAGAGGAATGCATAAATCAGGTATTCAAAAAAAATTAGATATGCAGCACACCAGTTTTATAGTCCCAGCCTCAGAAATTGAAATGGCCCAGATTAATGTATTATATCTTACACACTGTCCGAGTGAATCAACTTTAATATATTGAACAGATTCGCAGAACAAGACTTTGTTATCTAAGGAGCACTCGGAAGAAGGAATTGACCTGAGGATTTGATTTGGTTCAGGTAGTTCATGTTGTACAGCAGCATTTGAATAGTTTCACATAAAAATAAAATTTGTATTAGAAATATTTCACATCATTTCTGGGCTCATCCGCACGACAGTTTTGCAGAGGGCCAATATTATAGAAACAATGTCCAGCCAAGATATGATTTTAACCTTTGCTTCTGACATGGCAAAACAATATAATTGTAATTTTAATGCAAGCTGCTGTTTCTCAGCAAGGCAGCTTGTACAGACTGACTTTAACTAGTTTGGATTTTGACTGGAAATGAAATGGCCATTGAATTGCTCATACAATAGAAGCACCACAATTTGTAGCGTTCCGTTCCCAGAGGCTCAGTCGGGTCTGAAGCTGTTCTGTGAAGAAGCTGCTTTTTATAATGTTGGATGCCATTCCAAGGAAGGAAGGGCTTGGTAGCAATGTGAGGTTGTGAGGTAGTAGCTCTTTTTCTTGCCAGGCTGGGATAGCCAAGACGAGGAAACAGTTTGGGGATTTGAAACCAAGGATGATGTGGTCTTTCCCCCTGACCGCCCAAAAGAGGGGAGGGATGAGGAGAAGAGCAAAAATTGAAGTCTGGGGAGAAATAGTCTGCATTTGGGGAGTACACAGCAAAGTGTTTCATTCTCCCATGAGTTTCTCCTTTGTTTCACGTTCTAGGGGGTCCTCTTTGTGTGACCTCAAGATCTGCAAGGTTGTGCTTTCTTTACAATGATGGAGCCTGAAATCCTATCTTAGACTCCTCGACAATATCAGCTATGTGAGCCATGGCAGATTATGAGCTTCCCCCCACCCAGAGATGGGATTCTACCTATTTAATGCATTTGCTGGAACAAATGCTGGCAGTAGTGATCATGATTTTCTCATTGAACTCAGAAATAGGCAGAGAAGAGTCATGAGATGTAAAGACAGCAAACAGACACACAATAGGTCAAACACTAGTTTCTATTACCTATAGATGCAATGTAAACAAGAAGCCAGAGGGAAAACATGCTTTCTCCTAGGATGGCACTCCCGGTCTTGTTGGCCTTAATATCAATTCTTTTGCCTATGTACCCATTTCCCATGCCTTTGGTTTATTCTGGTTTTGCAGAGATTGAAGGTCCAAATAATCTCTCAGGTAATAAGAACTAAAAGGCTTGCTTTGGCACATTCAGTCAACTTCATGGATTGATGGCTAATGCCTGCTTTTCTGTGAAGCCATATGTGAGCATTTCTGACATCAGAAATCTGGTTATGTTTTTACAACTATTACTGCTTCTCATCTGCCTAATTCTCATTTACTCTTCAGATGTCAATATAGATTTTTTTTTTTTGACTGGGAACCCACACCTCAGCCCTCTTTTGCCCCCTCCTCCAGCAACCAAATCTAGGCTGGCTACCCACCTACATGCTCTGCTTGCATCCTGTGTTCCCCCTTGTCACGCATGTATCTGCTATTTTGTAACTGCTGATTTAAGTTTTTTTCTCCCAAGAGAACTCAAAACTCTTTAAGACTGCCCTTTTCATAATTATATCTCCCATTCTTCACACAGTGCCAGGCACAAAATAGATTTTCACAAAGTATCAGTGGAATTCACTTATTCATTCATTCATTCAGTGACTATTTTTGAATGCCTACTATGTTTCAACACTGTTCCAAGCTCCAGAGACACCACAGTGAACATAGCAAAGTCCCTACTCTCACAAAGCTTACGTTCTAGAATGGGTGACAGACATTAGCAAACCAACAAGTATTAAATGAGCTATATAAAATTTGACCATAGGAGATCTACAGAAATGGCAATTTCATATGGTCCAACCTAATAATCGTATGCCCTGTGGAGATAACGAGCACATCAGTGCAGTAATGGTGTTTGACAACATCATCTGAGCCATGTTACACTGTAAAAAGCTCCTGCTTGAGCTTATTATATTTTAACATAAGAATTCTCCAAAAATCATCAGACAAAAATTGGGCACCATTAGTCAGATGGAATATAATAGTTGCTCTAATGATGACTGAAACAGCAGTACTCATGCCCCGTTATGTGTGTTGCTCCGCAGCATGTGCGTGGTAGCTCCAGGCCTCGCCTCTGCACTCGGGGTCTCAGCACACCCTCCCAGCCCCAGAGAGCCAGCGCTCGCCAAGTCCCTCTGTGGCGCAAGCTGGGTCTGTGGCCCACAGGGTTCTCGCAGTACCGCGGTGACTCTTTTGCCTCCAAACCTCTGGCCCTTCACCTTGGCTGCAGTCGATCACTGCCGCCACGCTGGGACGAGTGACTCTGGGATAAGCCAACACAAATGAGACCGGCAGTGTGTCCACCTCCTCCTTGCCCAGTGAGCAGCACCAGCGTCTGTAATTGTATTGCAAGTGGCCAGTGTGACCCTTTTCCCTGCTGACCCTTGCCCTGCTCAAAGACCGCCTTGGGGCCCCTGATCTGTGTCCTCAGAGTGGCCATTCGATGGTTCCCAAGTCCAGGCCCCTGAGGGGACATGCTTTCCTCCGGCAGGCACATTTGGTGCATTATTTCTCACAGCATGTTCTCGTTGTAACATCCAACTTTGACAGCGCACATTCTCTGAACGTGTATGGGAAAGTGTCAGAAAAAGTGCTAACATTTCTACAAGTTCGGATCATTAATTTTCTCAAGGAATTACTAAATAAAATGACGTTTTAAAAAAGCCCTCCTACGCTGCCATTTCTAAAGTTTTATTTTAAGTGTTGTGTGCCCTTAACTGCTTTTTCCCCACTTTGTACTTAGCTTATTTTTTTCCAGACTAAAGTTTATAGTTCTTTTATATGATAAATATGATAATTTTTCTTTAATTTTAAAATTGTATAGCAAACAATGCTGTTTGGTAGCTTTTGCTGGAATTATAAATGACTCTCTTTTTTTTAAAAGAAAATCTAAAGCAAAGATAAGCAATGAAAATCTGCTACATATACAAAATATGGTTAATTTCTGTCCCTCCAAGACTCTGGGGTTGGTGGATGTGTTTTGATTGCTCAAGCTGACTAAAGGCCCAGGGCATATGTCTTATTCGGACCATCTCTACAGCAGCTAGTACAAGACTCTGTGCACTAGGTAGGTTAGAATGGCATTTGTGGGGAAAAAAAAAATCATCCCAGCTATTCTGTATTAAGCACATGCTTTGTGCCAGATCTCACTGGACCCTGCATTATTGCATTATGAAGAGTATTCTTCCCATTTTACATGTAGGCAAATCAAGGCCCACTGTGTGTGTGTGTGTGTGTGTGTGTGTGTGTGTGTGTCCCCAAATTTACGCAGCCAGGAAGTGACAAAACCAGAATCCAAATTCAGGTTTCCAACTCTAAAAGCCCCCCGCCTCTCCACTTTGTTACTCAGCTTCTGACATGGTAGGGTCCTCATGGTATGGTAGGTGGATCCCAACTGTTCAGCAAAGGAATGCATTTGCCATCAGGAAATGGTTGAGATACTCATTCATATTAAAATTGAGTTCTACTGTGTATCTGCTCTAGGCTTGTTTAGGGCACTATTGGAATCATTTTCTTTCTTCTTTTTTCTTTTTTAAATTGTTCTTTTTTTCCTAAGGACTTGAACCTTTCCAAAGACCTCTTACCTTTGACCTCACACACCCTGACATCAGGACACCTACACAGTAACCTGTACAATGGTGACAGATGTCCTCCTGCGACTTCTCTTCCTATCCTAATCCTAACAGACGACTTGGAGACGCATGAATATCTTCCAGCAGTCCTGTGTCACTCTTTTTATTAAAATAAAAATAAAGGGCTCCAACCCCTATGATATAGATTTTCCTACGGTTTCTGGAGACTTGAGAGTGAACGGGAAAAGCTGTATTCGCCCAGACTTCGTTCACTCTGAGTTCTTACTTTCTCTGAACTCTCTCCACATCGCTCACCTGCATATATGAGTACTATCTTCATTCCCTCAAGTACCACAAAAAATGAGTCATTATACATAATATGCATTTATGATGGTTTCCAATAGTAGAGAGGGTTTATAGCATTGAAAGAAAATAACTTTATATTGGCCATGTGACATTTCTGCTCATATAGGTTTTTGAATATCCTCATTGCAGGTGTGGCCTGGTCTTCCCTAGGACTCAGCCTTGGGCCATTACACTGGGTCTTGTTCTTCCTATTGTAACCTTTTTATTGCTTCTGTTCTCCCCTCAGATTTTCAACCTTCCCCCTCACTCTCATCCTCCCAGTCTACCAGAGGAAAACTGAAAATTCCTATACGGTTGTTCTGCACAGCATTTGAACACTACTTTTTCCCATTTCACACTTCATACAGGTATCTACTTTTGCATAACTAAAAAAGACGCACTAACTGGCTATTTTAAACAAAGAGCCATCTACTACAGAATGATTTCAGGAGCTTTCCTAGAAAGGGGAAGGCATTCTATTTATCCTGTTTTTCTAAATCTCACATTGCTCTCATACTGACTTTTTGTGTACAGTGGTCTGATCTGGGTTTGACTGAATGCTGAGTTCAGCTAGTAACACGTCCTCTCCTTTCTCTGCTTCCCCAACATACTTGGTTGATATTTTTGTGACTCAAGAAACCAGGTTTAGGGGTCCTTGACATCGTTACTCCCCCTAGGGACTGAGAGCTAATCTTCAAATCAAAGTGCTGAGCCTCTGTGTTGGTTTTCTCTATTCTCGGGTACCCTGTACAGAAATACCACATGAATATGAGTCTAAGTCATTTATTTCTATCCAGAACTAAACTTGAGTTAGTTGTAATTAACCTGTAACTTAACCAGCCACAGTGCCTTAACAATTTGAAAGGTAATTATAAGATGAAGCCTATGTATAGTGATAATAACTTAAATGGCTACCACATATTAATCATTTCCTACCTGCAAAGTACCATGTTTAACAAAACATATCATTTAAGCTTTAATCAAGCATTATGCTATAGAAATTGTTAATCCATTTTACAGGCCAAAAAACTGAAGTACTGAGACTTTTGTGAATTGCCCAAAGTCACAGAAACAAGTAACAGGATCAGAAGTTGAGTCTTTTTGTCTCAAGAGTACAAGTTTCTAACCATGCTACTATATCACCTCTTTACTCAGGGGATAAAGGGCTAGCTTCACAAATAATCTGAGCCAATGGGCCCTGTGGCTTTAGGTTAGAAATGGACAAAGTCGAGAATCCTTTAAAGCCAATTAAAGGGAAAAGGAGGTGCTACAGATTCAAGCATTTTCTTTGACCAGAGCTAAATGTATCTTTGATATAATTATTTACATTGCTGGGACAGCTTCTTATCATCACTTAATAATCTAGATTCATTGGAACATCTTTTAACAATCCATTGCTCATTCATCTCCCCTTTGTATCTCTCTGGAAAGTTCTTACAGCATGCCTTGAAGCTCACCAAATGAATCCATTTTTCCAAAGCACATCAAACCAAGCATTTGGATAACATCGAAAACATCTTGTGAGAATTTAGAGTTGATTTTATGGTGCTTCTAAAGCATGTTTAGACTATGATTCAGAACATTCTTTGTTATTTATCTTACATACTTGGAATATTTGAGACATGCTTACCTGAACATCATGTTTCTCTTCTGTGCCTCCTTTAAAAATGGTGCTCCACTAGCACGAAGCCTAGTGAGTCGTTGGTACATGTACCGATGGGCTCCCAAAAGGCCTCCCGCTCCGAGGTTTGCTGTCACTGTGAGATCGCACAGAGGCCACTCGGACAGTCCTTTTTTTCCTAAACATTTTTTAGACACTCTAAAAAAGAGCGTATGAGCATCTGAAAAAGACTAAGAAGCTCATGGTGACATTCTCAGAGCCGATCTAAACACTAACAATCCAAAAAAGAAACAGTTTAAGTGGAAAACTCAGCCAGTCATTCAAATGTTTTAACATTCTACATCTAGATGTTTTCAGTGTCGGTAGCATATGAACAAAGCCATAGTATTTTCCTGGCCAGTGGTCGAAATGCGGTATTTCTGGACATTCCTGAGATTTTTTTTGTTTGCTTAGATAAAGAAAAGATTATCTTAACCTTAGAATTTAGTGATGAACGGGACCTTGGAAATTATCTAGTCTGTTGGATGAGCACCCATGAGGATGTAACTTGGCCAGTCTTAGTCACATTCTTAACTCCAGAGGCAGCAACGAAATAGTTCTGCTTCTCGTTGAGTCTTCTTATAGTTCTGTCATGATGGATTTTCTTTTTTTCAGGGGAAAGGAGAATGGGTAGCTAGAATAGTCTACTTTTGACACTGGTTAGACCTTTTTATTTCCAAATATAGATGTTATTATGCCTGCTTAGGTAGGATTTAAAGCACAAGTTGTTGCATAATCATCATCATCCCCATCATCATATATGTGAGGTGAATACACTGTATGTACAAAACCCTTGACTAGTGAAGAGCATTAGGACACCAGCCCACACTTTCCAATGGCATCATTGAAACTAATCATTCATGCAAAACTAATATTTCAGAGAATATAATGCAGCCTGAAGGAAATCAGGCCTTCGATTAAATAGATCTTGAATATATTCGACCTTCTCTGAAAACCAACTTTTCCATGAGAACAAGTATGTAAACAAATGTCAAAAATATTTGATGCAAATAACTATATTTTCATAGCATAGCTAAGGGAAGCAAGTACGTGCGAATAGGAGGAGGAGGTGGGCATGTAGTGGCTACATCTACAGATATGGGTCATACCAATGTAACTTTAATGGCATAAAGACAGTTTTTTGAAGCTATTGGCAAACGTACGGGGTCTGAGGAATGTAGGAAAGACCAACAGATAAGAGGCTATGAACAAGCTTATAAAAAGAAAACAAGACTAATTTTATTAATCTGCTCACTTTTGCTTTTAAGAAAGTCCTAAAGGGTCATATTTTAGAAACTTTACTCCCAAGGATACCCTTATACTCTAAAAAGAAAACCTGAATATTCTCTTCTGATTAAAAGAAAATTAATTAGTATGTGTTATTGTTTCAATGTTCCAGCTTTTATTTTATACCATTCATTTTGATAAAATTGGAAGCAGTTAAGAGCCTGCCCTCTGCTGTGTTGAGAGAGTTTTTGGTTCCTGGGTAAGTCCCCAAGAGCACTGGTCCTCAGATTTTTCTTCCTTGAGAAGATCACCTCCACCCCCTGGCTATCCCACCAGCAGTACTGCCGAAACCATGCACCAGCATAAAGCACAGATTGCTGCCCAGCTCCTTGGAGAGGGGCCAGTGCATTTGTCAGGAATTGAAAAGTTTTGGAGCCAGTTCGAGGACTTTCTGGTACACAAAGCGTTGGCTGGAAATGTGGTAAGTATTAAATGGGATGTTAATTTTCATGAATATTTTCCTCATGGTTGTAGCTTGTGGTCATTGAGCAATTTAGCAATCACCATGTGGTCTGTTGGATACACAGCCTGGGTGAAGTTCAAGAAATTAGCAGACAGTCATTGGGGAGAAGGCCAGAGCTCAAATTTATGTGTGTTTTCACTTTTTAAAAAATTTTTATTTTTTCTTCTATCCACTTCAGGAGATTGCCGATTCTTTATTAATTCTTTTGTTTCAACCATATGCCTGAAACCTGTATGTACCTCTCATATTGATGTGCCTTGACATTTCCAGCCATTTCACTTAGCCTGTGTTGGTCAGACTCCTGTTCTGGCTCTAAAATCTTTGATCTAACACTCGTTGGCCAGATCATTCTTGCCTCACCATGTAGGATATATTGCATCATTAATTCCAAGGATACTTAATGCACAGGTACAAGGCATTCCCAGTTTCGTTCTTTTATTCAAAGTGAAGAGAGTTTGTTAGAGTTCTGGAAGTTACAGGCCTGGCCATAAAAAAGATATTTGATATGAAAACTATGAAAAACCATGGCCCTTTATTTGACATGAATACAACCTTACTTTCATATGGTGCTCTTCCTACATCATACGGTCTTAATTAGCTCTCACAACACCTCGTGTGGTGTCTAAGGCTGGAACTCGATCACAATCCCATCATTACAGGATCCTACAGTCCCTAGAGGTGAAAGTGGGTTGCCCAAGATCACACAACTAGGACTGGAAGACTTACTTGTCTCCTGCCACCAGCCACATTCTCCTTCTTCCTCATCATTTATCCCTAACTCAATGACCAAGCTATGCCATGAAGAATTTGTTATTACTAACAAAAATAACAAAACTTGCCCATAACTCATCTTTCTAAATTTTCATAAATTAAAGCAAATCAGGTTTCCATTCTCACTCACTTATATTCTAATTGAATATAAGAATTTTTTGAATGTAGGAGAAAGGATGGAAATATCACAGATGTACTAGGAGTTGTGTGTGGCACATGAGTGTCAGAGTATCTCATGAGTGCAACTGGGGGAAAGGATACAGCACACAAATGGTGTCTGAGACCTTACTGATGAGAGTTGGAGAACCCTCTATTGTACTACTCACTGCTGACTACTGTATTACTCGCTGACTACTGTATTAAGAAAAGCTCTACAAACAGGGTACCTTTAGTGATCCTCATTATTTAAATGCTATCCATAATAGAACCCAAGAAATTAGACTTTTCAATATTCTTTATCTCCGGTTCAAGGAAAGAAAGTTCTGACATCTGCTGTTGCTTCTTGAGAATTAAATACTAAATCAATCTGAAATAAATATCTAAAGGTTTACTAATAAAAAATTGTGTTTTTTTAATCCAGCTTAGGGATTATTCACATATAATTAGTAAAATAGAGTGAAGTACATTATATGTTTATATATTTTTATAAATACATTTGTACATTATATATTTATTCTTGAATTTACAAATTCATCTGTGTAAATTATATGAGCAACATATTTTTAAATTCAATATCATCAGAAAATAAATTATCCTGCGTATGTGAAACTTCGACTTCCTTATCTAAACACTTACCTTTTTAATATTTTAACTGTTTTGATGGAATTTCGTATAAACTGTCTTCCCTCCCAGGAAGAAAAGAGAAAGATGAAACTCATTTAGTTTTGTTTGTTTGTTTTGTTTGTTTGTTTGTTTTTTGGATGCTGTGTCAATATTATCAACAGAACTTATTTGTTCTGTTCTTTTACAAAAATACCCTCAGGTGAGGTGGCCTTGAAGATTATTTGAGATACTCTGTGAATAATACTTTTTGTGTCTCTTATCAGGATAACTCTATGTTTTAGAAGTTTCTGCCTCATAGTCCCAAGCATTCTTGTATTTTGCTTCTTCTTATCTGCCTTAAAATACAACACATGATATAAAAGCATAAATATAATGTCTAAAATAAGAGTTAATAGGCTCTGAGTGATTAAAGTATGTATAAATTTGGGGGGCTTTATTGTGTGGAATAATAACCCCGAATTGCTGATTCCAGGGGCCCTTTTTTCTCTGCTTTTTCTTTGGTTTCCAGATGGGATATAAAAAATGAAGGTTGCCTAATAAGCGAAGTGTTACTCTCCATTAAAAAACAATGAGGTGCATATGAATGCTTTAAATCTTACGGGATTAGCAGTGTTTAGTTTAGGATGACCAAAGGATAAGCATGGAGTGCTTCTGGCTGTGCATATAAGAGGAGTATTTTTATTTGTGTTTTGTCAAGGATGAACCTATGAGCACACTACAAAAGGACAGTGCCTCTTTAACAGAGACTCTGGCTTCTGTTCCTGGGAGCTTCGCAGCATTGGTTCGTTCGTAAAGCAGCATGAAAGAGTTGATTTTCATTTTATGTTGTGCTCGTGAGGCATTAGCATGATGTTCTAACACTTGTAAATGAATACAGCTCTTGCCTAATCTGTCATTTTAATGCCTTATAGATTTTATTTCACTCGATGTTGTACCAGATTCTCAATAATAATAATCAACTGCTTTGTTGTTCTCTTGCAGAAATTTAATTTCTGCAGTGGGTGTGCAACTAATAAAAGATGTTGCTTGAGGAAACAAAAAATAAATATGATGAATCATAAAAGTTGGGTGGGGGAGAGGGGATGTTGCTCCTAGATGAAAGACAATTACTGAACCAGTGGCGAATGTGTCGGATTCTCGTATTGTCAACAGCTTAATAACCCTCGCGTCTTTAGCCACACTGCTTATGTCTTTGAGTGTTAACCTCATGGACTTGGTGTTTTCTACAATTTCATTTAGAAGCATTAATATAAAAGGTGAGGGAGTAAAACAACTCTTCTCTTTACTTTGCACCCTAGATAAGTTTGCTCAGGGTTGCCATTTTGCCACTCACACATACCTTTTATCTTTTCCCCTGTCACAAGCTATCTAGAAGAGCAGCATTAAAGGCAGCTGTGTGGGACTCGGAGTATTGGCAAAGACTGTAAAGTGGAAAATAAACAGTGTGTCTATCACCAAGCTACAAGAACACAGCACTCATAGAAGTGAAATGACAGTCAGTGGCAAGCAACTAATTGGTCACCAGCTTTGGAAGAAATATATTCTTCCAGGCCTCTGTCATTTACCATGTTCTTTAATGAAAAAAAACAAAAACAAAAACAAAAACAAAAAACAAAAAACAAAACAAACAAACAAAAAACCCCACCAGGTTAAAGTCTTGGCTCTAACCCCTGAAAGAAAGAAAATGAAGAGTTAAGGCGGCAAGGCTGGGCAGGTACTTTGGAGACTGAGTAATTGGAGGCATCCACTGCTAGAAAAATAGTAGGCTCCCTGCAAAATAATTAATTCACCCCCTCGCGCACAGGTACTGTGTGGGTCCAACACCAGTTATGTGATGAATGTTGTATTTCACACAGCTTCTACCTGAGAATCTAGGCTCAAGTGAATTTGGAGGGTGACCGAATTTTCATTAGCGTCTGCCTTCTTTATCTCCCAATTTTGTCCATCTGATTTATAATTTTTTCTTGGAAGATTGATGCATTGATGAGATACAGGAAAGCAAGAGGAAACATGTTTATCTACCAAAAGTGGGGATAGGAGTCTGAAACATAAACATTCAACTAAGGAAAAGAAAGCCAAATGCGAGGTAACAGACATTTATAGTATAGTGTAATAGTAAATTAAAATATATTAAAAAGAACCTTAAAATATAAATGAATTTACTTAAACTGGACATCTTGAATAGGGAAACAAAAGAATAAGAAAGAACTCTTCACCCAGAGAAGTGCCTTGTTTATGTATTTAAGTATATATCCATATAGGGCGTCTCCATTCAGTATAGCTTGGTTGACTGATGCCTTGGTGTGTACTGAGACTTTGGACTCAAAAAGCAAGACATCATTATGATCGGTTGTCTTAATCTGCAGAAGAATGTAGTCTAAGAATTGTAAGATAGTTTAAAATTATATAGGTTAAAATAGCTTTATCAATTTAAGCACTGTTTCAGTGCTGTTGAGCCTTGCATAGATGGATGTGAGAGAGTCCACAAACACTCTGGAATTATACCCCTTATTTTGCATGAATATATGTGCATTTTAGGAGTGCCGAAGATCACTGGCTCTCCTTGTATCCTCGGAGAGATGCGAAACCAGAAAGAAACTAAAAAACACTTAACCATGTACTCTGAAGAAAAAAGAAGAAAAGAGAAGGAATAAAAAAGAATACATTTAAGGAAATTCAGGATTTAGATGTTCATGAAAGTCACCTCTAAGTAGGAAAGAATTGATTAAACAACTTTTTACATTGTTTGCTTTCATAACTTGCTATTAATCAGAGGAAGAATCACCTTACAATTTGAAATCGGATCCTTTTGCATCCTTGTGACTTCATTTCCATTTTTAAAACAAATGTGTGCTATTGTTCTATTTTTTGTCCCCTTTTGGCCTTTACTGAAGTAATAATATGTAGTTTGCCAAGGATTTGCATTGAATAACACTGGTCACCATGAGAACAGGCCTTTGTGACTGCAAGGAATGTAGCTGACCCAGGGCCTCAACTGCTGCATTAGCGATCCGACGCCGCCGTGTGGGTCTGGGCTTCCCACCTGCCGCTTCCAGCCCGTGAGTGAGCCCGGTATCATTATTGGGCAGGCCTATTCCTAGGAGATCCAGGATCTTCCAATGGGCAAATTTGGCTGAAGGACTGCATGATGGCTTTGCTAGACTTTCCTTAGAAATAAATGCATGGCAGTTTAAGATACTTCTGCTTAATCTCTTCCTTCCCACTCTCCTTCACTTGGAACCTGACAGTTCTCCCAGCCTCTCCTGCCTCTCGCTCCATTTTCTTTCACAGGTGTTTCTTCTAATACATTTCTTACACATGGAATCCCATCTTGGCATTTGTTTCACAGAAGATCTGGACGAATGCAGTAATAAAATTCACATTTTTTCATCATCCACTATATGCCAAGTAATGTGCTACTTTGTTGTCTCATTTAATCCTCAGATCCCAAGAGATAAGAATACATTTCGTTTACAAGAGTAAAAGCAGTTGCTCAGAGGGGTAAAATTACCTGATATTACACAGCCAATAGATTGCAATTACCATTTGAAGAAGGTTCTGTTCTACACCAGAGCCCTGTTCTACACCATGGTCTCTATCACTGAACTATAGCCTCTTTGAAGCAATGTAATCTCCCCCACATTATATTATCACTAGTAACTGTTGGATTTTTCCTTGAATGTAACCATGATTGAAAAATGATGGGATGGGTATATAGTCATGTGTTCTATTTGGCTTCGTGTCGAGAGGCTGTGACATGAAAATCCTGCTTTCACTACTGGAGGAGTTTGGAACTGATTGATGTGCAGAGGAGTCAAGTCATTTATCCGAAACTGCCACCCACAGGTGCCTCAGTTAGTGTTGTCCATGCATCCATTTGTGTCTGGGGTTAAACTCAGCTCCTGGGAATGAGAGAGCCCGTTCACAGAGTGGAAGCTCCAGCTTCTCTATTCCCCCTACCGCATGTGACTCTCATCATTGCAGAGAAGTCATAGGGTCAGAGCCCGGGTTTTTGTTGTGGTTGTTGTTGTTTTTAAAAAATGAGAAAAATAAATGTTTCTCTTTCAAGGTTCCTTTTTGATAGTGTTTGCTAGACAAAGTAGAATTTTCACAGCACAAGTCCTTAGCTCAAGAGCTCCACTCAGTCAGCAGTTATTTTATGTGCCTTTTATCCAGCCTTTCTCATTAAAAAAAAAAAAAGGAAAAAGAGAAATTTATCCACTCAAAGTGAGCTTTTTGCTAAACTTGTGTCTTTCCCTTGTTTGTCATGTTAATTACATCCCAAACAGGCCCCTTTCAGAGAATTCTGCAATCAAATTCTAAAACCCCATCAGATGTACACTGGCTTTTAAAGTGGACCTGTTTTCCAAGTAATAATGAATTTGGTATTATACCTACCTCTAAAAAAGTGCAGTTTCTGTTCCTTGGTATATCTGTTCCTTCATGCACCTTATGACCTACAATGGCAAGATATCTAATCTCTTATTTCTCAGTTTTCTTACCTTTAAGATGGAGTTAATAATATCTTCTCTTGGAGAATTATTGTATAGAGTGTACTATGTGCCAGGCATTCAATTTATATCAACGTTTGTTAAGTAAATAAGCAGATCTTGCTTAGCTAGTTTTTGGTGATACAGTTTTACATTTCTGTCATCAGTAGTCCTATTCAGCAAAATATACAAAGGCAGAGACTTTATCTGAAGGCTTCGTGGCTAGACAATACCTATGGGTTCAGACGCCTTTAGGAAGCAATTTTCCACAGGAATGGCAGAATCTATGGAATTTCAACTTAACATACTAGGTACTCAGTGAATATCACAAAAGTGTAAAGAAAATAAGGGAAAGAGAGTATGTGATATATGATGGGCTTGAACCCTGAAAGTAAGGGAGAAAGCAAACGTGTCTATTAGTTAAAGTTATTTTCAACTTATTTTCAGTTAATAGAGGACTGATTATCGAAGAGTTACTTAGACTCCCTTCAGTATGAATATTGAATATGGAGTTTCCTAATTACAAAAACGCTTGAGAGTTAAACCAATGAATAAGTCAGTGAAATTTCGTTGCAGAAGTAAGTAGTGATTACTATTTTATCACTGTGCAGAAAATTTCCTGCTCATCCAAAGTGAGATCATACTTACCTTCTAGCCTACTCTGTTTGTATTTAAACTCTAAAAGCAAAACAGGACCAAAGGACACACAGAGTTTTTCCAAAGAACTTAAAGGGCTATGATGGTGGCCGAAATTTTGGCGGGATAAATATATCTGAAGATCTGTCAACCATGGTTACAGATTGACTGGAAAAGTTATCAGTTTAAGAAGGAAGATGCCAAAAAACCCTGCCTGTCTTAAATAACAAATTAAACTCATTTGAGAGGGAGAGGGGTTTATGTGGTTCCTAATTGGACGGTTTCTTTCTGATCCAGGAGAAATGTAGAAATCCAGTGGAGTCTAACATTAGATTTATATGTAGTATGGAATCAGCTTAATAGGACCTTATAAAGCTTAATTGAGCACTTTTACAAGAGGAAATGTAGTCATAACCCAAGGACCGCCTAAGAATGAGAAATATTTATAAAAGGAAATTTTGTAGGTTCCCCGGCCAAGCTTCAGAATAAATACTGGGAAAGTCTATGATAAAAGCAAATCCGCTTTTTCCTTAGTCACTACTACATCATAATTCTGCCTTGTAGTATAATTATGTGTGTACCTATCGTATTCCATCCTACCGAATGAGCTCTTCCTAGGCCAATTCCATTTAATCATTAAATAAACTAGGTATTGAATCCCCGTTTTGTTGTGAGCACTAGTAACACAAAGGAAAAAGAAAGAAAAAGACAATCATCAGCTTCAAGGAGACCATCGCCTATTGGGGTTCAATGTAAAGGATTAAATTTGTATTTCCTAGTGCAGCAGTGAGATGTGCACATTGAGGGTGTAGAAAGATCATTTTTAATACTATTAGAACATTAGATGATATTAGATAATATAGAACATCTATTTATATTTTTTTAATGAGAAATTATGTTTTGCTAATAAGAAATATGTGGATTTACATATATATCATTATACATCATTGTTTGCTAAACATACTTTTAGGGCAGAGAGGAAAAAGTTCAAAGACAACTATTATAAGACATGGTACTTTATACCCACTGGATGTCAGTAAACAATTGTTGAATGAAAAGATTTATACCTCAAGAGAGTAAATTTTTCTATTTTCCCAGGTGCACTAAAATCCACTTCATGCCCTTTTATTCTCCTGTGCCTCCTCTTCTGCATGTTGCCTCCATGATCAGATTGCCTCACTGGCTTATATAACTCATAGCTCCACCTACCCCACTCCCGACCAACTCAGAACTCCTAATTCAACTTTTCAAGTTAAATAAAATTGAATTGAATATTTCTCTTGAATATATTTCTGATAACATTTTTATAAGATAATGCACAGCAAGCTTCACAGAGGATTTATTTCAGTTCCCAAGTGCGCGCATTTCAAACCCAATGTTGTTGGCTTCCATATCAGTGAGCACATGAGGCAACCTCAGTGGGCCACCTGAAATGAGAAAATGTAGTCATGATTATGTTTATAACCTTTCTCCCCCCAAACTGTAGCTCTAGTTATTAATGCCCCTTTGATAAAAAAAAAATGTTAGGATTTATTTTGAGGAGTTATGGTAGGGTTTCTCACCGTTTTCACTATTGACATTTGGGACCAGTAATTCTTTGTGATGGAAGCTGTCCTGTGCAAGTAAGATGTTTAGCATTATCTCTGTCCACTACCCATTAGATATCTGTAGCAGTCTCTTCCCTTCCCCCATTTGTGACAACCGTGTCTCTAGATATTACCAAACGTTCTCTGGGGAGTAAAATTGCCCCCAGTTAAGAACACCTGGGTTATGGTAAAATAGTATGAGGCATTAAAAAATGTATACCACCGTTCAGGAAACAATGGATTAACCATGTAATTGGGTTCAAAAGTAATGTGACTATGTGAAATGAGAATAATAAAAAATGATTTATTTCAGAGGTTAGTGTTAACTCAAATCCACTGCTAACTAAAGTAATTTCACATTGTAACTAATAACTTAAATCGTACTTCTCTCAGATCTTGTTTGACCACAGGAACAGAGATTTTGAGCAGTGAGATGGTAAATGGTAGGAAGGATAACATGGAGGATATACAGACAAAATAATAAATGGGTGAAAGATGATTAATAGCATATTTTCTGCATAATCAAATGAATCAAGGCTATCAGGAAATTCTATCACTCATGACATCCACTGGGAGGTGTGTCCAGAAACAGCTAACAAAAGGTAGCGTAGTATATAGGAGATGATGATTCTTGAAATCTCATTATTAAAAAGTGGCTCAAGGTCAGTTTCATAGCACATTAGCAGAGTGCATGTTTTCTGAGCTAGCTAATTTTTCTCTAAAGGCTTCCTCTAAATTCTAATTGGGGAGTCTTTAAATCGTCAAACATGAATATGTTGGAAAAAGGATTCAATTATGTGTGAGTTGAAAATAGGAACAGATCTGCTTGACCAATATGTCTCTCCTTTCTACTGAGAACTAATGGAAAAACAATCCACCCATCCCAATGGGCTAACTGTTCATTTGCTGGATTTATGTCAGATAGGGAATAACTAGGAATCCAAGGTATCGCAAAGACTACTTGGGTAGAAACTGTCAATTAAATGGAGAAATTATATAAAATTAGAATTTCAGAGACCTGGATTTTTTTGGCAGATAGCTAGGTTCTGAAGCCCTTTGAAATCAAAATACAGTCCAGTGACCGTCTGGGGTAGTCCTTCCCATTAAATTTTCAATTCTTCAATGTTTGATACTGTCCAGGGAACAAACAAATTAAGATTTTATTTTGTAAAATTTTTTTTTTCTTTTACTTGGCCTAAATTCTGACTCCAGCTCCCCTGTGGGCTGAAAATGGAAAGGTCACATCCTGTGGCAAGTGCCATCTATAATTCATGCTTCTAAAAATTAAAAATGTCTATAGCTCACTGTTTTGTGACTGTGTAGTACACCTACAGGTTGTTTAAATGACAAAAATAAAGGGAAAAGGCTCTGTATGTGTGCAAAAATGTGTATAATAAAATACATATATGCAATAGGTAAAGGAAAGAGACATCGGATATTGCATGTGTAAAGTGATGTGCTTTTAAGTTTGTACACATCATATTTGTTTATCTCATAGCAACTGCATGCATACACTTTTAAACCATTTGAATATTAGCTTTTGCGTAATTGAGAAGCTGCCGTCACTAGTCTGTAGCATAGAGTCAAAAGGCATTTTAGGAATTGCTTACAATGAATTGCAGGTCATTTGGAATAAATTTATAGGAAGCCTATTAAATCTTTTTCTTGCTTTACTACAAAACACCCCAAAGATTATTTCTCTAATGCATTGGTCTGTCAAATCTGTATAAACAAGTATAGATGTTAAAAAAAATAAAGAATACTAATCAAGAGAAACAAGACATACACTACTTAATAAATCTTGCTTTCAATTTATTTGTCTAGTATTACAAAAGCAGAGGAGATATCAATTAATATAGGCAAAGAGGACCCATAATTTATAATTAACTGGCAAGTGGTTTGTAACAAACAGCAGTACCGAGTCTAATAGCCAGTAGAAAAATAACTAGTGTTGATTTGTCCCTCGGCAAATTAATAGAGTGCTTATCAATGACAGGGTTACATAAAACTGCTAAATAAATAATCATCAGTGAGTTCGAGTGAAGCAGATCTTTAACAAGCTTAATCTGAACCTCTTGACATCTATAGACTATGAAGAGATTAAATGGTAAGAAAGAAAAGATACAGTGTGCAAATTGTAAGCCCGCTCAGTAACTGTACAAGATCATGTTCTTATGTAATGAGAAATAAAAAAAAATTTTATTGCAAAATTATATTGAAAAATGATTTTCATTATAATTAGAGTGAAAATTATAAAAGATATATCAAGGAAATGCTGAATTAGAATTCACCAGATGAGGATTTCCCTATATCTCTTAACAATGAAAACACATAATTTTAGTCACTTTTGATATATTTTTGCTCGTTTGCTTCACTTTTATTACTCACCTTTGTACAAGCCATGTGTTCCACTCATGTCACCACGGCTATATCAGTGAGCTTATTTTTGGTTATTATGGTCCCACTATAGAAGAAAATTAATCAAGGTCCTGTATTTAAATGGACATTTCCATCTTGTCTCCCCCACCCCAGCCTCTGGCCATTTATGTTGAATGGACTTCTCAGTTTTGTTATAGGATATTTTATTACTCATGGTTTTTATGGCGTACCATGTACATTGCTGTGACTTAAAAACCTGTATAATACCTCAGGTCTTTTCTGTAAGAGATTTTGAAAATTACCTTTATTGTTGGTATATGAACATTATCATACCACCTATATCTTCTTAATTAATAAATGCGAATGTTTATTTTTAAAACCATTGGGCTTAGGGAGCAATATCCTGAAGCATGATGTTATTATGCTTCAGCCATTAACTTTTTAAGAAAGACTTTATTTTTTAGAGCACTTTCAGGTTCACAGTAAAATTGAAGGGATGGTGCAGAGATTTCCCATCTACAGCAGTATCTTTGAAAGATATTTGTAGTTGAAGCCTCTCACAAAACGGGGAGATGCCCCAAATCTTAAACAGAAACCTGGTTTCCAGTGGGATATTCTCATAGGTGTTTCTGTGAGAGACAAAACATGAGACCTGGAGGCTGGAAAGTCATACTTTGCATCCAGTGTCACATTCTTTGCTTCTTAGGATGAAACAGATCTTTGCCACTATTTCCACATTCCTTGGGCATGGTAATGCCTCCTTTGTAGGAATTCACCCTTAGATTTACAGGTCGTTACTCCTTTTATAAACCACCAGCCAAGATTCAGTTGCAGATATAGTAAATCATTTACATTTTATTTTTAAGATACATCTTATTTTCTCATATTAAATACCAGCTAGTACCCATGAAAGCTGCTAAATATTGAGAGTGAGTATGTATGTCCTTAGTGTGCTTGGTAACTTATAGCAAGCTGCTGTGAGACTTCAAATATTACATGACAACTCTCAGACCTTGGTCATCAGCATTACTGCCTTCCTGAACTTCAGAACCAATTTCTAGCAACGTTTTGGACATCTAACCCTTAATATTCTATGAGAACTTTATATTCACTATTGGAAACTGAATTCATAATAGTTAATGGTATCATCTTTTACCAACTTTTAAAAACTTAATCAACTAGAAGATATCCTTAATATCCTATTCTCCCTCATGTCCTCTGCACCCTGTGAACCCACCCAAATGAATCTATGTATCCTTTTTATTATACACCTAAAAGCACTCATTAATATATTTCCTCTCATCTGTTTCTACTATCACCACCTTCGTTCAGCTCTTACCATGTCTTACCTGAGATTTTGTAATCGCTTCTCTGGTAGAAAGAATAACGCCCACCCTCCAGCCCAGGATGTTTCTGTCCTAGGCCCCAGAACCCTTGATTATGCTACATCACGTGGCAAAGGAAAATTAAGTTTTCAGGTGGAATCGAGATTACTAATCAGTTAACCTTAAAATAGGGAGATTATCTTGGATTATGAGAGTGAATCCAGGTTAACCAAAGGGGTCTTTAAAATTAGAAGAGGGAAGCATAAAAAGAGGCCAGAGTGATTTGGTGTGAGTAGGACTCAACCCACAATTCCTGGCCTTAAAGATGGAGGAAGAGGTCACAAACCAGATAAAGCAGGTAACCTCTAGACACTAGAAAAGTCATGGAAATGGATTCACCCGAGAGCCTCTGGAAGGAAGGCAATCTTGTCAACACCTTGATATTATTCCAATGAGAACTGTGCCAGATTTCTAACCCAAGAACTGAAAGATATATTTATATTGTTTTAAGACACTGAGTGTGTGGTAATTTGTTACAACAGCAATAGGAAACTAATACAGCTTCTTGGCAAGTTTTCCTGATTTCAGCTTCTTTTTCTTGGATCTATTTTCCATACTTTTGCCCAAATCATCTTTAAAAATAAATATCTGGCTATGACACTTTCTTGTGTTAAATTCTTCAATGATATTTGACCAGGATCAGATTGTACTGCTTTCTCATGATACATAGGACTCTATAATCTGATCTCAACTTCCGGCTTTTATTTTTGTTATTTACCCTTTCCTTTTTCCCTCTTCCTCACATTCTAGAAAAATGTATTCTATCTCAGCACACATTCTTTTAATCACAGTTTCTGGAAAATACCAATAACCTTTATGGCTTCTAAATGCTTGTTTATACTGATGACTTTTTGTATGCTTGTCCTTTGCTTTCTTCCTAATATATTCACCAAGCATCAAATTCTTCAGAACTCAGTTCGATGTGTGTCTTTTGTGGCTATTCACATGATACGGTCTCTTCAATTTCTACTACATCTCCTTACTAGACTTGGTGAGCACTTACTGAGTTCTCTGTACAGCACTCCACTGTTCTATATATTTCACAAGACTTAACTCATTTATTCCTCACAAAATCCCAATGAGAAAGAGACAGTATCATCTCCATTTTATGGCCAGCAAAACTGATGTGCAGGGAAGTTAAGTAATGTTTTCAAGTTATGAAGGTAGTAGTAAGAGGTGGAGCTGAAATTCAATCCCAGGCAGTCTGATTCCAGAATCTGTGCTCTAAACACTATGTTATACCTCTTCTGCATCCAAACCATGGTCACTTTAGTGAATAAAAAGAGTTACTGCTTTTTTGACTTTGTGGAAATGAGAAACCTAGTTATAAAAATGCTATTTTACTGGAGTAGTTGACAACATGATGCAATCATAGACTCTACTCTGTGGTCTCATTAGCATTGATATTTTGGTTCATCAAGCAAAATTTTTCCAGCCCATTCCATTTGCTAATTTAAGGAAAATTGTTTTGTATCATGTTCATAAGGAATATTGATCTGTAGTTTTCTTGTAATGTCTGTTGTTGTTTTTTGTTTGTTTGTTTTAATGGGGTAATGCTGCTTCATAAAATGACATGGTGAGTCTTTCTTTCTCTTCAATTTTATGGAAAGATTCATGTGAAATTGATATTATTTTTTACATGTTTGGAAGAATTCAACAGCGAAGCCATCGTGTCTTGGAGTTTTCTTTATGGGAAGGTGTGAAACTTCAAAATCTTTTAAAAAATACAGTAGGGTTATTCAGATTATTTTTTCATATTGAGTGAGTTCTGGTTGTTTGTTTCTTTAAGAAATCTTTCCATTTTGTCTAAGTCATTGAATTTATCGACAGAAAGTTGATATAATATTCTTTTATCTTTTTAATGTAGTGAAAATCTTAGTGGTGTCATTACACTTTCTGAAGATCGGTAATTTGTATCTTCTCTCTCTTTTTTACTAATTAGTTTGCTAGAAGTTTACCAATTTTGTTGATTTTTATTTTCAAAGAAACTGCTTTTGATTTCAGATCCTTTTCTCTTGTTTTACTATTTTCTATTTTATTGATTTCTACTTTGTTATTTCTTTTCTTTCTTTTTGCTTACTTTGTTTACTCTATTGTGTGGGGGGGGATTTGTTTTTGTTTTAGAAGCTGAGTTTATTTGATGTAAGACATTCTTCTTTTTTAATGCAGACATTTCATGTTATAAATATCCTTCTACCACTATCAGTACTGTTTTACCGTTTTCCACAAATTGTGATACCTGTGTTTTCATTTTCATTCAGTTCAAATTACTTGCTAATTTCTCTTTTGATTTCTTCTTTGACCCATGGTTTATTTAGAAATGTGTTAAAATTACCAAATATGGGGAAACTTTTTGGAAATATTTTTTTATTTCATATTTAGGGGTTTTTTTGTGTGTGGTTAGAAAGTGTATTTTGCAAGACGAAATTATTGCAAGACTTTTACAATTATTAAGACATGTTTTATGGCCCAGAATATGGTTTATCTTGGTAATTATTTAGTGTGCATTTGAAGAATTTGTATTCTAATGTCTATAGGGTGGAGTCTTTTATAGATGTAAATTTGGTCAATTAGGTTGATACTATCATAAGTCTATGTTTTTACTGACTTTCTGTCTCCTCTCCTTGTTCTACCGATTATTGAGAAAGGAATATTGAAATCCTTATATATTTGTCTACTTCTCCAAGTAATGCTTAATTTTTACTTCATGTATTTTGAAGTTCTGTTATTAGGTGCTGCAACATTTAGGATTTTTATGCCCTTTTCATGAATTGACTCATATCATTATGATATGACTTTCTTTACTCTTGATAATATTCTTTGCCCTGGAATATGTTTTGCCTGAATATTAATATAGTCACTCCAGCTTTCTTTAAATTAGCATTAGAATGTGATATCTTTTTCCATCCTTTTACTTTTAAACTATTTGTTTCTTTATATTTAAATTGTGTTTCTAATAAATGGCATATAGGTCATACTTTTTTAAAATTAAATTTGATAATCTGGTTTTTAATTGGAGTGTTTAAACCATTTTCATGGAATGTGATTGTTGACATGGAAGGATTAAGTCTATCATCTTTCTATTTGTTTTCTATCTGCCACATCTGTTCTTTGTTCATTTTTTCCTTTTTTGCTTTCTTCTAGATTATAATTTGTGATTCCATTTGTATCTCTTTTTCTGGCTTAATAATTATAACTCTTTTTTTTTTATGTATGCTTTAGAGTTTATAGTATACATCTTTAACTTATCACATTCTACTTAAAATGTATACAAAGTCCTGTGGAGTATAGGAACCTTACAATAATATACTTCCAGTGTCTTCCTCTCCAGTCTTCATGCTATTGTTGTCATACATATTTATTACACATATGTTATAAAACCTACATTGTTATTTTTGTTGAAAGGAGTATCTTTTAAAGAGATTTAAATAATAAGAAAAAACTCTTAATTATTTACCCATTTATTATCATTCCCAGTGCTCTTTATACAATTTCTCTTTACTTTTATTTTTGAGAAATATTTTCCCTGGGTGTAGACTTCTGGGTTTACAGTTTTGTTTGTTTGTTTGTTTTTCTTTCAGTGCTTCAAAGATGTTGCTCCACTGGCTTCTCCTTAACATTGTTTCTGAAGAGAAGTCTGCTGTAATTCTCATCTTTGTTCCTCTGGAATGTGGCTTATCTTCTGGCTGCTTTTAATATTGTCTTTTTATCACTGGTTCTCAGCAATTTCATTATGATGTACTTTGTGGTACTTTTTTTTTTCATGATCTTAATTTTGTATTCATTGAGATTCTTGGATTTATGTTTTGTAGTTTTCATTAAATGTGGAAAACTTTTAGCCATTATTTCTTCCTTTTTTTTTTTTTTGCCACAGCCCCCTTCTATCCTTATAAGATAAAAGATCCCCATTATGTGTATATTAGGCAACATAAAGTTGTCCCTAAGTTACTGATGCTTTAAGTTTTTTACTCTATTTTATTTTAGATGGTTCTATTGCCATGTCTTCAAATTCACTAATCTTTTTTTCTACAATGACTAATATGCTGTTAATCCCATCCAGCTTCATTTTCATCTCTAGGAGTTTTTTTTTCTTTTATTCTCTATGTTACTTCTGAACTTTTTGAACATACAGAATACAGCTATAATAACTGTTTTAATGTCTTTACCTTCTAATGCTAACATCTGTGTCTATTTGGGGTTAGTTTTAATTTATTGATTTCACTGCTCATTAAAGTTGTATTTTCCTGAGTCTTTACATAGGTGGTAATATTTTACCCTGTTTTCATATTTCCATAAATACTTTTTTATTTTGTTCTGGGACAAAACTACAACCAAGTTACCTTCAAGTTGAATTTTGGAGAGTCCTACTTTTAAGATTTTTAAGTGAGTCTAGAGCAATGTTTAGCCTAGGGCTGGTTATTTCCTGCTAGTGAGGCAAGAAACTTCTGTGCACTTGTCATCATGCTCTGTGAATTATGAGGTTTTCAGACTTGCTGGTGGGAACAGGCACTCTCTCAGCCCTGTGTAGGCACTAGGCAATGTTTTCTATAATCCTTTTGGTTACTTCTTTCCCCAGCATCAGGTAGTTTTATCACAGGCTTGCGTTGATAAGTACTCTGCTTTATACTCAAGGGGCTCATCTGCAAATCTCCAAGGTTCTTTCTCTGTATAGCCCTATTTTCTCTGGTATTTTTTCTTGTGAACTCTAGCTGCCTACATCTCCCCATATTCAGTTCTGTCTCCTCAACTGAGGATTTTGCTGGGCTCTGCCTGGGTTCCCCCTCCCTCTACCACAGCCTAGAAACTCTCTCAAAGCCTATGTTGATGGAAACTGTAAGCCACACCTCATTTGTTCTCATTGCTTAGGGATCACTGTCCATTGCCTGATATCTATTGTCTTGAAAACAATTATCATTTTCTGGTATTTTCAATTTTCTTTTCAGGCAGAGGTTAAATGTGGTCACTTTTACTTCATCTTGGTTAGAAGCAATGACAGGTTAACATTCCTATTTCTTCTTTAAGGGCTTCTTGTTAAAGAATAAGACCCAGGACCCAAAGTCTGAATTTTCTGTTTTTGGACTATGAACACTGATGGGCCAGAAGCTTTCTCAACCAAATAATCACCAAACATGTTTGCTGGAAATAAGCAATTGGTGGTCCCTGGCAGAAATGGAGTGTGCAAGAAAAGCTTCTAGAAAGCCCGTCCTGGTAATATCACCCCGCCCTAAGCAATCTCAGATACAATTTCTAACTCTGAGGGCCAAAGCTGTATATAGACCATCTGTATACTCTACCCCTATAATAGAAAGTCATGCCATAGAAATAGGTATAGGTTTTTCATAACAGACACATGGCTTTGATTTGAAAGATAAACAACTAAATTTGAGGCTCCAAAAATCATGTATAAAGTTGTGAGGACTTGGTGAGAAGTTTTACTGCTTACACGCAGTACCTATTTTTGTCAGTATTTGCCAACTGCAGCTCCAAAATTGTTCCAGGGCCTGACATTTCACAGGATCATTTGCCTTTTAAATGTGTTGCTCACTTTTGTATGACTGATCTGCAGTTCCTAAGACCAAACATTTTCAATAAAAGTTTCAGCAATTACGAAAGATAGCATTAAATCCTCACACCATGTTTTGAAAGGCTTTAGAGGTTGTTAACGTTGAAATGGATGTCAGGTTTGAAAAAGGAAAAATAAAGCACTTTTTTTTTTTAAGCTCAAAATTAATGTTTCCACTTCAGGGCCAGCAGAGCCATGTCTGCACACATTTTCAAGCATGCTGCTTTTCGGGCTTATGTAACTCAAGGCTCATAAGCCTTGACTGTCCAAAGGAAGACAAGAACCACAGTAATAATCACCAAAGACTATTTTCCTGATTCATTTCCTATATGTTTCATGATAATTTCAGGCTTCCTCACATGCCTGGTGCTGGAGATTTCCAGGAAACACCTCACTTTATGCTTCTCAAACTAGTCCTCTTAGCATAAGATGTCTTTTTCTTCTCCGCTACTTCTGTTTCCATGATTATATCTCCTGCCACTGCTAAAAGGATGACTCTTCACTGGTGCCTGTAAAGATGACAGCTCTCATGCTGATTGATAAAGGATTCCATTCTCCCCATCTGTGATGTCTAGGGTACCATGATACAACCAGGAACACCAATGCTAGACGACCTCACCTCTTGAAGGCACCCCCCACCCCCATGACAGCTGATGCCCAATGATACCTGTGGCAAGTTTCCCTATGCCTTTTGCCAAAGGAAGCATTATCCAGCATAAGGACTGTAATTACCAGCTGCTGACTTCTTGGGCCCTGCATGTCAGTGAGATTTTATGAAGCTACTCTTTGATTTTTGCCTACCCTCCTGCTGCAGTCATCCCCTCCAGGATTCAAAGGAAGTAACATTTGAGCTGATACGTGGAGGACAAATAGAGGAAAGCAAGATTTATTTACAGAACTGCAAAAAAATTAGCCCAGATGACTGGGGCCCAGGTAGGATAAAGTAGCCACATCGTACTGGGGATCAGTTGTTCTCTTTGGCAGAGAAGACCTTCCACTGATATAGTTCACTGCTCCAGCATAAACACCTTCACTTTCCCAGGAGGACCTGATTTTCTAGGTAAATATACTGGAAAGAAATATGTACCACCAAGCCTTAAACATACCTAAATGCAACTGAATTCTCAGATGAACACATATTTAGTTCAAATGGAACTCCTACTAATCTGCAAACAAACATCTTTACTAGGCATTCTCTAGAAAATGATTAATGATGAATTTCCAGTGACAGTGAAATGGTGCAGCCTACAAATAAAGTGTTAGCTGGACAAGTCCTTACAGCTGTCTGCTTTTCCAGAGTTGAGGCCTGTGGAGCCTTATAGTGTTCTCTGAATACCTTGGAGTTTGCTAAATCTAAGAAAAGATTGTGATTGCTTTACATGCTTACATGATTTCCTAGAATGACTCTTAGATTAGAATAAAATTGAAAGAAAGGTTAGTTGGTAGGCAGTCCCTCAGTACTACATAGATTCTGATACTTTCCTCTGTCCAGTGGGATGATGGGCTTACACCAGGCCACATGAAGTCTGAGTGGAGTAGGGCTGTAGGAAGAACTAATGAGTGAGAGATGGCAAGTTTCCCCAGAGGGAGAGAGGGAAACATTAACAGAGTGAGAAATAGACACTATATGGCAAAAGCCATAGATAGCTACTCATCAGGCAATCAAAAATATCAGCACTGAGCACATGTAGTGTGCAAGGAACAGAGCTTGGCACTGAGGAGCAAACAGATAGTAATAAGCAACGACAACGATATCTAACTTTTATAGAACACTTTCTATGTTCAAAGCACTCTGCCACGTGAATTTTCTGATTTAATTCTCAGAACAACTGAAGGCACATCCTCTTATTCTCAATTATAGACGAGAATACTGAGGTCAGGAAATTTACTCAGGGCGCACAGTAGTGGCATCAGTGGATCCCTTTCCCTTAACAGCTACAATATACAGGCATACGTACCTTGTTTTATTGTGCTTCTCAGATGTTGCATTTTTTTACAAATTGAAATCAAGACCCTTCACCAGCAAAAAGACTGTGACTTGCTTTATTGTAATACTCATTTTATTGCAGTGGTCTGCATCCAAACCTGCAATACCTCTGAGATATGCCTGTATAGCATGACGCTGCCCTCTAGGATCTTACAACCTAGTTATACAGAAAATACCTATATTTAAAAAAAAAAAAAAAGATTGACACAAGAGATTAAATATTGTGTTATGTGCAATATGTATAATTGTACAGACTGCACATACTATGGTATTTCCAAAAAACAAATTCTTCTCCAGTTGTGAATGAATAAAATATTTCACTGATGAGGTAAGATTTCAGCTTGCCTTGAAGGAAAAAAATAAGACATGAGGAGGCAGAAATGGAGTGGGGAAGAAATAATATTTCAGATAAAGAGAACAAGAAAATTTCAGCAAAAGAGTGAGGAAAGTCTGAATCATAATTCTTTTACCTGTAAGTGGATAGGAGTTTATGCTGAAAAAAAAAAAAATTGATTATGTGTATCTCAAGCAAATCAACATGCGTTTAAGGTGCATGTGTGTGAAATATAGGTGTATGTGTACGCATTTCAAATATTTTATCAAAACTGAGAATGATGCACCAATGAAATGAATCTAAAGCTTGAACTGGACTCATATTTACCTAGGATTACAAAGAGGGCTTTCATATTTTTTTGTGAAAAAATTTTCCTTGAATGATACCAAAAGAAGGGGAGATTCACTTCATTGAACCTGCTTTCTGATCTTCTTTATAAGCTTTTATGTAATTGGTAGGATCTCCTGAATTGGGATCAGGCCCTAGCAGCTGTTGGGAGAACTTGTCACTGACCACCTTTGTTGGCAGCAACATGACGCTGCCCTGAGGGGGCATTGTTAACCTTCTCTGTGGTTTTCATCTCATGGTCCTCTAACCTTTAGCTGGATCCTTTTAGAATGTATTTTTTTAAAGTAGCATTTGTTTATATCTGGCTTACTAACTGCAAGAGTTAGAGTCTTTGGGATTCCAATACAATGGATAAAACTGAGGTGATTAGAGAAATAAGAATCATTAAATATTTACAAGAATACGGATGCTTCTGTGTAAATAGTACTTTTCATTTAAATTCATTCTTCTTCTAGTTTTCTCTCATTTCTATCTATCTGCTCTTTTGCATTAGTGACACACTTTTAAATACTAGGATATTTGATGGCACTCTTGAAGGAATTAAATTGCATCTACAGCTATGATACAATTCATGGAGTTGCCCTTTATCACTGAGTTGCTTTTTGAGTAGAGCTGTTTTTCGCCCTGGGTTTTCTTGCCCGTGATGCTCTGAGGAGGCAAAGTTCTTATACATTGTAGAAAATACTTCATATTTCTTTTACATTGGCTTAGTGCTACACATTATAGACTTTTCTCTCTCTCTTCCTCTTCCTCTCTTTTTCCCTTCTTTCTTTCCTTCTTTCCTTTCTTCTTTCCTTACCTCTCTTCCTCCTTCCCTCTTTTCTTTCTTTCTACCTTGGAACAAGTTGTACTTCTCTTCCTGAGAGTAATATGGTCAAATTGTTTTATTGGATATATATTACTATGTTTCCATATAACTCAATTGTAACAAAAAAAAATTATGTATTGATAGAAATTTAGCTGCCCACATAGGAATGCTTTATCAGTATATGATATCACACCATCCTAATAATATTTTGGTAAAAATTTCTAATAACTAATCCTGACCCAGTTTCCCAGAAAATGCCCTTCAAATTTCCAGACATTCACTTATGTTTCCCTAGATGCTTCATCTTTATTTCTCTCTGATATAGGGGTCTGGAAAAACTATGCTTATTTAAATCTAAATTATAATTTGAAAGTTGTCTAAAAATTTCCTATATCTTTATAAACACATATTATAATTATGAACAAATGATTTTGAAATTTTACAAAGGTCAAAAATTTTTAATAAATAAATAAATGTCAATGTTATCCTATATCCTATTTAGACATGACACATGGGCCACATTTATAGGAAACTATCATATTGTAATTAGCAATAGAGATACACTTTATTAGTGGTTCATTGCTATTTTGTTTTTCACTGCAAGATCAGAAGTGATTTGCAAATAACCTTTAAAAATTGGTACAATACAGAATGTTAGCCTTTGTTTTGGGGGTTTTGGCAATGACATTTTCTATAATAAATAATACCAGCACTAACTTGCTGCATCATGACCACCAAACCAAAAAATAAGCTAAGATATCGCTTCACAGCTCTTCCCTTTACTTGAAATAATGTTCTATCAATAGTTCCTTCAGTGCTCTAAACCCTTGTTGGTCATTTACTAACATTTCCATTGTCTGCTTATTTGAAAGTAGTAGAAAGACTGGAAGTTAGACACCCAGGCATGGTGCCCAGCACAAGCTGTCAGGTCTGGAGCTTTTACCAAGCTATCGGCAATATGCTGTGGAGACCCAGTCATGGAATCTAGCTCCCTTGGTTATAAGAAAAATGAAAATGATTTTTTTTTTTTTAATTCTAAAGATCTTTTTGAGAACGTGTATCTTAGTTTGGGTGCTATAACAAATTACCATAGATCGAGTCACTTATAAACAATAGAAATTTATTTCTCAGTTCTAGAGGCTGGAATCTGAGATCAGGGTGCCTGCATGGTCAGGGTCTGGTGAGAATCCCCTTTGGGATTGCAAACTTCTGTCTTTTCATTGTACCCTCACAGAGGGAAGCGTTAAGGAACTCTCTGGGGTCTCTTTTATAAGGACAGTAAATCCCATTCATGAGGGCTCCACTCTCATGACCTAAGCACCTCCCCAAAGCCTCACATCCTAATATCGTCACATTGAAGGTTAGGATTTCAACATATAAATTGGGGGTGGCAGCGGGGGAGACAACATTTAGTCCATAAACAGCATGCAATGTGAAAAAGGGCAAGTTCTTTAAGAGATAGAAAAAAATAAAGGGCTTTGAGAATTCTGAGATGGAAAGAGTTGGCAGCTGTACTAAACATAGTATGTCTGGACTAAAAGGGACCTTAGTGATCATCAGGAGACTGGTGTGAGTCAAAGAGTAGCATTTTCTCTTTCCTCTCTCTGCCCACTCATTGCCAGGACTCCAAATAAGAACTCAAACTTAAAATAAAATAAAATAAAAGATCTCACTGCGCTTTAGGTACATATTAGTGTGTTTCTATCTAAACTGCTTTCTGTCCACTAGATTGACTATTCACATCATACAAATCACACGGTGATAGAAGCAACACTCCATTAAGGAGTTCTGGAAATGACTGGCCTTCATGGAATTAGCAGGGCACCCAATATCTGGTAAATCCGAAGAGCATGAGAAATGCAGGCCAAGTCCTGTGTGTTAGCCTTTGCCTAGTTGCCGTGCCTACGCCGGCCTGTATACTGACTCCAATTTGGCAGTCTCCAACATTTCAGTTAGAAGGCTGAGCTTTTCTTCTGGCTCTCCTGACCTTCAAAGTGTTACATAAATCCTGCCTACCTAGGTCAGGGTTCTTTTTATATCCCCCAAACACATTATTATGGATTTCACTAGATGTGTCCATTTTAACCTCTCTTGCTGGCATGGAAATTCCTCTGAAACCAGCAGTAAAACCCAAACCCACAAGTTGGCCAAGCTGCATAGTAGGCTCTTTTTACCCATGTCTCTTCGTCTCTGAATGCTGATGTGTTCTTGAAAGGAGGGAGCTTTAAAAACCCTTGTTGACATCAGTCTAAGATCTTTCTGTCTGAGGTACTATCAGGGAATTTGCAAGGCATTCATCAAAATCAAGCTGATGCAAGCATGAATACTCACAAGAAAGAGCCCTTTTATGCTGAAAACTGCTGAAGGCTGGAAAAGGGGCTAATTTATTTAAATTATCCCTCTAAGTGTCAAGCCCCACACTTTCTGAAAGGGTCTGACAACTGTGGGTTAAAGAAAGTTTTCTCAAATTTATAAATAAATTAGTGATGGTAGAAAGTTAACCTGGGAAATCGGAGTAACAAGAATAATCGCCGTCGATGTTGTTGCAGATGTAGGAAAATACAGTTTTCTGCTATTAAGCTTTTAAATGTCAGCAAATGGCAGTTTAGTAGATCATTTGCTAATAATGATTAAATTTCTCATTAAAATGTTTCTTTCATTATTCTTCAGGTAGAAATGTGTAATTCAATGATTGTTACATCAATTACACTTAAAAAGCTCATTAAAATACTGAAATATTATCTCTTGTAGTCAGAGTACTTTAAGAGTACTGTACTAATTATAAAAGAAATAACCTCTTATAATAGCACCATTTGAACTGATGCCTTATAAATTCTTAATGTAAAGCTAACATGTAAAGTTTAAATCAAATATATAGATCCAATAAAACAAAACCTTTTTAATCTTGTTTTACCTTCAAAAGGCTCTGATTATTATAATTAAATAATGCATGATATAATAAAGATCTAGGGTGCGTGATTATTTCATTGGCAATTGAATATTGGTGCTTTTTATTTATGCAAGCAATGTATCACAGACAATATGCATCAAGCATTAAAATATTGATACAATTACACCTAGCCTGCCGAACCAATAAAAAAATCTGTGACATGACTCTGCTGATGATATGAGGACAGTTTGAAATCCTTTTTAAATTTTAATACTCTGATGTGCTGGGTTATGCTAATTCTGCTAAGAAATAATGTCTCCAAGATTCACTGTTGTGCTTTTTATTCCTGGGAGCGAACAAATCCAGCTTTACTCAACATGGCTAAGTAGAGTTTGCTTCTGTACACATTTGACTATTCTTTTTTTGAGAAAAACAAAAAGAACAGTAAGGTTTGGGGTTAGTTTGTTTGTTTTTAAGAGTACTCATTTATATCATAATGACTTTCCTCTAATTGTCTCATTTACTAAGTTTCGCAGTTCCTTTTAAACATTCAAATGCTTTTTATTCTTAAGGCTTTTCTCAACAGAGCAAAGGGTCAGGGAAGTTTTCCTTGTAGCTGTTTTATTATTAAAGCCTTGGCAAGTGACTACATGGAGCTCTGAGCTCGTCCCCGAAGTCCTCCATGCAAGCCAGAGACGACAGAATTTTCCTGCCGGATGCACACCTTGGGTGCAGTGTTACATCGCTGACCCATTTTTCTCACCTGTACAAATGGACCCAAAATGCCCATGTTGCCCGTGTACACAGGAGTAATTTAATACATAACTTTTGACTTAAAAACACAGTGAAAAAAACAGACTTTCTGCTCATTTGGCTGCCAAAATGTTCGTACGAATCTGGGGACCTTCCTCTTTGCTTTTAAAATATTTTTAGACCCATGCCCTGCCTCAAAGGGAAGATGTTTTCTATTATCCCACCTGGCAGCAGTGTTAATATGGAAGGGTGCAGAGATTCATAACACAATAGCTGTGCAAGGAACCAAAAACATCACATAGTCCAACTCGTGTACTTTACAATGGAGGCATCCGAGGCCCTGAAAGGTAAAGAAAGGGGGTTTCACTGCCATCCCTTCTCTTGAGCAGTTTCAGACCAGAGTGCAGTCTGATGGAATTTCCATCATACCATTGTTGCCCAGACTTTCTCCCTAGTGATGGTTATCTGGGAGATCCGAGAAACACCCTGATATCTTTGCTTTCCAAAGACATGTCAGCTATAATGTGGAGCTCTGAAAGAAAGAAATGGGAATTATTGAGCCTATAAACTGAATGCATACATTGTAGCAATCTAATTGCGTTTTAAGACCTCAGAGTTTTACTCTATAGCCAATAACTGTGTAAATTCCATCTTCTCCTTTCCTTACAGTGACTATAGTTCCCCTTTTAGCAATGTCAAGTGTATTTCCTCCCTCTTTTCCTATATGAATAAGTAGCAATGGCTGGCAATGATACCACACAGTTGATCATCCTGAATGTCTATAGGATGTCATATTTATGCTCTTCTGTTTAGCTTAAATCTTACTCAGGTTCTAATAGCAAACAGTCCAGTTACAATGGGCTGGCACTGCAAAGCATCTGTTCAATTCAGATAAATAAGACCAATGTGTTTGAAGGGCAAAGTTTCACTACAAGTGGCCTGCCATTTCGTTTGGAGATGCAATTCTTATGCAGCATTAATAACAAAGGGGAAAGAGATCATTTGCTAATTGATTAATTATCTCGTAAATGAATTACAAACCTGTGGAGTGCTAGCTAGGCCTGTGCAGAAGACCTCCGGCTTTCTTTTCTCTTTTGAGTTTCGAAGTACAAGTGATGATGAGGCTCTGTACTCACAAAGCTGGCGTCTGTTGCACCAGTCTGGAGGCCGCATGCCACGATGTACTTCTCATTTTTCAGTACTTGAAAACCATTCATTGTTGGATGCAGGTACGTGTGTGTGCACATTGGTGTGCATAAACATACAAAAAGCAAAGAAAATTAAATTTCGAGTCAAAGCGCCCTAATAAGTTAACAGTTCAGTTGGGGATGGTGGACTGTGCTTTTTTTGCCTTTATTTTTGCATTCTATAAATAAGCAGAGTTATTCTGAATAACAATCTTTTGTGCACTAAAAGCGTCAAGGATTAAAGATCAGGGAGAAGCATGTTTCCGAAGTGCAGAAGCTGGTGGGGTTGCAGAGCCTTGATAACCATAGAAAAGCCGATAATTAACATCCCTGCATCCTAGGCAAAGGAGCGATTGGTCTTCTGAAGGCGTAGCCTGCTGCTCTGTTTCTTCCTATATATGAAAGTAGCTGATTTAGTCGGAAAGGTGACAGTTAAGGCTCTTTGCTGGCGGAATTTTTGCATCTTCCCAGTGCCTCGTTTCCCCGACTTTACCACAGAGGCTGTCCATCACGGTTGTTATGTATGCAGGCTGAGTGAGCCCGCAGGGGATCCTAGTTATTTACACTCTTTTTCAAGCTTCGAAGCTGTTATAATCATTCCCTGTCAACTTTGTGCTGACACTGAATTTTACTTTGTGTTTTTTATGCTCGGTTTGGGTCTAAAATACTGGCATCCATACCCTACACTGTAATTCCATGGGTGACTGAGCTGACCAGCCGTATCCTGTATTGCTAACAGAGCCCTGGAATCCTGCTACATATGGAAATTTCAGAATTTGTTGATTGTGGGCAATAAACAGAGTCCTCCTGCTTTGTGCTTTTATCCTGATGGTGCCCCTCAGGAATAAGCTTTTCGCCTTGTTTCATCTCAATGCATTGTCATCTTTAAGAACGTGTAAGTATCAGATTCATTTGCCCCTGAGTTGTAAAGTTGGAACAGGCAAACTTTCCCTCTGCAAAACCTAGTGTGAATTGCATATGATACTCTTTCCTCTAGACTCCTGTTAGAAAAACAAGGTTTGCTGTCTTCCCTTGTGGGTGTCCCCTCCCCATTCCTTTCTGCCTTAAGTGAGTCAGAATACCTGCTGGAAATGCATTTGTGATTCAGATGAAAATAGAAGTGTTGTCCTGGGTGGTGTGAATGACAAGGACGGATGATAAAGACCCGGGGTAAGGCTACCACAGGGATGGGAGTGACATGCTTTTAGACTTCATCAGAGGACATTTGCATGCTTAGGTTTCAAGGTTCTGTGTCCTAGTCACCTGAGGACTAAATATCTTCCTTTCACTTGTGAACAACATACTTCTCGTTAAGCCTAGGGCCTGAAACCTTTACTGACGGGGCAGAGAATGATTTCTCCATGTTTAAAATGTACTATGTTTCCATGCACTGTCCCTATCTTTAATATGACAATTTCATATATGTTGGGACGCAAAGGGAGTGATCCACAAAATGATATGACCCTATTCTTAACTGGACTTGAAATAAAGCTGGTCAAGGAGCTTGTGTGCTCGGCCAATGTAATAAAGTAGACAAATAATTACCAAGCAAATCAAACACACTTACACCTCAGATGATTTTGAAATATTATCTATAATCGAGCACTTCTGTGCTAGGAGGAAAGGTTAATAAAGTAATTTAAAAAAGATTGTGTGAGGTATTACAGAATCAGAAGAGGACTGGCGATCATAATCGTTAATCTCTTAAAACACCAGTTATGCATTGTACAAAGCTGATATTTTAGTACATATTCTTATTGTGTATTCTGCTTATTACTATATTAGCCTGTTTCATTATCCTTAATAAAAACCTTACTTTGGATTTTTTTTTTTTGGTATTAAAAAAAGTTGATATGATTATTCTAGCAGACCAGCAATGTGTATGTCAGTCTTGATGTGTAGATGTGTAGACAAGACTGATATCTTTGAAATTTAATTGCCTTTATGTATGTCACATAGAAGAGCAAGACTAGAGTAGGCACTAGGTGTTTATGTATTAGCAACCCTTTCGTTCCTGCTGTCATTTGCGATGGATAGACAGGAGGATGACACACCTTTTGCAGGTTGAATTGTTGGAATAGAGAAGGGTAATTCTAAGCTAGCCGGTAGTAGTTAGACACTCTTAAGATAAAACTAAGGTGGAATTGCTAAGATAAAGTTGGCTGTGAGATATATATGTAGGAAGATCTGTTTACGTAAAAGAAAATTTGTTTTTATGAAAAATCTTGTAAAAAGTAAATTTCAGTCTTTCTTCTTCTGTTGAAGAATTGATTTGGTATAGAAGTTAAAAAAATAAAGGGAGGTGGGTACACATCAGAAGACACACCTCCACCACTAATTGTGCCCCACAGCAGGCGGGTTTACATCTGCAAACTAGGAATAACGAAAAGATCTATCTCAAAGGACTTTCAAAGAATATATGAAAAAACTATGTGAAGTTCAAATGCATTTGCTGAAAATGTTACCATTCTTCAATTCACCAAATTTTCTCGTCATATTAATATCATGATATTTTTTCATTTGTAAGTATTTAAAAATATTTAATGTTTAGTTATGCAACTATTTTTCACTTTAAATTAAGCCCATACGGGCTAGAAATATATTTGTCATGATTTTCTGTGCAAATAACTTGCACTTTAAATGATCGCCCTCACTTAGATCTGTTGCCTCTTCTAGGTAAACTCATACTATTCTCCTTTCCTTAATATCTCAAACAGGTGTTGTACCACTCCTATCCTTTCACATCCACTTTATCCTTAACCTCCTTGTGTTCATGCTTCTGCACCTGCCATGCCACTGAAACTGACCTTGCATTAGTCTCCAGTGACCAGTGATTATTTCTCCAAACCATGTCTTTGACCTATCCATGGCACTTAGCCTTAAGGAAACCTTTGGCCTCTGTGATACCATGTACTCCTGGTTAGCCACCCATTCCTGCTTCCAATATTCCTTCTTCCTTCTTCCTGCCTAGAGAAGATGTTCCATGGGGTTAGCAGGAACCCTCTTCACACTCCATCCTTCAGAGACTTTGTTCATTCCCATAGCTTCAAAGACAGCCTTGCCGCTGCTTACTCTGCCCAGATCTCCCTTTCAAGCCTCAAACTACAATCCTTCATAAGAACATAAACAAACACATTTCTGGCTGCAGCTGTGCAGAGCTTTGCAACTAGCAGGAGTTACTGTAGCTGTCAGAGTGACCAGATTTGAGGAAGCTTTATTTTAGAGTCAGGTGAATTAGTGTCATAATGCCTGCAGTTTGAAGCAATTGTGAAGTTGTTCATTTTATGTGATTTTGGTGGGGAACCAAGCAGACTTCATGAAATGATGGTGCCTTGTTGATAGAGTCACCTGCTAAACATTGTTTATCATATCACTAGGGGTTCAGTCAATCAGTCTCAATCACCTCCTGAAGCATGGTGTTGGGACTTTGAGGATCTGACTCAGGAGAGATACCCTGAGAGTGCTGAGGACTTTTAGTATGACCGAGTGGACATGTTTATTAGTCGTTTTGTGGATTAGGATTTTCCTTTTTTCTAGCAGCAAATAGAGCTCTTAGAACTCTTGGCAGTAATATTGGCAAGACTCCAAAGAGTCAGCCTTTTTTGAGGACTTTAATCCAGGCCAACATGGTCTATGCTTTCAATTGAAAACAAAACAAAATGAAAACAAAACAAGAAAAAAAAGTTAAAAAATAATGGAGAAAAAAATCATAACATATTGTGATTCTCAGGTGGAATCACACCCGTAAAACTTTGTGGCACGTGTTCATCTGTCTCCTGAGAGATGAGAACCTTGTCTAGTGCTATCTTTTATCACTGCAAAAAAAGTTAAAGTCCAGACCACAGATGTCTAATATGTGTCATTGAAAGCATGGCTTTTCCTTGAACTTGGCAGCTGAAATGAGTTGACTCCCACCTTTTTCTGGGATCAATATCAAATCCGCATGGGGAACTGAATGACTTTCTCAAGGAAAACTCATGGACTCAGGCTAGTATCGTGGAGCGGCAGGTATGGCGGGGAGGATGAGGGAATTATAGTTTGCGAAGGAAAATCAAGGGAGCTAGAAGATCTCTCTTTTCTTCTCATTTTTAGAACTGAACTACCGTTACTTCACATGCCCTGCTGCTGTAATCGGTGCTTCTGAGTCTAATGCTGCTATTCGGTCTGGCTGCAATGTTAGGCTGTGAAGTTTATGATGAAATTTGCCAAATGATTAACTAGTAGGTCAGAACAGAAAACTAACAGACATTATTTTTTCAGTAGTATTGTCCTTTGACCATGTTTCCAAATAAAAGCTCTTAAATGCAGTACAGTTTTGTCTGCAGGACTGATTTCTAGAGTACAGAAGATATGTAGCACATGATTTCAATATGTAAATATCAGCCATGTGTAATGCTGGCTGACAACTTATTGGTGGGATTGAATTTGTTGATGTCAGCTCTGTTTTGTTGATTCCTACATTGCTCTCTCCCACATCCCTCCATTCCTTCCTTCTTTTTTTCTTTTCCTTTCTTCTATCTTTCCTTCCTTCCTTTCTTCCTTTTATCCTTCCTCACTTTTTGATATGATATAGATTACTGTTATTTATTATCATTAACTTAAATAATTTGTTGCATTTCCTTGCTTGTAATACTAATGTTAGCTATTGCATTGTTCAATCTTTATCTTTATATTTCTACACTAGGTTAGAGTTTTGCTGCAACCTCTGGAGATGTAGAGATACAGACAGTAAAAAAAAAAGCAGAATAACAGTTGTATGTCTTTATATAAGTAAACTCAGAGCATAGTGTCATATGACTTTTTTAAAACAGGGTAACAGAATTTTGTACTGTGAGTACCTGGGATTCAATACACAGAACAGGTTGGAAAAGTAATATAGTCACAGTAATTACTTTCATTTGGCAAAATATTTCAGTCAGCAATGACTAGCAATAAAATAAAATGATCACCTTTAGTGTATCTATTACAAAAACAATTGCCTAAAATAAGAATGGTTTAAAATACCTGGTGGAATATAAAGCATCCATACAGGAATAGCAATGCCTCTCTCTCTCTCTCTCTCTCTCTCTCTCTCTCTCTCTCTCTCTCTCTCTCACACACACACACACACACACACACACACACACACACACACACGTTCCACACAGTCCACAGACTATGTTAACAGCAATTTACCTGAAATGTAGGGCCGTCTTTTAAAGAAAAAAATATTTCAATTAAGAATTTATATATAGATATATTATTATAACTACTGTCCTTTTTAAATGTTTTCTTTTAGCTTTTAAGGTTTATAGAAATCACTTATCTACTCCTTAAAAGATTCCTATTCTTTTTTCCCCCTCTTTTTTATGAGTATAGTGAATGTGAAACATCATTAATCCAGTGGTAATATCATCTGATAGTGGCTAATCCCTTCTTAGGCATAGCTTTTCTTGGGCTTTTGGATATAGAAATGTGCTTTCACTGTTAGGCATTTTATTTAAGCATCAATCTATTCTTAATGTTTAATTGTGTTTTTTAAAAGATCACAAAGCAAAATGAATACTGTCTTTAAAGTTCCTTCCTTGGGAGTTCTATGACATTCTCTAGCCTGTTATTTTGTATGCTAAGGTCATGGATCAAGGGCAGCTCCGTGCCTGTGGTTTGGACTTGGCTATCGGCTCTGACAGGATGATGCAGCCCGCACTGAGATCCTAATCGGTCAGAAGAAGTCTATTAAGTTTGAGCCCTTAAGCTGTCTCAGCCAAATCAGGGATACCAAAGTTACATTTGTTTTTTGTGGTGACCATTCATTTTGGTCAAATGAAGAAATTGCTCGTGTGGATTTTGTGGCTTCAGGGGCAAAATCTGTGAATGTCACGTATCTTTTAGCCCCTCTGCTTTCTTGAAGACATTATTGAGAAGACGCTTATGAAAAAAAATCATTTTTATTGCACCTGTTTATAAGTCACCTTGATCATAAGAGAAAAGAGGCAAAAGAGGTGATCAAAAGCTCATTTTTTTGTTTTGGAGAATGGTGATGTTGGGAAGGCCGAGGCTCTGAGATACTGAGGATGGTGCGTGTTTCTGAGGAGGGTGCTGTTCATGGCACCAACTTAGGTAACACCCAGGAGTGAGTGTGAGACTTTCATCTCTGCAACTCTTCATGCTTTTTCAAAACCAGTGGTCTGGCCAAATCAGAAAAAAAATCTGAATCTTCCCACTTAGATCCGAGATTATAGGTGTGCACTCAGTGTTTTCCACTGATTAAAGATCTTTGGTTTAAGAACAGTGCTGCCTGAGCATAGCATCCTGACCCATAGCAGCCAAAAAGGCAGAATTAATTTTTCTCCTCATTTTTTTTTCTTTACAATGGTTGAATTTTTAGTTAGCTAGTAAAAGAGTTTCTTTGTGACACATATGTTAATCTAAACTCACTTTTTGGTAAAACAAAGGAGAAGGGGGTGGGGACATCCAGTACGTACAATGTTTCATTGTTGCAGGACACTGGAACTTCAATGCCCTTGGCAGAGAAGACCTTAGGCATCACATTGCACAGACGGAAAAACCTGAGCGAGTAAGTGTCTTGTCCAGACAACTGACAGTAGAGAAATCTCTAGAATCCATTTTAACTCTCATGAAAATACTCTTTTCACCACTGACATCCAGCAAAAGTTTTGTCACTCCTGTAAGAACATAATTTTTCTTAACATTCATTATTCCACCAATAAGAGGATACATACCATAATAGTTATTCTGTGGCTCTAAGGTCATAATGACTGGGATAGGAGCCCAGCTTAGACATTTGTACAAGTTCTTCGACTTCTCCGAGTGTTAGTTAGCTAACTTGTAAAGTGGTCAAAGTGATTATTCGTACCTCACATGTCTGTTGTAAAAATGCATACAAAGTACTTCACACCAGATACAGCACATTATAATTGCCCTATACCTGATGATTATCTAACTTTGCAGGTTACTGCCAACTTCCTCAATCTCATGAGAAGAAAATTCTAAAGTTCCACTAAGGAAAAGAAAGCATGTATGAGTATGCTATAGAAAATAATACATTTTCTAAGATTGCATTGTGAGAACTGAAAAAGTATAAAAATTATAGTATTTCAAATTGGCATACCATTATGTTGCAGTACTGCTCGCAGACAAATGTAAAAATAAAGTATAGATGTATCTTATTTTAGTCAAATCTGATATATGGAAATCTAGATTTAGAGAAAGTTTGGTTATAGGGTCATTATTTGCTTTACAAAGCTATTTGGTGTAAGGTTCCTTTAAAAAAGAACTTCCCTCGTATCTTTAATGTAATATTTCATTTGCTGAAAAAGAACCACATAACTTTGCAAGAACTCATTTCATGCATAAATTGAAGCACATCTGTTGAATATATAGAGGAAAATTGAAGTAGAAAGAAGGAGAACATTGAAAGTTAGGAATAAGATAACACATGAACAATAAAGTAGCAAGGAAACATGATGCTCTGAAACTTTATATATTGTAATTAAGAATTGTTAATACAAATTAATTTATTTTGCAATTGAGAGAGAGAGAGACAGAGACAGAGAGAGAATGTGAGCTTGCTATCAGCTCTTCTTTTGTCTTTCTGTTTTGCCATGACCTGACTCCTCTCAAGTTTTTTCGACATTGACACATGCACCTAAAATGTGGCCATATGCACTTGTCCTTTCAAGCTTATTGATTTTGCTTATGTCATTCCCTCTACTTAAAATTTTTTCCTCAACACAATGACAGCCTCTGCAGCTAACATCTACATCTCTCTCAGGCTAGGCTTCCCCTCCTTCGGGGTGTTCTCCAGGAAGGCATTCTATCTCCAGAACTGTCAGGACCCCTGCCCTTTGCTGGACATTGACTTGCCTTTTTCTTGACTCGGATGTTTTTGTCATGGGCATAACAGAGGATATGCTTTGTAATGCAATGTCCCTGACTTTGAATTCTAGCTCCATATCTGACTTGAGATTTGATCTGGTACATGTGAATTGATCTCGCTGAGCTTTGTCTTGTTCATCAGTGCCCTGAGATAATCAAAGCTACCTCATATTTTTCCAAGGAGATTTGATGACATATGTAAAACCCTTAGCATAGTGCCTAGAAAGATGGTTGGGGTACAACAAATGTTAATATCATTCTTTCTGTATCACGTGGCATTATAACTCCTGATTTACTCCTGTTTCCCCATTAAACCATAAACTACTTAAAGGAAAGCATTGGATCTTACCCAGCTCATATTGCCAGAGCCCATCTGTTTCATACAGAGCGGGGACCAAATGCATACGTATCTGTAAAATCTAATGGAGAGAAACACAAGAGCATGTATTTTCACGGACTATGGCGAGTCTCAAAGTAAAGCTATGTACAAGGAGAAGAGAAAAAACAAGGGGTTAAAATGAAGTCCAAAGGTCACATATCACTAGAGAACTCTCCAGATCACCTTCAATTAATTAGCAAACATCCTGTAGGAGCCTTGGTTCAACCAGTTTTGAGTCACCCTAATTACACTGACTTTTTCTTTCTTTTTAAATTTTTTGGTCTACTAATAAGTTAAGCAGTAATGTGTTAAATGTCTTGATGAAACAGAGTCATTTCCCCAAACTATTTGGCTAATCATTCTATAAAACAGGGAAAAAAAAGAAATGAGGGAAAGAAAGGGAGTAAGGTTGGTAGGGATGAGAAGATAGGAGGGATGGGGAGGAGGGAGAGGTTAGTGTGATCTCAGGTGAACCTCTGCTAGTTGAAAGCCATTACTACTTTTTAAAGCATGAATAACCCAAACGTGTGATAATCTGTTCTAGAATTTTGCTAGAGGTGTGTTCTAGATATTTTTCTGTTTTTGTAAATTAAAAATTTTGTTCTTCTGTAGACCACACCAATTTCTGGTCATCCATGATTAGACCACGATTCCAAAAAATCATCGGTTGGGTTTCCACAATCACATCCGGACCTTTTTTTTTTTTTAATCTTTCTTTTTTCTTTAGATTCTTTCAGTAATCCGAGAGATAATTTATCTGGCCTAGAGCCTCGAACTCATTTGAAGCAACTACATTATATTTTAGTATGCCATGACTTATCTTGGGCTTCAGTTCACATTCACTCTTAACTCTGTTTGTTCTGCCCTCTTCAGTTTGAAGATCATTCTTCATGATAGAGACCATAGAATCAAAATAGGAGTTGAATAGTTCTGTTTTCCTTGTGACATCTGTTAACATTTTGCTGTGTGCCCCAATCGATGTACCTATCCCTTTGTTCTTCTTTACAAACAGAGCTTAAAATAGCTTTCTGTTGCCCTTGGCAGTTTTTCAACCTACAGCCAAGCTTTGCCTTCCTGACAACATTCTCATAGCACTCTTTTATACTGCTTCCTCATCATCTTTTCAGCCTCCATTTTGGATATGTGTCCCTTTATATTCTGCATTCAATAGTTTTAAAAAGGGAAAAAGATGTTCCTTTCATCACACACACATATTTAGATACCTTTGGAATAATCTGTGATTATTTTGTCAGAATTTTAAAAATAGGCTTATTTTACCATTAAAATTATTTAGCCACAGGTTCATATCTACATTTTCTCTATTTTGATGCCTGCTTTTTTAAATTCTAGGATAAATATCTGTGTTTAGAATAATTTTTTCCTGAATATAGTAGACTCTAAGATGACACGTTACTTCCTTCCAAGTTTCTCATCACTTTTAGCCTACCAACCAAACCTTCCTCCTTGGTCAAAATAAATTCATAATAAAAATTCTTCAAATCGATTTCTCATCCTTCTCAGGAATGCAACTGGCAGAAGGCAAGCCAAAAACTTACCAGAAAATCTTCATTTGGAAGAGTTTTTTTTTTTAGTAAATTCTGGGGAGAAAAGTCACCCATCACACTGTGTTAGTTTTGTAATCTGCATCAAGAAGGCATGGGGTGGGTAGTCATTTCCCCTGTAAAATGACACCACTTAAGAGTTCCCTCTCCTTTTAACCTCATCAAAATGTATTCTATCTTAGGTCCTCATTAGGACCATTCACATCCATTCCTTTTTGATATAAAGCACAATATCCATGTTACAAACTCTTTTGGGGCCAATTATACCCATTCAAAATGTGGCTCATAGAGCAGTGCCAGTCTGTGAGCTGTTTATTATTGGCTTGCCAAAAGATAAGTACAGAAATGGAAAGTAAGCATGTCAAAACTTTTAAAGCAATTTGACAAAAATAGTTTTATGTATGTTGAATCTAATAAAGATTGAGGCTTGAATTTTGTATGTTTTTAAATTTTTTTCTCCTAGTAATTTATTTTTATTGCATTGTACAAAAGTATTGTTTAGAACAGATTGGAAAGAAAAAAAGCTGGTGAAGGACCGCAGATGATTTAGGAAGCACTACTGGGCATGAGCTCCACATTTCACAAAGACTTGAAATAGGTCTAGGCTCATATTTAGTTTTCTGGGTTTTTTTAATAATTATTTTTTTTTTCAATTACAGTTGGCATACAATAGTTTCAGGTATACAACATAGTGATTAGACATCTATATAACTTACTAAGTGATCACCCTGATAAATCTAGTACCCATCTGACACCATACATAGTCACTACAATACTACTGACTGTACTCCCCATGCTATATTCTATATCCCCATGACTATTTTGTAACTACCAACTGGTACCTCTTAATACCCTCCTCCCTTTACCCATCCCTCCACCCCACAATCTGACAACCATCAAAATGTTCTCTATATCTATGAACTTGTTTCTGTTGTTTGTTTATCCTGTTCTCTAGATTCCACATATGGCATTTGTCTTTATGTCTGACTTACTCCACTCAGCATAATACCCTCTAGGTCCATCCATGTTGTTGCAGATGGTAGGATTTTATTTTATTTTATTTTTTATGGCTGAGTAAGATTCCATTGTATATATGTACCACCTCTTCTTTATCCATTCATCTATTGATGGACACCCAGGTAGCCACAATATTTTCGTTATTGTAAATAAAGTTGCAATGAACATATGGATTCACATATCCCTTCAAAGTAGTGTTTTGGTTTCTTCAAATAAATACCCAGAAGTAAGATTCTTTGTCTCTTGTTAGAGCCTTTGTGTTAAAGTATATTTTGTCTGATATAAGTATTGCTACCTCAGCTTTTTTTAAATTTCCATTTTCATGAAATGTCTTTCTCCATCCCTTTACTTTCAGTCTGTATCTTTCGATTTGAAGTAAATCTCTCATAGGCAAAATATGTAAGGGTCTTGCTTTCTTATCCATTCAGCCACCCTATCTTTTTATTGAAGCACTTAATCCATTTACAGCTAAAGTAATTGTTGCTAGATATGTAGTTATTGCTGTTTTGTTTCATCTTTTTTATCCTTCCTCTTCTTTTATTTCTTCTTCCTCCTCCCCCTCCTCCACCTCCTCCTCCACCTCTTCCTCCCGCTCCCTCTTTCTCTTCTTTTTGTCCCTCTAATGTTTCTTGTAATACTGCTTTGGTGTTGATGAACTCCTTTAACTTTTTCTTGTCTGGGAAGCTCTTTATCTGTTTTTCGATTCTAAATGATAGCTTTGCTGAATAGAGTAATCTTGGTTGTAGGTCCTTGTTTTTCATCACTTTGAATATTTTGTGCCAGTCTCTTCTGGCCTGAAAGTTTCTGTTGAGAAATCAGCTGACAATCCTATTTTTACAGTCTTATTACCTACAGAGCTCCCTTGTAGGTAACTAACTGCTTTTCTTTTGCTGGTTACGCTTTTCTGTTTGTCTTTAACCCTTGGCATTTTAATTATAATGTATCTTGGTGTGGGCCTCTTTGGGTTCATCTTCTTTGGGACTCAGGCTTCTTGAACTTGTATGTCTGTTTCCTTCACCAGGTTAGGGAATTTTTCTGTCATTATTTCTTCAAATAGGTTTTCAATGCCTTACTCTGTTTTTTTCTCCTTCTAGTACCCCTAAGATGAAAATATGGGTACGCTTGATGTTGTCCCAGAGGCCCCTTACAGTATCTTCATTGTTTTTGGATTATTTTTTTGTTGTTCTTCTGATTGGGTATTTTCTGCTACCTTATCTTCGAAATTGCTGATTTGATTCTCTGCTTCATCTAATCTACTGTTGATTCCCTCTAATGTATTCTTCAGTTCAGTTGCTGTAGTCTTCATTTCTGACTGGTTCTTTTTTATATTTTCTGTCTCTTTGTTAAAGTTCTCACTGAATTCATCTACTCTTCCCCTAAGTTTATTAAACATTCTTATAACCAGTGTTTTGAACTCTGCATCTGGTAGATTGGTTGCCTCCATTTTCTTTAATTATTGTTCTGGAGTTGTGTCTGTTCTTTCATTCGAGATGAATGTCTTCCCATTTTGGCTGTCTCTCTGTATTTGTTTCTATGTATTAGGTAGGGCTGCTATGTCTCCCATTTTTAATAGAGTGACCTTATGTTGTAGATGTCCTCCGGTGGCCCAGTGGTTCACTCTCTCTGATCACTTGAACTGGGTGCTCCAGGTATGTCTCTTGTATGGGTTTTATGTGCCCTTCTGTTGCAGTTGAGCCTTGGCTGCTGTTTGTACATCAAGGGAGGAATTGCCCCATGGGCTAATTGTTTCTGAAAACTGGCTGGTGACTATAGTGGAGGAGCTGTTGTGCAGGGGTTGACCCTATAGAGTAGGATTCGCTTTAGCAGGTTTCTAGTGCCTGCCCAATCTTCCCTTTGGGTGTGTGGTCCTTGCATGCAGCCCCAGGTGGTGCTCTAGCTTAGATGGAAGCTGGCTAGCAGGTGTGCTGGCCCCAGGGCCTCCTGGGAGGGGCCTCACTGCAGGCTAAGTTCAGCCTAAATCTGTGCCCTGCCTGGGGCCACCTGGCATGAGCCATCAAGCAATCTGCAGATGACCACCACTTGCACTGGGCTTGGAAGTGCCTTGAGATGCCAAGCCACTAATCGAGGCCTGCTGCTAGTGCTGGACTTGGAGCTGCTCAGCAAGAGGTACTAGGCACACTGAGGCCAGACACTGCTTGTTTGGGTTTTGTGAATCTTTGAGAGATTTTAGGAAAGTCTGCAGCATGATCTAAGACAAGCCATTTGTGTGGAAAAGCCACTGGAAGTAGCTTGGGTGGGCCCACAAATTGAGTGGAGCATGATCTCAGGTAATCACCAGGGTGGGGCGACCAGTGTTAGCCAGGTTGATGGAGACTGAGATATGGTGGCCTCCTGCGTCTGCATGCCAGAGGGAGGGGAGGGCTCAACAAAGGAATGATGAATTCTGCTATCACTCTGCCTTGGAAGAAAGCTGCCCCTCTAGCCCTTGCCCTGAAGCCAGATAATTCAGTTCCTACCCCCTCACCCCCGATATGTCCCGATTTGCACCTTTCAAGCTGCTGCCCCAGTGCTGGAGCTCAGAGCAAGTGAGTCCCTCATTGGGTAAGTTCATGTGTGGGCCTTTTAAGAAGAGCATCTGGTACTCCAGCCACCCTCCGTCTCACTCAGCCATACTCTCTACTGGTTTTCACAGCCAGAAGTTCTGGGGACTTCTCTCCCCAGCACGTCTCTTCTCTGGGCTGGGGAGCCTGATGTGGAGCTGGGACCTCTGAGTCTTCTGGGGGAAACTCCACAATGAAGATATCTTTCCCGATTTTTAACTACCACAGGTGGGTGTGGGATCAGCTCATTCTGCATCTCTGCCCCTTCTACCAGTCTTCAGGTGGCTTCTTCTGTATGTCCTTAGTTGTAGAACTTCTGTTCAGCTAGACTTCAAGCAATTCTTACGATGGTTATTCTGTAGTTTAGTTGTAATTTTGATGTGGTCATGAGAGGAGGAAAGCACAGCATTTACCTCCTCCACTATCTTGACCAGCAATTCTCCACATTTAGCTTTTCAAATAAAGTTATACATTTAATCTATAATTTTTAGTCTGGTAAATGTTATATATGTACATATAGCACAAAAAAAAACATGGTTTCTGCCCACCTTTGCTATAGTTTTCTTCTGAAAAATTCCAGCCAATGCATTTATAATTTAATACTCTCTAAATCGCATCTCTTCGTATAGCCCAATACCAGGTTTTAAAACTTTATTTAATTTTTGCCTTTTTGGGTTCAAGTTAAAGCACAGTTAGTTTGCTTGGCTGTGGCATTTTTGTCCACATTCACTGCCTCATTATTCAGAGGACCACTTTCCCTGTGTAGAAGACCTTCTATCTTCTATCCGGAAGTAAAGAAAAAAAATTCTCTTTTGCACCACCTCATTATTTCCCAAAGCCTCTATGGGTTCTCAACTACCACCTATATGTCCATGCCCTTCAGCTTTTTGCTTACATCTTCAGGGCCATACATTAGTAGCAATCACATGTCCTAGAGGCAGCATCGATTATTATATACAATCACAGAGGAGAATATAATTTTTCCACACATTTTGCATTTAATTCACAGGAAAATAGTTCATTCCTTTTAGTCACAGAAGGTCTGAATGTGAACCCATGAATTCCTTGGTAGAGCACCAACCACTTCCTCTTTCCACCTCTGCCTTTTGGGATGCTGATAAAACTCCTCATATGTGAGTGTCCTGAGAATTCTTCTTATTCTGTGTGGAGTGGGAGGGAGGTTGTCACTGCCCTTTTGAGAGATCTACACTCATCATCCTGGGAAGTATCTTCTTATATCGTACATAATCCTACCAGTGCAAAATTTCCTTTTGATACCAGATTCAAATTTTCTCTGGCTCCTCAGAAATATTTTTTTTTCCAGTCTTTCTTGTTGGATTCTACTTTATTTGAATGTCATTTCTAGGACCTTTATCCTCTCTAATAAACTGGAACCATAGAATGGCACTCATCAAGTGCCCTTACTTTTTGCTCAAGACTGAAGTCCATGCTACATTTACAGAATGCATATTACCAAGGGCCTCAGGCAGGAGGACAAACATAGTAGGAATATTCAGCAGTATCATCTGTGGTCCTAACTTCCAGCCATCAACACAAACTGCTACCTGTCATAGCACCCTTCATAAATTTCCTATTTGCTGTTCCTTGTTACACCTGGGTTTCTACTACAGAATTGTGTATGGTGGTGGTGAGAGTGAGGTGGGATGCCTAATATTACTGCTATTAGTTAGTGTTCTGCATGGGTTAGATATGCTTGTTACATAGAACACTCAATTATTAAGCTTCCTTGTTCAAACCCAAAACAGAAGTGCCTACCTGGAAATGTGACTTCTTCATTGCGTTTTACTTGTCTTTGCTCCTCATTCCTCCAAACATCTATTTAAAAGCATTTAGAATGTGATTAGAGGTCTGGGAGGGCAAATGAGCAGTAGTTGATTTTGAATCCATAAGACTTTGTGGATCTGTGCAGACTTCATTCAGAAGCTACAGAGAGATTAGGGCCATGCAGGGCCATAGATATCTGGGTCTAGGCCTGGGTCTAGGGTCTTTTGCTTGTTGAAGTAGGAGAACTCGAGCTCAGAACAGGAAAAATGAGACTTTATACTGGTCTCATTTATAAACATATAAACACTCATTTTTTCCTCATCTTATATCTCATGCTTTTCTGTTTCTTGGACCCAAAGGACAGTCCAAGGCAGTTTGGATTTTAGTTCAGCTACATGATATCAAATTTGCTTGGAACTAAACTATTATTTAAGTATTATTTCTGTGGAAAAATTAGTTACAAGTGATAAAGCAATTCACCAGTTTTGGAATTAAACACATTCAGCGCTTGGGGGATGACTCTATGAGGTTCATTTAAGTAAATACAAAAGTATATATATACTAGAATTTTGTATTTCAAGCCAGTCATTAGATCTAGCATACATTAGAGTATATTATATTTTCAAATCAAAATTAAAAAGTTCATGTGATTAGAACAGTGTATAATATTCTAAAAGGTTTTTAAAATGCTAAATTTTCCACTAGACCTTTAACTTTGATGTAGTGCTCTATATGTAAAAATGTGAATTTTAGTAGATGCATGCTTTTAAACAATCATTATATATTCACCCGCCCAATTGTTTTAGTCTTCACATTTAGTTAAAAAAAATTAATTGTAGATGAAAATTAAAGATATTATATCTGCAATTTCCAGTGTTGGGATAGGGCAAAAAAAACTACAAATCCATAATACAATAAAAATATTTCTTGAAAAATTCTATTATGTCCCTTTAAAAGGCCATAAATGTTTTCTTTCATTTTATTTTTTTAAGTAAAATTCTCTACCTAATAAATATGTGTGGATATATGTGTGTGTGTGTGTGTGTGTGTGTGTGTGTTTTCCAACAGAATTAATAATGTCAAAGTGACAAAGCAAGAACAATGCTTGTTTCCATAGAATTATGTTTCTGGAACAAAGCAAATAAATAATTACATTTTATTATAACTACTAAAACTTAACTTGATTTTTTGAAGACTAATTATATTAACTTCTATGACCTAAAGTGCAGTTTTTCCCCCACTCCAGTAATTAGAGGGATATTAATATCTATTATATTTTAATACTTGAGAGTCAGAATTGGTAATGTGCCATCACCCTGCCCACAATTTAGCACAAGCCAAAATAATGGTAAAAGAGACCTTACAGTATACATTTGTCAAAATGTACCTGGAAGCTCTTAGAGGAATATTAGAAAAACTGACGACAGGTGAAGTAAAAGATGTCTCAGACTTCTGAGTTCAGGAGGATTCAGCAGATTTTCCTATAGTGTCACTTTGGGCATTTAAAACCCTAACATATTACATGAATGCTTCCTGCAATTAGAATAGCAACTACAGGTGGAACAGATTCAAAACTGCTTACCAAGTTGTTTGTATCTGTTTCCCATTGGTCTCCTGAGGCCACAGAGGCCTGGGTTTTTTTCTTTAAAAAACTAATGTACGTTAGCAGCGGCAGCTTATTAGGTACCCCTATGTCATTCCCTTAAAATCATAGACATGCCACCCAATTAAAACAGTACTTTGTGGAACCCAAAGGAGCATAGCCAGGTGATCCAAAAAAAACCTCTGGTATGCTAGGAGAAGCTAAGACATGCTTACACTGAACCACATAGGCCTGCTTTGGCCCCCTGAAAATCAACACATCTTTTGCATATATGCTCTGTAGCTATCAGTGCTCTGCCAGGGAGAATTGTTATTTTCAATGGAGCCTTTCTGTATCGGCAGGAAGAATTTATACCCAGTCAGTGAGGAAGTGGAGAGCAGCTTTTGGTGTTCATCACATTTTAGTGCAGAGAAGTGCTTTGCCCTAAAGGTGCCAGGTAAAGAGAGTTGCCAAGTAAAGAAAATATATTGAATGCATTTCCAAAAGGGAAGCATAATCTGACATTTTTGTTTCTAGGATCTCAGAAAGATAACTTTCCTCAGTTCTTACATAAAGTATAAGGGAACACAAAGGCGAAAATATCCACTCTATGTTAGAATGCATGTATATAATTTTTTTTCTATTTAATCATGTTTTTATTTCTAATTATTTTATACGCTTTCCTCTATTCAGATGTCTGCCTGCATCACACCTCCAGATGCTGAATTTATTAGTGTTTCCTCAGTTTCTGCTGCTCTTCCTTCCCAGGAACCATATTATTGTAGGTCCCTGTGATTCTTCCCATAGAACTCTTCCCTTTGGGGTAATCTGGCCTTCACTTCCTAGACTTTAGGACCTAGAAAAGGAGTTAAAGGGTCAAACTTTCTTTTGAAAACCAGTGGCAGTCCCACATCTATTTTGGGTTTTAGGTGTTCCCCCCATCTCACCCCACCCCCACATAGCAGGTAAGATCCTTTAGACTTTACACACCTTCCCTCCTTCCTTACTGTAAGCCCCTCCCTCATTTTATACTAGGATGGATTTTACCATAGCTGTCCTCAGAGTGTCAGTTTGTTCAGACTGTTCTTGCAAGTAACATGAAAGTATCAACATTTTGCCTACGGGAGGACTTCAGAAAACTTAGGCTAGGCTGAAAAACAAACAGACGGGTCCAAATAAAATAAAAGAACCCAACTTCTAATTTGATTCTCTCTTGCTTTTTGATAATGATGCTCTGCTGTCTCTCTTTACAAAGCGACAGAAACTCTGTTCCAACTTGGTGGGTGACAAAGTGAAAGGTTCCACCCCTGAGCAGGTAAATCAGTTTGTTCGGGAAGGACTGCTCCACAGTAAAGATGACAACAATTAGCACATGCTACTCATTAACAAACGGAGATTAGAACGCAGCCGAAATGGCAAGCTGCCATCAGTGCGATAGTTACGGGGCAGTTTAATTTCTAACGAATGTGAGCGCTGGATCGGTAACAATATTCGACAAAATGCCGCCTGCATTCTCTTATGGCTTTCATTACCAAATTGAAAATCTGTGTAGATTTCTGAAAATTACTTTTAAATGTAGCCAATCTCCTAGACTGCAAGGCTTGATTTGCTGGTGAGGGAGCCCTGCTGTGAGATTTTAATGAAAGATCATAGTGGCCCTCCAAGGCCGGCAAAGAGCTATGGGCCCTGGAAGACCCGAAATAATCTGTTTTACTTTTAATGGCAGCCATTTTATATTCATTAAGATCAAAATGCAGTTTTGCAGGCAAATTGCAAAGCTGTTCCACTCACAGCTTGAGAACCTGGAGGCCCTACAGCTTTTTATCTTGTTCATAAGCAAATATGCAGTTAATATCTTTTAATATGCTTTGATGCTTGGTACCTTATGGGTACATTGTATCGGAGGTTAGAGGACTGCATGTTTCCTTGGCACAGTCAGCCACCAACTAAAGCGGTAGTCCTTTTATTTCCATAATGGCAGAAGAAATGAGTCTCTCTCTCTTTTTATCCCCACCCCATTTTTTTTTTTTTAAATATGAGCTCTGCTCAAATAAATTGTAAAGCACCGTATAGTGTACATTCAGAGTCTCAGAGAAGGCACAGTTTTTCACTGGGATCCATCTGTTGGTGGTTCATATTATTTAAATTTATACAGTCACATTATTTAAATGTAAACAGCCAAATAAGATAGGATCAAATCATTGGCATCTGGAAACTGTGCTCTCATCCTCTTTGATTGTGAGGTTGTCTGCATTAATAATGGAGTTCTAAAGACTGTGATTCCACCTGATATACTGTATGACCTTAGCAGTTGTGATTTTATCAGGGTTTCACTGTAGTAGAAAATGAAGGTATTTTGCAGCTCATTTCCAGCAAAGCTAGTTTGTATTATCCTCTGTCCAGAGCAGTACTGACTGTTTTGTGTGTTATAAAATATCACCACCCACCCCCGACCCCGCCCCAACTGCCCTCTTTCTGCTGTGCAGCTGTACTTCTGGTCCAGAACCATGTTGTAGATTAAATTCCATCAGCTGTCTTGTAGCAGGTAAATGGTACTATGATTAATGAATAGGAAGGAAGGAAGGGGGCATTTAGTTTTGTGAGGTGAAAGTTTGGCCTCTCCCTCATATTGCTGTTACTGCCTTCACTTCGACAATGTCTATCTCATCTCTAAGACAAGAAATAAGGTTGATGCAAGTGAATCTTATTACTCAACTCATTATTCCATTTTAATTCTGCCTTAAGCAATAGGCCAGGGTTAGAAATAATTGTCCAAAATCATACGATTATTCAATTGTTGCAAAAGTAAAATTTAGGGAGTGATTTTTGTTTTTGTTTTTTTTTAAGAAAAGGAACCAGCGAGGTCTATTTCAAAATTCCCAAAGATTAGGAGGCCAGGCCAAGATGGAATTTTTGCTTCTTTACCTCAATTTTTTTTTTTTTTTTTTTGGCTTTTGGCTTTTGGCTTTTGGCTTTTGAATGCACTCGGGTGGGAGTAGGGACATAGGAGCCTTTCTGTGGGTGGAAGTGAACCTTCCATCCTTAATCAGGCAGAAAACAAAGGCGTTGTGCATCCCTTTCTGACATTCTAGTCATCAAAGCTTCAGCCTTCTCAAAGAACATTGTAGGGCCAGCTGGTTTAAGAATAGGAGTTAGCTCCTTTATGGAAGTTAATACAATATTGTGCTGTCTCCAAAAAATAATGTTCCTTAAGACAGCTCCACAGAAAGGCCAGCCTTTGTATCCCCAGGCCTGCCCAACCTTTGTACTTACCCGTGCCCCACAGGCATATTATAATATTGTATGACATGTTTACAAGTCCTAACATCTTACTTTGTGCAACTGCATAGCTTCTTTGCAGGGCTCAAGAATGCAGGCTTTGACTGTCTGATGAAGGAATTCGATAACCCACTCTCTTTGGGTCTCAGGGCAAGGTGAAGGTGTCTGGCCTGCCAAGGCACAATTTAATGGGCTTCTGAAAACACTCAAAAGGCAGACATAAATGTGTGGATGGGCAGCCAGCCAGAGTGACCTGGGGATAGGGCCAGTTGATTTTAAGCAGGGTGCATTCGAGAAGGAATGTTTCAGGCCAGAGCTGACTGGGGGAGCTGGAGGGGCTCTTTGGAAGCCTGAGGGTTTGACTGTAAAGGATTTACAGAGCTTGAACCCGACTCTGTAACTTAAGAGCTAAAGCATTCCCACCTGTCCAACTTTAAAAGGGAAATGGAAAATGTAAAGAACATATAATTAATTTCAATTACAAGCCTCGCATATCTTAGGCCAGATAGGCACTATCTTCATTTCCTGTCAGTTCAATAGGCTCCAATACAAAAGTCACATAAATTAAATGAAAACATACAATTCCCTCTCACACATTTCTGTTTTCTGTTCTTAATGCCTTATGGCATTTAGTCTTTGATATGGCTACATTTTTTTTTTTTTCCTGCACAATACTTATAGTATTTCAGATGTTGATTCCCATCAGTCTTTTCTCCTTTATATTACATCATTCACCATCATGGGACAATTAGTGCATGAAGAATCTTTGGGAAGATGATCAGGGAAGGAATGGAAATGAACTTAAACACAAAAGGTTTCACCCAATCTTTATTTACAACTTGATTTCAAAATTGACCTGTTCCATATTATAGTCATTTTTTGACAGCCTGTCTTTCGGTGTTTTAAAAAATAATATGGATTTTTTTTTTTTTTCCCAGGATCAAATCACCTAGTTTTCTTTGGGCCCACAATTTTTTTCCTCCAAAAACATTCCAGTGTGTGTTGTGTGGTGTTATTGGCCACAAAGAGGTCACTTTCTCATGGAAGCCAGGTTCCCATTTTGATCCAGTGCAAGGGAGAAAGTAATATTGCACACTATTTTCACATGCCCGTGGTATCAGCAGTGGTGTTACATCACTGCAAGTTGAGTTCCGTGTAGATTCCTAAAAAGGAGATGTGTCTGTGGGGGTGGGAGCTGTGAGGA
>NW_011888872.1:2057992-2065492 GCF_000151845.1 Pteropus vampyrus | reverse complement strand
ATAAGAGTTAGTACTATTTTCCTTTTTGAATCAGAAGTAGGTAAACACCACTAAAGCTGAGGGAGTAGAGTGTGATTTAGTGTAGGTTAACATAGTGCAGAGGGTATTTTGCAATAAAATTTTAAATTAAGGGGAATATATTTACTGCCTGTCGTGTGTGTGGCTTATGAACTATAGGTTTGATATTTGGCAGAATGTGTAAGAACTGATAATTAGGTATGTGTGTGTAGGTAGTGACATTTGTTTAAAACAAACTACTGTAAAACTGAATTCATTTATGCCTCTTACTTTGTTCAGCCTCTCATAGACAAGTAATAAAATATACCAATAATATCTCACTTTACAATAAACTTTAATTATAGAGACACCTGATAAAATGCAGATGAGCTATCTGTTTAAGAGCTGTGTGGATTCTGATAAATAAAATAAGTAGTGTGTGCGTGGGTATGTGTATGTGAGAGAGAGAGACACTCGCACAGGCAGAGACAGAGAGTGAGAGACAGAGATTATATGGAATGGTGCTGAGATTTTTGAAAGTGGGTTTTTTAAAATTTGTAAAATTTTATTGACTGGAATTATATTTAACAAGTTAGAAAAGGCTGTAACATAATTTGTCTTTAGTTGGTGTGTTGAAATACTAAAACCAGCAGTGCCACAGGAACAACATAAGACCATTTGATGAATGCCTCTTAGTTTTTTATATTGCTGTTTGAAAGCATTGTTTTCCTTTTTGTTTTGTAAAATAATATCAATTTAAATGCTAGAAGCATGAATAAATAACCATTTTTAAAGTCCAAAATGATGTAGAGTATTTAGGAACCTCTGTCACTTTTCTTCCTATGGGCAAAATTTGACCACTGACCAATTATGTCAGAAATTCCAAGTGAAATCAAGCAGACATCCTTTCCCAGTTAAAAGGAACCCAGAGAAGGCATGAACCAAGGCCCTGTGTGGTGCAAGGTTACTGTTAGAGCAACTCTGATAATTTCTGGTTTGTTTTTTGTCTCTATTTCTGCTGTATCCTTCAGCAGAGGTTTTATTACAATAAACTTGGATACTATATGAGGCTTTATTAATTAGGGATGGGCAGAAAACCAGCTGTGACATAGTGACCCCGGGTGGGAAGCCAAACCAGAGTAATTAAGACATAACATGGTAATGGGAACAAATAATGAATACACTCAGTGACCTGATGCTGAGCCGTGTCCCGTCTCCAGGACTGTGGGGTTTTTTTTGTTTAATTTTATTTTTTTTCCTTTTAAACTGATAGTCTCCTTGAATTGCCTTCTTATTTTACTTTGATATAGATGGTATCCAAAGTAGTGAAAATTGAGAAAAATATGGGTTAATGTTGGAGAAACTCTGAGATTTAAAGGCTACTTCTATTTACATAATACTATTTCTGTTATTAGGGACTAGAGGTTGATATTCCTTTATAATTTGTTACACAGCATTTCTTTTACATGGAGAAAAGCCAGTTGAATAATATCTTGGGCCAAGCATGTATCTCTCCTCAAACAGTCATGATCTACTGTATCATCTGGGTTTCTTTCTTTGATGCACACTCATCTCTAATGCTGAGGGAAAAATAAGAATTTGGAAGAGCCAAGGAGGTCCCCTGAGGACTCAGAAGATGAAGAAGTTTCATGTGACTCTGTGCCAGTTCTTGGCTACCCAATGAGGAGACTGTGACAAGGTGTGTTGGTCAAAGGGTCCACATCTGAAGTCTATAGACACAGAACCACAAAGCAACTATCAAGGGTCATGCTCAGAGTTTTAAAATGATTTGTAAAATTTTTAAATGAATAAAAACCTGACCCAATCACCTCACTCTCTTCAATGCATTTTGAGTTTGGAACTAGGGTAATTGCACCATGAGATAAGAGTTGTATTTTTAACTTTAAAAAAAAAAAAAGAATAAATGCTATAACTATAAAATCTTTTTAGAAACACTTGTTCTCTTTCTCTTAAAATCTATATGTTTGTCACCTTGGCAGACCTTGAAGTTAAATAAAATCTTTTACTCATAAAATTCCAAATCTGATACAGAATAGGTGCTTAATATAAGTTTATTAACTAATTATCTGTCTAGGCATGTAAAGTGGTGAATTAAAGCAATTATGCAAATAAAGGAGTCCAAAAAAATACAAAATAAATGTACCAACAAAATCAAACAAACCATTAATGGTTTATAAGATCATATAATGGATGTTAAGACATTTTGCTTTTTATTTTCTTGACTTTTAAGGCTAATTACTTCAATTTTCCATTTGTTTATATGTATTAACTTTATGTGTATTAACAAAATATTCATGATATAACCTAAGAGATTTTCTTGTTCGAACTTAAAATCATTTGTACCTCAGTTTATTCTTTTGTTAAAACCAAATCTTCTCCCAGTTTCTCAAATAGTAAAGGATCACTAAATAAGATCTAGCCTAACATTAACAGGAAAAAGAGTTATGGCTGTGTCAATTACAGCTCACTTAAGTTATCCATTAGCTCTACTTCAGGTGTAAAGGCTTTTCTTTTATCTGCAAAAATTGCCAAACAGTCATGAGAGAGCTATAGACAGCATTCTCAATAATGTGTCCTTGTGTCATGAAAGCATTGGCATTTCTTTCGCCTTCTGTGAATCATATCTAGCTGGCACACTGAATTAATCAATAGTAACATTCTATATCTATTAACAACTTTCTCTGGGCAATAAAAGTCCTGGGAAAAGTAAAGTCCAGAATCGCACCCATTTGAGTTTAAAGCAGCTCTATTTGATTCTTAGCATATTGAGCAAAGAAGATATATGGCAGGATTACTGCTTTAAATACTGTTTAAATTTTCTTTTTTTAATGAGATATATTTGAATAAATAGATAAATGAGATAGTTGTAGTAGAATCTAACGTTTTCTTCCTCTCAACCTACAATATTTTGTTTTAGCATGATATTCAGATAAATGATTTCAGGATAATCAGAAGAGTTTTCTCTATAACTGTAGCCTTGACCTGTGTATATTATTAATATAATGTGTAAAAGAAGGACTTACTTTTTATAAATGAGTATTTCAGTCTATCTTCTTTAATAGTTAGGGCAAACATTTGTGCTTCCAGAAATAAAAGGCTATGGTTTTTTGGTGGTGGAGAATGGCTATGGGAAGTTTGCTTCTGTTTAACCAAATAGAATTTCTTAGTCAAACTGAAAATAAATGCTTTATGATTTTTTTTCCAATCCTTTTAATTCTCCTGTTCAGGTGGGTTTTATTTAAAAGTCAAGCTCAGGAAATTCAGGGCTTTGAAGAAACAGTTTCCACTTCTAAACTTTGAGTAAGTTTAGAGAGTTTCTCTTTTTCTTGTTTTAAAGTGAAGGTAAGTGAAAAATCCCCACAAACAGGAAAGAGATCCTTAGGCTAAGTCAATCTCTATCCAGTGCTTAAATGAAAACATAATTTAGAAACATATAAAGATAAAAATACAATTTCCCCATCAGCCCACTGTTAACATTGCAAAGGACTCGTGCATTAAGCACATAGAGATTGTACCTTAGAGCACAGCACAAGTAACTTGGGATAAAGGCAGTTGCCTCTGTGATCTCATATGTGCTATCTTTTCTTGAGAAGATATTAATGCTGATGCAGTAAACATTTCCAGAGATGCTTTCCCAGAGTGGTGTCTTTTGCTTTTCCCCCATTCATTCTTTTGCCTGTTCTTTGTGCATGAAAAGAAGAGAACTGACAATACACACAAAAATAGTGGAAAGAAAATGGACAGAAATCGGAAAGAAGAGAAGTGATTAGAGATGGACCCAGAAAACCATCCTCTTTCCTAACAACTGCCTGTGGAGGTTGAGAAAAATGTAATTCCCAGAAGCACCATTTATAAAATGTGTGCTTGTCATTTGCCCTTTTCTGTATTTTCTAACTTCTCAAAAATGTGTTTTACATTTTTAATTAAATAGCAGTTTTAGTTGTTTTTTTTTTTAAGTAAATGGTCTTTCAAGGCATTCACTAGTTCATGTCGACAAATAATGTAGTTGGAAAGAAACTTAAAGATTATTTGCACAACACCTTCAAGAGATGTGAGAAGAAATCCCCTATTCAAACTCTAGGTTTTGTGCATTTTGATCTATATCTGTCTGTATGTCTGTCTATCTATTATCTATCTATCTATCTATCTATCTATCTATCTATCTATCTATCTATCATCTGTCTATTTATCTATCTACCTACTATCTACCTATTATCTATCTATCTATCTTCTATCTATCTACCTATCTACCTACCATCTATCTATATGTATACATATATGTATAATTTTTATGTGTGAATTTGTGAAAATTGTAAGAAGTACTATAATATATGCCAAGCTTTTTATCCCCAGTGATTGCATAGAGAACAGCAATGGGCAGATGGTAGATATTATATTTGCCTCACTCTAGATCTGCTCTCTACTCCTCTCCACCCAGCTCTGTTCTCACAGATTCTTTTGACTTCTGGTTTTCAGTTGGCTTTAGTCAATAGAAGAATGAAAAGTACAACCATAGGATAGGAAGGGAGTGAGTCGAAGTATTTATTCCACCAATCCTTTCTTATTAGGTTACAGGTCGTCAATGGCTACAAAAAAAAAAATGGTATCTTACAATACATCTAATCATTTGTTTAATAAATATGTATGGAGGCCCAAACTGGGGCACAACAGAGACAAAAAGCATGAGATCTTTGCTCATACAGAATTCATTTTAAAAGTGTCTTTTTTGATTGTTTTCCTTTTTTAATCATGAAATATTTGAAGGATTTTATGATTTATCTTTTAGTGAAAGAGAACTTTTTTTAAGAATTAAAAAAATGTCAAGACCAGTAATTGTAAATTTTGGTAGTAATTTGATATAGTCATTGCAAATAGGTTGTATATACCAAAGAAATTATTGAGTAAAGAAGAAAAGAGAGTAAAATGAATTTTAGTTACTTTACAGTGGATATTTGAGTTGCAAAGATACCAAATGAATTAATGAAATATTAAAGATAAGCATGTAAGTAGAGAGAACCTACTTCTTGTCATTCGCACTCTAATCCATGCCAGGCACATGCATTAAACTAGGCTCTAGATGAATTAAAAACTGCAGATGATCTTTGTTTAACATTTTCAGGTTGTTTTGATGTAGGAAATAAATTTATCATTCATAGAGGGAATTATTTGAGTTCTAGATTTGACAACTAAGACTGAATATACATAGTGATAAAACATCTGCTCAAGTCTAGTCAAAAGCTCAGTCAATTTTGTGAAGAAATCAGTCAAGCCTGTTGCTTGGTGGCATGAAGACAAAACCACCAACTGATCGACTGAGTTTTTCACTTTTGAATGGGTTGTTTGGCATCGTGTAGACCCAGCCTATGATTATACTGCCATCTGTATTCTTTCTTACATCAGGCTTATTTCAGCCACAACTTATACATGCTGTTTTGAGAAGAACTAGTCAATATTTTGGTTTGTCTTTAGCTATAAGAGCGCCGTAGACAGTCTTGCGTGAACTTGGCTCTGCCTTGCTAATTCTCTGTCAGTTCTGGCAGCTATAGGAATTTAAGTTCATGGTGTAGATATTTGGATTCTCCTCAAAATAAAAATAAAATATGTAAAATAAAATCTTAAAATAGGCTGCTTTTCTTTGACAAAAATACCAAAATTCCTAGAAATGGCCAGCCATAGTCAATATGTATATATGTAAGAGTATAATTTTAATATAAAAAACAATACAAACAGAATACATACAATATTTTGAAGTTAACAATTACTCATGTTTTTATAATTTTCAAACTGTATGAAGCAATTGAATAAATCTTTCCAAATTCAACTGTACATAAATGCTTTTGAGATATCATGTGGTGGTGATAGGATTGTTCACTCAAAATTGGAAAATAAATTAAAATATTACATGTATTATTTTTCTCACTCATGCTAGAAGATCTTGTAATATTATAGCCATTATAGCAATGAGTTATTTCTTCTAAGGGCATAGGCTTAAAAAAAAGAGAGAAAGTTTGAACTTTGGAGAGCAATGGATCATCAAAGAGTTTTGTGTAACGATAAAATTGCCCCCTGGTTCTAACAAATCAGAGCCATGTTGAAACATTTCTCTACAAGTACACACAAAGCAAAAGTTCCTTTTGTTTGTTTGTTTCTTTCTTTCTTTAATGAAGTTGGGGAAAGTGATAAGTTAGAGAAACGAGGAGGAAATATGTATTCTTTATTCCATAAAGTAATAAAAGGGACAGATTCAAGTTTTGTGGGCCCTGAAATGTATATAATTTGGGAAACCCACTTTTGAAAAATATATAAAATTACAAATAAAAATTTAAGTACAAAAGTGACTTTTATTTCATTGACAGGGACGTTATTTAATTTAATTAAAGTTACTTAAAATGAAGGGAAAGGGATCTTTGAAAGACATATATAAATCAGGGATCCTAAAACTTGAGCTTCGTTAGCTTCATCGTATGGCCAATGATGGACTAAGAGGATATGCAAGAAGAACAACAATGTAAAAAATTACCTGGCATTAGAGCGTAAAAAAATAAATTGTCATAAAGAATACGATTTATGATATATCTTACATTGTAAAGTATAAAAATGTTGAATCATATTGTATACTTGAAGCTAACTAATCTAATATTGTATACTAACTATACTTATAAAATAAAATTTCTAATATTTTTAACTTGTAAACTAATTCTGAAATTACACATAATCCTGAAGAAGAAAAACAAATTGAGGGGGCTTTCTTTTTCAGACATCAAATATTATTATAAAATAATAGAAATTAAATTAGGTGATATTGCCACAGGGATAGACAATAGATTAATGGAATAGAAGAAAAAACTTACATATATAAGAAACCCACATAAATAAGGCCCACATTTGTAAGCTAACTTCATTTATAACAGAGTTGGCATTGAAATTAGCAGGGAAAGGACAAACTTTAATAACTGACTCTGGTAATAAGAAGTTACCCAATAAATATGCTTTATAAAATTTAGAAGCTAATGTAAATGAAAAAGTTTGACCCAAAGTTGTCCAAAAATGTTCATTGAATGATTAACATTACTCTATAATTCCCTTACGATGTTTTCTTTAAATTTATTATGTTTTACCTGCCCATCTTTTCTGGCGGCATAGTTTTTTAACTTTTGGAAGTCTGTATATAATTATTGCAATATGCTAAGCCTGGAAGTAGGAAGTTCCTAACACAAAAAGAGGTGATCGTATTCTTGTTCCTGAGGTTGGAATTGTATGTATCTAGTTTTACTACAATAAAAAATAAAAAAGATACCATTGTCTAATAACTTAGCATGCCCAAAGTCACAATAATTAGCTTATAAACCCAGAGTATCATTATTAGAAAGTTAAGTGGCCAAAGGATGCTGATCATTTAGGTGTGTACCCCATTATGTGGAAGTAGGGAAGTAGTTTATCATCATCCTACCTAGATGTACTGTCTTTTAAGCAATGAGAAAT
>NW_011888872.1:2006505-2056967 GCF_000151845.1 Pteropus vampyrus | reverse complement strand
TGAAAAAGATTCATGAAATTATATCAATTTTAATATAAAACAACATAATTCTTATCTCTTCTGTAGGTAGTCTTTTAAAATGTATGAGAAGTGACTTGCTTATACTATGTAAATGAAAATAATCACTCAGTGTCTAGCATAGTCTTGCAAATCAGGAAAAATATTTAGATTTATACACAAAGAATGTTAGTCATTCTTATTCTTCTGGTTTACTTGGAAACACAATGAATTAAACTAATATTAGTTTCTATTCAACTGGCATAAATTAACTTTGCTTCTTGGAACAATTTATTTTGAATACTTGCCCAATGAGTTAAAAAGCTAAAATATTTCTTACCTGGTGAGATCCTAGTTCTTTATGGGAGGTAACTTCATTTTGTTAATTATGAGGAAAAAAGAAAACAGATGGTTATAACATTTAAACTATTTATTTGTTATTTCAAGTTAAGATAAATTTATACATAATACTGAGCTTAAATCATCTCTTTGCACTTATTATTACTTGATAGTATTAAGAATGCTTTGGCCACAAGTAATATAAAATATTACTAATGTGGGTTAGATAGAGTGTTGTTCGTATCGATGTTATCTAGTATTCATTTTAATTATAGGAGAGCAATTCAGTTGATTACACATCTGAAAAGTTGGAACTGTCTTTCTTTGTCTACTTCTTAGAAGTGTGTGAAGGTTAAATGAGATGATAACATGAAATTGCTCTATAAGCTATAATAAAACTAAACATAATTTAGATTGTTAATGTTGATGTGGGAACACAGCTTCAAAGGTACTATGCCATCAGTCCCTTACATAGGGACCTCAATTTAGCCTCCCCATTTCTAGAAACACAACCTGCAGACCTGGAAACAGTCATACTGCAATTGCTGGTATTCATAGCAAGTGAAGAAGAAAAAGACAAAGAAATAAAAGTGATTAGAAATAAGGTGCTATAAAGAAATAAAAGTAAAGATGACTTTATGTAATTTATAATAAGCATCCTAGAATAGAAACTCCATAAAAGAACATAGAATTCCACGATATAAGAGTAGAATTTTCCCTGAAATTGAGGGAAAAACTGAGTAAGTGTATTGAAAGATATTATGTTCCAGGAAAAAAAAATTTTCATAAAAATTTAGACGGGTTAAAGTACTAAACTTTAAGTGAGTTAAAAAATATATTTAAAAAAATTTCTGTTGTCTAGGCAGAAAAAGCAAGAACTATCACATAAAAAATCATGCTAGCGTCAGATTCAAGCAACATTTAGTTTTAGAAGACTATAGAAAAATTCTACAAAGTCCTACTGTTAAGAAAGTGTGACCCAAGATAGGTATAAAAACCAAAATCAGATATTTTTAAGCACACAAGGACTAGGAAAGTACAACATCTGTGAGCTCATCGTAAAATAAAGAAATATGTGAAGATGAATACCAGGCAACAAAAAAGAAGTAAAATAAATAACTCAAGAATGGAGATATGATTGGTAGCGACTATTGAGTATATATTTAAATATACATATTAGATAACCAATTGTGTAAATTCAATTTTGAGGACTAAGTTTAAGTGTCATATACCTTGGGGATGTAAAAATAATACCATAAAAAGAAAACACCAAGCGACAGACAAAAGGCAAAGTGAGAAGTTGTTTTTTTTTTTTATATTCCTAAAAGAAAGTCAAACTTTTCTAAATTTGAAGCTTCTTGTTCTAAAAACAACTTAAAACATCTAGTAATTTTAAAACATTTTGTTTTTTAATTTTGAAGTATATTTTTTAAAAAGCAACACAACTTAAATAATATCTATTTAGAATCCAATATTCCTACCATATATACATAGTATATATACACATATTATAGACATATATAGCTCTTTTTTTTTTTTTGCAAGTAGAATAATGGACCACCAAAGATGTCCACATCTTTATCCCCAAGACCTATATATATATTACTGTACATAGCAAAGGGGACTTAAGGTTATAGAAGGAATTATGGTTGTATGGTTGCTGCTGATCAGTCGACTTTAAATTAGAGAGATAATCCTGGATTGTTTGGTCAGGCCCAATGTGGTCAAAAAGGTCCTTAAAAATGGAAGAGGGAAGCAGAAAGCCAGAGTGATACAATCTAGAAGGTCTCAACTAGTCCTTGCTGGCTTTAAAGATGGAAAAAGGATGCCACAAGCCAAGGAAAGGCAAGGAAACAGATTGTTCTCTGGAGCCCCCAGGAAGGGAGGCTGACACCTTGATTTTAGCCTCATGAAACTGCTACAGAACTCTCAGATAATAAAGCTGTGTTGCTTTAAGCAATTAAATTTGTGGATACTTGTCACAGCAATAGGAAATATGTATTTTAATCTGTTTATATGCAAATAGGCTTATAAAAATGTTGTTCGATTAAAGTTAAGAATGCATCTAAAAGGGAAGATAAGCATTTTTGGAGGAGTGGGGTAGTGTTAGGAGTTAGCTTTGCCGTCTTTTTCACCCAGATAGTGGTATATATTAGCATTCTTATTTAAGAAATGGGACCAGCAGAGAGTTAAAGTAAAAGTTGGCATTAATTCCCCAATGTCGTTTACTTCATGCTTTGGAAAGCCATTTAAAAATCATATACTAACGGGGGAAAATAATGGGTTTGACAAAGAATTTTTGTTGTTTTGGCTGGAAGACAGGGAAAGATAGTAACACTTATCTAAAGCCAAAATGTTTATCCCATAGCCCTTGCACCTAAGAAAGGAAGACACTGACTAGTTGAATTTGGAGAAGTGCATAATCTCCCAGATAAGTACTTGTTGAAAATTTCGAAGTCAGATTTACATTTTCCCTTGATGCCAGAAAAATTACTTACATTCTCTCCTTCTCCTGTTTCCACTCTTTTCCTTTATCTCTTTTAAACATTTTAACTGTAGGACATAATATTGCTGGTGTTGTTGAAGTTAAGGAGAAATTGAACATGAGATATTTATTTTTGCGAAATTATTTTTGAAAAGAGTAAATAGTAGTAGTAATAGTAGTAGTAGTAGAGAACTTAAAGAGTTATTTTCCCCTCCTCATCTTGTATCTCTTTTTTCTTTGCTTTGGTTCTTCTGAATTGATTTCTGTATGGACTGTGATTTCCCAGCCCAGGCTATGAGACCTAACCCTTACAGGTGAATAAAATTTTTGTATGTCCTTTTGGCAAATAAGTAATCAAAAAAGGATACTCCAACTTTTCTTGGGTGGTTTAATGGATGGTTTGACTTGACATCACAGTTTTCAAAGTCTAAGAGAATATACTAACTTGGACGAAAAACATATATACAGGGTTAGGAAAAAATATAATTTATAGGAGCTAAAGGGCTTGATTTTCTCGGCTGGCAAAATATATTTTACACAATTCCAGAGTTGAAGTAAAGACAAATGAATATCCCCATGGTATAATCACCAGCTTGAAAAATCAAGTGGCTTCAGTCTTCAAATTCCCTTTTAGCACTGTAAGTTTTTATGTGTTTTTATATCTTGGTTGGTGGATGAACCAATGTTTAAATGGTCATTTATCATTTACCATATCAAAGAAAAGCTGTTACCTGAAACTCATTTTTACAGTAGCAAGCAAACAGAAATAATACTTTTCAAGGAACTAAAGCTGTTTCTTGAAGAATGTCATCATTTTGTCCTATTTTACTTACTTTACTTATATATGAGTCAGTTTTTGAGGGCTGCATCCTGCTAGTTCTTGCTGTAAACAGTTTCTACCAACTCCCTGCTGCAGCAAGTGAGGAGAGGAAATTCAACTTTCTAGAAATCAAAGACAGACTCAAAGAACCAGGCCAAAGGCACCAAGCCAGCCATAAGCAGTCATGGCTCCCATCATGAGCTATGTTATATTAATTCTAGGTAGTTAGGTAACCACTAAAGTGTCTCAACAGGGAGTCATTGCACTTATCCTCAGGGTGGTCCTGGTGTTCTACAGACATTTCAAGAATTATCATTTCAAATATCTAGACTTGTGTTTTGTAAACATTTGCTGCCTTCTCTAGTAATGAAATAAAATGAAATAATCTATCGAGATATAGAAAGGGATAATGATATACAAGGAAGATAGATAGTGGTCTTCATACAAATTGATGAGTGACTTCATGACAAGTTTTTGGAGAGATGGCTCAATGATTTAGAAAGAGTAGAAATGCTCTAGAGTCACGTAGACCTGATTGCAGTTCCTTCCTCTGCTGTTTTAATAACTATAGATACAAGTGATTTACTGAATCTCTTCTGGGCATATTTTTCTTAAGGCCATAAACGAGAAATAACACTGTCTGTATTAGAGAATAGTTGTGAATGTGAAATTAAATGTATATTAAAGGCCTGGTGAACTGGCTGATGTGCCATAGGAACTTAGTAAATGTTAATTCACTTCTGGTTAATCACTCTCAAATCCAAGGATTCTCTTTGAGTGGGTCAGAGCAACCTGCCCTACTATGGCTCTCCTTGAAATATAATCCCAGGGTAAACATAATTCAAACATACACCAAACCAGGTAGAATATGTATAACGAGCCTTGTTCTTGTTCCAAAGCCTCATCTCTCCTTCCCTCTTTCAGGAGCACCTGTTGGGTGCCAACTATATTTCGAGTATCATGGCAGACCCTTACATACTTCATCTTTTTTAGTCATTATAACTGAAATGAGGTAGCAGTTGTGATTCCAAGTTAACACAGAGGATACTGAATTTCTGGGAAATTAACTAACAATAATTCGGTCTCTGTGTCCTGTCCCACCACCATTCTAACTCCCTATCACTTCTGCGATGTCAGATTGGTTTCAGAGGTGTGGTGTCCATAAATCAGCTGGGGGGTTCACCATGACAAACTAACTAGCATATGAACTTAAAGTAGAGCTTTAAGATTACTCGGCAGCCAGTGTATATCGGCAACATAAACGGTATTGTGCTTCTCTTGTCTTGCTGGTTGATAACACTACACTAGGTGCCAGATATACAGTGACATAATGTGCCAGGCAGCGAGGGGAACCACTACGCCTTATCCATAGGGTGATGGTGGCACCTATACTATAAGGTTAAGAAAGTGGACTTAGTTCTTTAGTGGTTCCCTGCCCCTGCCTTGCATCTGTACTCTTGTCTACTTTCCCATCATTTTTCTCAGGTTTCTAAGAAATATAATGGAGAAGACAAAGTTGTTAAATGCACACCACTTATGAAAGCTTCTGTCCAGAATCCTGACCTGCTCACCCTCTCTGATCAGCAGAGCCAGACAATTTAGAAACATCCAGGACCCTTGCATTCCTTTTCTTTGAAGTCTAGAACTGAGTTAAGCCTGAGTAGCCTTCTCTTTTCCCAAAGCCTTTTTGTACCCCACAAAGCCCTCCAAGTCATAGTTTTTATCAGAGGAGAGAGAGAAGGAGAGGAAAGGAGAGAGACACATTTAGACATTTTTACCCTTTCACTTTCCCCTCCGAAGCCAAGGTCACAGGTTCCCATACTTTCATTGTGAATCCATAATAGACCCCTTCCCGAGGATAGGCTAGGCATTTAATGGCTAGTGAGGACCTTTTCGTTACAAAATACAGAAAAAAAAAGTAATTGCACCTTTAGAATCCCTTGTTTGGGAAAATAAAGAATGAGAAAACATTAAGATGAAATTGGTAACTTTAATAGGCAAATTTGTATGTAATTATCAGAAGAAAATCTATGCACATTTAAAAATAGAGATAGTGATGCATCTACATGGGAGACTCAGCATCAGACAATTCTTAGTGTGGTCAGTGGGGTATGTGGGCCCTAGAGGTCATTTTGCACCATCTCCACAAGGGAAAGCCTCAGCCACAGGTTGATAATTTCTACTTTTGGCAAGGCGAAGCTACCAAGGTTTGTGATGACATATTAAGGAAACTGACTGACAGTACACTGGAGACATAAGAGACTGACTCCAGGCAGATTACCTAATGATTACATTATTCTAAATATAAGGTTTTGGAGTCTAGGCCTAGGTGGTGGCAATAGGAACAAAATTAATTGATAAATATTAAGATTATGTAAGTTTATTTTTTCTTATTTTTTGTTACTTGGATATTGAAAGAAAGTGAGAGTCTTAATGATTTGGGAAGTTGATGGTAGTAAAAAGTTGGCTTTAGGGAAAAGATGAAGTCAGTCTTGGCTATCCTGAAATAATGGTGGTTTGTTTACTGGGAGGGTGAGTGGAGATGCTAAGCAGGCAGTTAGAAACATGTGACTGAAGTTCAAAAGAGAGGGCACGACTGTAGACAGAGGTTATGGAGTCATTTCTGTAGAAGAAGTAATTAAAACCATAAGAGACCAAAAATCCTCTCTCTAAGAAAAAGAATGCAGAGCTGGAATGGTTGAAGATGGATTTAGAGTCTACCACGGTCAGCCAGCTTTTACTGTAAAGGGCAAGAGAGTAAATGTTTTAAGGTTTGTGGGCTAAAGTTCTCTGTTGCAACTACTTAACTATGTAATCATACAATAAAAGCAGCCATAGAAGATATGTAAATGGATTGGTCTGGCAGTGTTCCGAAAAAAATCTATTACAAAACGGATGACTGGCTAGATTTCGCCTGAGGACTTTAAGGTTGCTGACCTCTGGTCTAGAAACTTAAGCTCCATGAGGGTAAGAGCCATGTCTGTTTGGCTCATGACTGTATCCTCAGTCCCTTGCACAGCACATGGCTTACAGAAGGTTCTTAACAGACCTTTGTTGATGAATGCTGTGTTGAAGTGATTATATCCACATTTAGCTCTGAGGAATAGAGAAAAACAAGAGCAATCTAAAAGTTATAAGAACAATCAAGATCGTATGGCGTAGACGAAATCAAGAAAAGAATGAGTCAACAAAGGAAAGTTTACAAACAGTGATGACTCCAATAGATTATAAAGAATGAAGAGCTATAACATTTTTTGGAAATTAGTAATGTCAGATATTGAGGTGTAAAGGATAAGAAAAAAAAGATATATCCACATAAAATAACCTAGGTGTGTCAGGATGGAAGTAGCTTTGTGAAGGAGTTTGCATGGTTTAATTTCAATAGTTAGTTACGGCCCTTAACATTTTAAAATTTTCAGTAAAAAAAGATATGATTTTAATTATAACCTAAAAATCTGTGGATTAGATCCTTAAAAATCTAACATGATTTCGTGAACTATTTGGGGAAGAATCAGTCAGACTTGGTGGTTGTTTTTTTTTTTTTTTTTGACATTATATAGATAAAATAACCAGCTTGACTAATTTTTTTAAAGTAGTTGTGTTGATATTTGTCAAGCATTTTTTGAGCTATTTTTCCCTCAGTTTATGAGCTTAACTTTGGTGAATTTCCAACTCCTTTATGAAGTCAATATTAAACATACGACTTAAATATTTTCTTTTTATTATTAGTTTCCAACATTTACTTATTCCTTCCAGATTATCCCACACAGAGCTGTTGGAATTACTTCATGATGATTTCAAAGAAAATGTTCTTCTCTAAACATTCTTATCCCAAGGTAAATTGATGGATTTCTAATGAATAAATTCCAAGAGGAAAACATCAGCAGTTTTATACTTCAATTCAGAGTATTTAATTCCCTCACCCTTAACTGTAGCCACCTGTCATTCTAAGTTCACACAGTCATTTTTAACAATGGAAAATTATTATTTTTTTTGCACAATGTCAATCACCTTTGTGTCATTCAATACCTAGTGTGGTTAGTTTGTTATGCTTATGCAAGTGGGAAAAAAACAACACCATAAACATATCTAATCATGTCATTGTAGCTTTTCTTGGAATAATTGGAGTGTGATGATGGAGCAGGGAGAAAAGAGGGAATGGAAATTGAGGAAAAGGGTCTCAGCCTGAATTTTCCAAATTGGCTATTTATCTAGTTAATTCTTCATCTTTCCTCATCACCATGTCTGAATTGAGAAAATCTTCCTAATGATAATAAACTATGTCAAGAACAGATGGCTGATTTGATGTGATGAAAATAGCTGTGTCAATTGAGGGTATTTTTTTCCTTACCCGTTTTGCTTTTCATCACTCTGGGGTTGGTGGTTCATGTGTTTTTTTTTTTTTTTTCTTTACAGAGTTTACCCTCAGCTCAATATAATGGGGTGTATCTCTCCCCAAAAGCAGTTTGGACCCTTTCCTCTGAAAGAAAGAATGAAGTGGCTTTTTAAAAAAAGCAATTATCACCTTTCCCACCTTTTCAGCTTCAGTTATGTTACTTTTGGAAGGATCAGTTTACAACAAATGTTTAGTGTCAGGAATTTTGCAGTTTCATAGGCCTTGACAGCTTGGCATGAAAAACTATGGCATTATGTCAATTGTAAATGAGGATGCTATTTACATACTAATTAAACTTTGCACTAGTGGGGTGAAAGAATGTCATTTAGAGCACCCCGGTTATTCTGTTTATATCATTATTGTCTATTTAAACAGTCCATTGTTTGGCATGTCACAGCTTCATCCCCTAAATGCCATTTTGTAATCTTGCAGTCCTTTAAAAATATGACCCCACTGCTTGGCTAATCAAATAGAATCAGTATATCTAAAAGCAATGGGAATTCCCATATTCACTTTGCTTCGTAATAGCGCTGAGTTTGATGATGATGATGATGATGATGATGATAGTAAAAGTTTTTATCAATTGCTTCTATATGCCATGTCTATGGCATTTTACTAAATATTTTTTGTATTTTAATTCACTTAGTCTTCGAAGTTATCACACCGTTTTTAAACATGAGGAATTTGGGTCCCACAGTCTGTAAGTGAGGACATCAGGACTCCAATGTCTAAGCCATTATTCATCATTTTATACTGCTTCCTTCTCTGCTGTGTCATGATCCACAAAATGTCCAGTGCTGTCACATGTGGCCAGGGTTCCTAAAAATACACCAAGAGCAGAAATTTCACTTATCAACTCACTCTATTTACTTAAGGAGGAAAACGATAAAGAGCATATGCATATTACCCAATACATTTTTCTTATTAAATCAGAAATATGTTGCATACATTGCATACATATTTCCCATTGCCTTTCAGTTGCATTTTATCCTGTCTTGTCCCCAGGCAGGCTGCCCCAGTCTGTTGGTGATGCCATTACATAGAATTTCACATGTGCTGTAGGAACCTGATTCAGGAATACCTATAATGTCTGTTAGTTTATATAATGAAAAAGTGATTAATAGCCTATTGAGCTATTTTATTCTCCTGCTTCACATCTGTAGAAGGTAGTTTATTGGATTTGGCTAAATATATAATTTTTTTCTCACTGGATAAAGAGCAGAATCAACATTATATTATACTTATGTGGAAATTGGCTTAACAAGATTTGCAGTGATAAAGAGTAAGATGTGAGCTTTTTTTGGTTGGGTCTGGTGGAATGACTTCACCATCCACATGGATATTTATATACCCCATGTTGAGACTGCAGAGTTGGCATTCTTTGGCATTGTCAACAGAGTGCTGGTCTGTACTTTTTTCTTTTTAAAAAATGACAGAAACAGAAAGCCTAGATAGTTGACATTGAAATAACTTGCCAAGAAAGTGTTGAACATATGATCCTTTATAGCTTTTTCTTCACTATTTTCAACATCTTCAAGGTTGAAATAATTTCATAATAGAGTCAAAAATCCAAAGGAAGAAAAGAAAGAAAATATACTTTAGCTCTCTATCATTACAACTACCATACCACATTTCATGAAATATGACATAGTTTTGCTCCATAACCTTGCCAAAGGAAAGAAAAAAAATCTAAACTTTAAGCTGATAACTCGAATGGTTCCAGAGATATCAACTTGTGAAAAGTCACAATTTTGTATTGTGCTGAAAAGCCACCTTACAACACAGGAACTACCATCACCCTTTAATATCCAGCAGAGCCCCCCGCTGTGCTTTGTCAGTCACTGGCAACATCCTAGTCTTCCAGTAAAAGTAATTCACACTTTTTTCACAACACTGTTGCTTTAATTACCACTGAACTCTGCTGATGCTCAGGCAGGCCTGGCAGGACCAAGGGAGGGTCAGAGCCACAAAAGAAGCAAATAGCTTTTTTCCCTCCTTACTTTATTATTAACAAACCATCTTTGATGGAAATGTTCTTAGTTCTGAGGCCTGGACTTAATTCTGGGTTCCATTGGCGTATTCATTATCAAAAGAGATGCACAAATACGAGAGAGCCAGAGAGCCAGAGAGGAGAGAGAGACAGACAGACAGACAGACAGAGATAGAGACAAAGACAGAGACAAAAAAAGACAGACAAAGACACAGAGAGGAGGAGAAATATTACCTATAATCCTAATTAGAAAATTTGAGAAAGAACAGAATTAGCTCTTCAAAACTGGCAACCAATGATTGTACTTCTCAAAAAGCTGTCATTTTCTGCAAATGAACATAAATTTCATATAGAACTGTATTGCTGGACAAATGTTAATTTGCTTATTTACTGTGGATTTTTTCTTCAGGATTAGTTAACACAATAAATCATGTACCAAAGGAAACCACAGAACAGCCCAAACCTACCAGTGCATAAAAGTGATACAAAGAGCCTTTGCTTTATTCATAATGTGACAGCAATATGATAGGTATAACATCTTATATGTTATAAGGGACCTTTCATCCCACATCACAAAATATTTCTCCAATAAAACTATCCCTGTGAAACCAGCTCTTTCAGCCTCCTCCACATAGAATATGAGGGTCTCTATCAGTAATGTCATACATACTTTTAGGGAAGAAATAAATAGGTCTGTGACCTTAAGTAAATGGCTTAAAAGACTGCTAAGCTTTTTTATGGCCTAAAATGCTATGTTTGAAACATTATAATTTAAAGCTACACTGCAGGCTTATCTATGTATCATCAAGTAATCATGCTACTATTATTTATCATTTATCATTTACTGATTCATGATTTGGTTTGTCACCACTATGCAGGGTTTAAATGGAAAATGTGGTGCTATAGTAAATTAATGAATATAGGTGAAATAATCATCAGTTCCTATTGCATTTCAAATTGACACGTATTCTAAGTCTTCATGGTTTGGTCCCAACCTTTTTTTTTATAGCGATCTTTTCTCTTGTCTATGTAAACCTGATTGCTCATTGGTTCCAAATCTGACTGATCATCAGAATTTCCTGGGGGAGTGCGTTTAATATACTGGAACATCTTAGAAGTGGGTAGAGTCACGATAAAGGGGTTCTTGGAGTTTCAGAGAATGTGTTAGGTTGGGACAATTCCTTGAATCAAACTTTTCTGCTTATTTCCTTACTTTCGATGCCTGTCACCCTAGCATCTTCTATAGACACCTTACTAAACTTTGAAGTCCTAGTTCTGGTAGCACATGCGCCATACAGCATTTGTGGATTTCTTCAGCTAGTAGTAGTCTCTGCCTTCTTGAAACCTGGACAGCACTAAATACCTTCCTCAAGACTTCAGCCTCCACATTTTTCTCTTTATCTTTTCTCATATATTTATCATATTAAAAATATAAGCTTTTTTTCATTCAAGGTGTAGGTTATACCATTCTCCTTTGAATTCACATTGTATAAAAAGATGCATTCTAACTGCCTGTGGAATAAATGACTGCCCAAATTAAATTTTATGTAAGACTGCAAACGAAGTTTAAATGACTGACTCCTGTTTATGTATTCATTTATGTGACACAAACACTGTGTAGCAGACTGATTTGTTCTAAGGTGGCTGAACCAATTAATATATATTTCAACCCACATGCTTTTCTTAAAATGTTGACAATATGTTGAGAGTTCTCCACCAAGGGATGGGGGTCTGTGTTCTCTCACCTTAAACCTGAGTGAATCTTTTAACCATTTCAACTAAAAATAATGTGATGGAAGTGACGCTTTGTGACTTCTGGAACTAAGTCACGAAATGATGATACAGTTTCTTCCTGGATTTCTCTCTTGGGAGATAGACCTCAAGAGCCCAGAACTGACATGTAAAGAGTCTGGCTGTCCTGGAGCCTCCGTGCTGAAGGGACCACATGAAAAGACTATGTAGTGATTCAAGGGAGCCCCAATGTTTTCAGTCCCTAGTAATTTTGTTGGGATCGCAATCATCATAGAGCTGAAAGAAGCCATCCTTACTCTGTCTTAATTTCTGATTTACAGAACCCATGAGCATGACATATGGCCATTTTATGCCACTACATTTTGGAGTAATTTGTTACTCCACCTAATTTTAGGCACTAGGGATCCAAAATGAGCAACGTAAACTGTATCTCTGTTCTGATGAAGCTTGTATTCTCCAATAAGAAACCAAAACGAATATACAAACAAGATAAAAAACGATTTCATCTCTTTTTTTTTAACTGTGCTAGTTTTTTTAAAACAACTTTGTTGAGGCATACTTGACATACCATAAACTACACATGCGTAAAGTGTAAATTTTGATATCTATAGATATTTATATCTATATTTATAGATATAGATATATTCCTATGAAACCGTAGGCAAGATAATGAACATTTCTATCACCCCCAAGTTTTGTTGTATCCCTTTGTAATCCTTCTTTCTCACACTTGGGCAACCACTGATCTACTTTAGATTCATTCGCATTCTCTAGAACTTTATACAAATCAAAATCATACAGTATAGTATGTTCTTTTTGCCTAGTTTCTTTTACTCAGTATAATTGTTCTGAGGTTTATCTGCTGCATATATTGAGAGCTATTCCTTTTTATTACTGAGTACTATTCCATTGTATAGATATACTACATTTCATTTACCCATTTTTGTTGTTTCCAGTTTTTAGCTGTTACAAATATAGCTCTTACTATAAACATTATATGCAAGTCTTTGTTTGGACATACACTTTTATTTTTCTCGAGTAAATACCTGGAAGTAGAATGATTTTCCATCTCCATGAAATCCCAAGAACTCTCTCAAGGAAGCAATATGAGGCAATCTTAGGGCTCATCTTACTTGTTTCCCATCTCTGATATATTACTCACTTTAGTTGCTTAATGTCTAATGCCTTGGACATTGGAAATTATTATAATGTTTTCTTTATTTTTAGTTGTTTTAGGTGGGAGGGAAAATATGGTCCTTGTTACCTCACCTTGGTACTGTCTCCTTCTTCAAATTCCTTCTACGTTAAGAACTTAAGAGGCAGAAGAATATTTGCCTCTTTTTTGTGTCTCCCAGAAATTTGCTTTACAAATGCAGTTGGGCATTTGTGTCATGAAGTAGAAGGTCCCTGGAGTCTATCATAATGTCTACATTATTCTGGTTTTGACGCAGTGTTCTGCCCCTTAGTAGCTCTGTGACTTTGGACAAGTTACTAAACCTCTCTAAACCTTAATGTTTTCATCTTTACAATAATGTCAATAATAACAATGACAGGACCAAAAATGATAAAGATAAGAATAAACATAACCATTTCACAAGAGTGGTATTAGGTTAGAAAAGAACCCATGAAAAATACCAAGCACAATTAGAGGCTCTCAATAAATACTACTGATTATTATTGATATAATGTGAGGAACAGCTCTGAGAGCAGTAAGAAATTGTGTCAAACCCTTGGATAAAAGGAACATGGTAAGTAGCTGTAATACCATTGTATGAAATACTTAGTAATAAAGGTGTTTCCTCATACACTCTGAATAAAGGCTCTGGGTTTCACTCCCTTTTCCAAATCCCATCTCTAGAGAATTCACATACTGCAAACTTTACACACAAAAGCTTCGAGAAATTCAGTCAAATCATGTTAGGGATCTGGGAAAAGAACTTAAAGTTCAGTCAACGGAAACGATCCTCTCCAGGAAACTTATCCTGTCCACTAAGGCTAAAGGAGGGTATATGTGATGTGGAGCCTAAGGCTGTGGCGCATTTGCAGAAGGAAGCTCTTCATTTTGAACTGAATGAGAGTTTTCTGATTGAGCAAACTCTATAGCCAGATGAGTGGACTAAAATAGAGAACTAGCTTCTTAGGTTCAATTTGCTGGTGAATTCTACTTTTAATTAGCACAGTATTGAATAACTAGTTAAACTCTGCATGTGTGTGTATGAGTATGTGTGTGTGTGTGTGTGTGTGTGTGTGTGTATGTGTGTGTGTGTGTGTTGGCAATGGAGAAATTAAACAGAGCCTCAAAAAAATTTTTTTTTAATTTAGTGGCAATTTAAATCTTCATCTATGAGCTGGTAGGTTGACAATATAGCTTGCATGAGAGTTTGAAAGATCTTTAGCTGCTGGAAAATTTAAAAGATTAACTTTAAAAACTGCAACTACTTTTTAAAGACTCTTAGTGAAAACCCGCCTTGCCTAATACAGGACCGCCACGTGCTCTGGTATGAATGTGCAATGCTGTGGGCCTAGTGAAGCACTGAAGAGGAACTTAGGTGCCAAAACAGGGTATATGGGTTGTAGGAAGGCATTTTTATACTACTATGTGCAATACTGTTTTTAGACCCAGGCAAGAGTTGCCACTGCCTTGAGTCCTGTATTTTGCTTGGCCCATTTTGTTCCTTCTCAGGCCCTTTTTGGTCTTCCTGAAGGAGTCAAGTGTCCAAACTACCAAGGGACTTTCCCAACCAGATCTGGAACACCTGCCCCATTTAAGCCATGCTCTGGATTTACTAGTCTCCCAAATTCCTGCCTAATGTTCACAAACCCACTTCCAAGGTTTGTGCAGGCCTCTTCTTTTGGTGTCTCCCCTTTAGCGTGGACCTTACCGAGGGCCTCCACATACCTGAGAGCTGAATGCAGAGTATGAAAATGTAGGGAGATGTGTCTACACCCATGTAAGAGCCCCTCAAGGGCAGAGAAGGGAACAGGAGGTTGGTCAGGGACTGGGGTAAGATTTTCCCTCTTTTGCCACTTCTTACATAGAACTCCCAAGGAGCCCAGAAATTATGAATTAACACCTGGACTTCTCAGTTGTTATAACAGTATATTAATCAAGATAAGATAATATAATATTTTATTCAATAGCTTGATATGTAATGTTGAGATATTTTTACATGTAGTATTTGGGCTTCCCTTTGCATCCTTTTTCCAGGCCCTTCAAATGTTAAGGGGTAATCCTTTGTGATTTTATCCCAAATAGGTTTTTCTTTCTCTCTCTTGCTTATCTCCTTTATGTATAATGGAATGATAAAACAGAGTCAGAAGGACAAAACACTGATGAATTAGCCAAATTACTTTGTCCTGAGGTGTCTACTTTATGATCTTCTGTGTAATTACTACTTCTGCAGCCTTCACAGACATTGTAATAAAACACTTTCTTTTTTTAGCATCTTTGGAGGAGAAATCAGCAGTATGGTCTTTAAGTCCTAGGTCCCTGGATCCCCAGTCAGCCTTAGTGTCTCCCTCATCCTCTTCACAAGCTGTTGGAAATTCTCCAGCTGGTGCATGGGTGGCAGTTTTGATTTGCTCCTCAGAGACATCATGTGGCCTTACTTTCTCTCACATTTCCCTCATCCTTTATCAATCTCTATGTGCTCTTGTTACATTTGATGTTATACCCACCGCTCACTTCTGGTGAGACAGGGGGCGTTCCTCCTCAGAAACGGTGACTTCCTTATTTTCTACCTTGTGAATTCTTACACCATTTTCAAGTTGCAGCTCAAGATTTCTCTCTTCTTAGGGGATATGTAATAGGAAGGAAATAGGTTTAGAGTCATAGAGAACTGGATTTCGAGTCAATGCTTCGTTACTTACTATGTCACCTCACATAGATCACTCAACCTTTCAGAACCTCAGTAACAGGTATATGAGGACCAGTTCCACATGTCCGTTGGGATGATTAAGTGATGTAATTGATGTAAAGCACCTGGTCTGTTTTTGGATCATTTCTTATGTTGACTCCTCGATCAACATAAGCACGTCTTCCTATATGTGTCCATAATTCCTATAACAAACCCCAGATAGCCAGAACAGTGACATAAAGACACCAGGCCATAAAAATATGTAATGCATTTGAGGAAGGGTTATCAGTTTTTAGTAGCCGGATTTTAGGATACATTCAGAAAATGTGCTGGAGAGATTGACTGGAACCACATTGGTATAGGCATTTTAGATTAAATGAAGAAATTTGACCTACTGAGATTTCTTAGAATTCCTGGCATGGATATGGAAGCTTCCTATCTTCTTTAGATAAAACATAATTAAACTTCTTAAAACAGCTTGACTTATACATGATGATGACATGTTGCCAAGAAAAGCTTTGGAACCTCATTGCCAACAATCATGCAACAACATAGTTATCAAAACCACATCAATGATAACTTCTAAATAAATTAGCTATGTCAAACATGATATTATACTTGGATCAAGTGAGACCATGATATTCTCAATTCTCATTTTTCCCAAACCTAGACACACTGTTTCATAAGAATTTTTCTTAGTGCTTGTGTTTCAAAATGAAATTTCTACCAATTTGGGATACGGATGATTTAACCACATACCAACTTGGAGCTTCTCCAGCGTGCATGTGCTCTTTCTGAAAAGGAAGAAGGCAAACTGCCAGTCAAAGACTAGTTGCAGGTTGCAGGCAGAGACCAGATTGGTAATCATTGCTGGCATTGTGCCCAGCACAGTGTCCTCTATGCAGACTGGGTCCAGTCAGGCCTTCTGTAGTCCAACTAAGAGGCCTCCCTTGAAGACATGACATTTGCTCAACCTAGAGCTGGAAGGAAGGCAGTAGTATGGACAGTCTCCAATTAGCCAGAAGATTTTAATCTGCTTTGCAGAACTAATCGAATGGTTGTGCTTCCCCAGTGTTCACGTGAATTGCACCCTAGCTGGAGGTTAACGGACTAAACAATAGCAGCAGCAATTAAGTGGATGTAAATGAATGTGATAGGCTAATTCTCACAAGGAGAACATCAATGTGTCAGTGTCAATGCACTGGTGTCTAGAATAAAAGAGGAATTGACTGGGATGAAGAAGGGAATATGCAGCAATTTTCTGAGGACATATACGCTTCAACTTGACTAGTTGAGAAATTCTTTGCAGGAATAAAAATAAGTAACGACAACAGTTCTCGTCTGTATTTCTTCTTGTGGGAGGGTAAGAAAGAAAACACCACATTTTCACATAAACACATTCAATGTATTATACCTCATGGCGTACCTTAACTATGAAATAGATTGTCGGATACGGAATTGAGTAAACCACAAATCTACTTACAATAAGGAAGATAGTTTCATGACCTGGAAAGCTGAGAATTCAAAAGAGGACAAACTTCCCTGGCCTTTTTTATATTCAGAAGTGGGGACTGATTGACAGAAGAAGCAATCTGTAGAAGTTTATTGCTGCAAGGTTTCAGCACAGACTAGAAATACAGAAGTTGTGGAGCAATAGGAATACTTGAGGTTTTGCTTAAGTTCCATTCTTCAGTACTTTGATACTTTTGGGCAAATTCCACATCTGTAGGACGGGACGTGGGACTTGGAGGGAATGTGAAATCTGCAAAGATTTCTGTAAATTCTTTCCGAACAAAGCATCTGCAAACATTATGTGAGCTGTTTGAAAGAAAAGAGTTGTATGAATGCAATGTGTGTAGCCTGACTCCCTGCTTCCTGCTCCTCTGGGCATCCCAAAGCACCTTTGGAATGCACTGGGTGAAGGGAAGTTCTGTGTCCAGTCTTCTGGCAGGAGGTGAGCCACAATCTACCTTTCTTAATAAATCTTCAGAGGACATCCCTGGGTGTATTAGCTCCCTGGTCTTAGATGGACATATCATAGATGGCCCCAATTACTATCATAATGCATAGCCTGTCAGAAATCAAAGGATAGAGGAGGAGACTAGACCATATGTGTAAAAGAATAAAGACAATCACAATGCAATATATGGGATAAAAAGTCTTCTGTTGAAGAATAGTTTTTCAAAGTGCAACTGAAGCATTAGAGTAAACAAAGGGAAATTGATCAAGAGGAATAGATTGGTAGATTGAGAGAATACAAAAATCTGGAAAAGAAAGGTGGATACATATATTTATAGAGTCTTTTTTAGAACATGTTTGGAAGATTTTTAAGAAGCATAGTCAGAAAAATAAAAGTTTTCAGAGTAGATGAGGCCCAATGAAGACACAAGTGATTTATTACTATACAAATATGTTATATAAACAATGAAATTAGAATAAAGATATATGTGAATGAAGTGACTTTATAGTTTTTGTTCTTCACCTTCTGTTATTTTTTAAAATAATTTAATAGAAATCTCTAAGTCCTCATTCTGCCAGGATCAAACCTATGACTTTGTCTACTTATGTAAATAAACTTTATCGAGAAAAATTTCAACTTGAATAATTAAATACGAATCCAAATTTAGTTAAATTAGTTGCATAGCTGATTTAGATCAGTCTCCTTGCCCCAATTTTTTTGTAGACAAAGCCTCAAAGAAAAGTGAAAGCAATATTAATGACATCTTATTTAGTAGATTTAGATAGAAATATTACAAATTAGCAATTTCTTTCCAATAAACAAGCAATGAAATAATAATGATGAGTACCAAAAGTTGGGCTATTATGCCTCAATGATTTAAATGGAATCAGACATTTTTTGAGACACAAAATCTTTGAAGTTGTAATGCATCTGACCTGTATATTTACCTATGACTAGTATTACAACTACATAGGGGCTAGCGGGAGGAAAGAAAAGAGAATGTAATGTAAAAAGTTCAAGCAATTCTAAAAATTATTCACCAATACTGTAAAATACTAGAACCATTCTTATGAGCAGGAAATGTGAAAATAATGAAGCATGGGTAATAAGGCTGTGTAAAACAAACCGCATACATTTGAAAGGAAGGAAAAGATAGAGGCATAAATTTGATTCCATTGAGATAGATTACTGGTTTTATCTGTAAGTAGAAGGCAGTGCCTTAGACATACCTGGTATTATGCAACAAATGTGGAGTTTGAGAAAATATTAATCCACTTTGCTACTATTTACATGGGCATATTATCACAGAAAGAATACATTCATTCTCTCTATAAATTAGGTAAAAATGTATTTGTAATATGCTAAAGGTGAGGGAGGAGGCCTATTAGAACTAGAAAACTTTATGCACTTTCTTTTTAAGTCAGAGAACTACCAGCTCCAGTGATCAACTTGTATCAATGTTCCTGTTGAAATTATTTTTTTAAAGGGTGTGGTAGAAGATTTTAAATTAAATTTTGTTTTCTAATTCTTGATAAGCAATAAAGGACAGAGTGTCTAACATATAGCATGATGACTATAATTAAAATAAGTTATCAAATACTGAAAATATGCTAAGACAGTAGATTTTAGGTGCTCTAATCACACACATACGCAAATAATAGCTATGTGAGGAGGAGATATGTTACTTAGCTTGACTGTGGTCATCATTTCACCATATATATGTATATTCAATCATCATGCTGTATACCTTAAATATATACATTTTTGTTAAACAAAATCAGATAATAAAGGAAGGAACCTAGTCTCTCTTTGCTCTAATATACTGCTCTTAATTTCTGAATTTTAGAAACATCTCTAGGGAGTCTGTAGAGAATAGAAGGGAAGTTAAAGATATTTATTCTAATTTTATTGGAGGAAAAAAAGTGGTTCAATTACCTGAATTTATATAGTCATCATGGATGGAAACTCAAGAGTTGAAGTAAGTTTTCATAGCATCTAATTTGATTCTTTAAAAAAGTGTGAACACTCTCAGCTTTGGGGTAAAACAAAGTAAAACCTTTTGTGTGGTGGATCAAACTTACATAAACTGTTTCCCTTGTGTCAGGAATTGCTCTAGATAGTTAATGTGCATTATCCTATTTCATAATCATAATGTCAGCAATCTAAATATTATCATTCCCTGTTATAAATGAGCAAACTGTTCCTTATAGAGAGTAAGGGGCTCGTTAATGAACTCCCAGCCAGTGCACAGCTAGGCCAGATTTCCAACAGGTGAACTGCCCACTAAAAGACATTGTGAAGTCTGCAGTGGCGGTATTCATTCATGCTAGGACAGAAAGTATTACATTGAGTAATAATATTTTCAGGAAATTTCTGCTAATTTTAAGATTCATAAATACATACATGGCTTCTCTACAGCATTCTTGTCATTTGAAGTATTTTAGATATTAAGGAAAACAATTTTGTCATGGCTGAAAATGGACCAAATACTTGCATATATCTTTTGGGAGGGGCTCAAATTCCAATCCCTATGTTAACATAAAAAATATGAAGGAAAGAAGGGAGAGAGGGAGGGAGGGAAGGAAAGAGAGAAGGAGGAAGAGAGGGGGGACAAGGAGAAAGAAAGAAGAGAGAGAGAGAAAGTGGGGGAGGAAAAGAGGAAGGGAGGCAGGAAGGGAAAGAGAAAGAAAAAAGAGAAGAAAAGGGCCTAGGGTAAATCTGTGGCCATTACAGATGTTTCTTTAAAACTGTTTCTAAATATGAAAGGACATTGGTGCATTTTCCTAACAATTGTATAAGATATATACAGTCTACGTGTATTCAAGAGAAATGAACCAGAATTGACAACAGTATGTAGCTATCAGTGCCAAACACTATACATTCTTTGATCTTTATTAAAGATAATGTGACTAAACAAATTACTATAGATAAAATGATTAAAATGGATAGACTAGTCATTTTGAAAGCCATTCATTCCATGTGAGCCCATGTACTTGAAGGATTTATTGTGAATTTGAACTGTTTTACCCCAATTTCCATGCATGTCTTTCTATTGGGAGAATGGTAGCATATTCTTTATTTAGACTCTACAATGATAACAGAGTTAAATAATTTAGAGTACAAATTCCCACACATGGACTAGTCATGCTAGTCAGTGGACAGGTAGTCATGTATTCGCCATTACTGATCTATGGTATTAGCTTACCTGGAGACACCTTGGCCCCTTCAAGGATGCAAAGCACTCTCAGATTCTCATGATTCTATGTCAACTGCTATGTACTTTTACTGACTTCTCTGTGTGTGGTATGAGGGCAATGAGAAATGACAGGTTGCTTTTTTGCCTCAGTGTATAGAAATGACCAAATATAGTTTCCCAAGTGCCATTTCTCTAAGATTAACTTCTGACATATATATCATATTTTAACATACAAGTAGATATGCACAGGTGTGATAGGAAGCAAGCATTTGCTATATATCTCGTGTACATAGCAATACTCTTTCAGGGTGGAAAATGCAGAATTGAACTTACACAACATTCCATCTAGGTCCATAAACTCTATGGATGTGTACTAAACTGAAGAAAGAACTTCCTGAAGGATCAATAACATACTTCTAAGAAACATAAGTGACTTTTTAGTAGTCTGATATGGAATGAAAAATGCCCTCACAGTGTAATAACATACGAAAGTAAGAGACAGTGAATACAGTCCTCTCCAGCCTTGACCACCCCCTCATTGCACACCTCCCCGCCCCCCCAGCCCCATCTTTATTAGCTTTGTCCTGACAGTCTGACCTTACTGAGCTCTACCTAGTCCTGACAGCCACATGAAACCCGCAAACAAATAGGGAATTGGTGGAGCCTTTTCAGATTTAGGATCATGTTCAAGCTTATGAATCAGGTTTTTCTATGTGTGGACATGACAACTATGGAAAAACTGTAATTTAGGACATATTCTCTTTATCCTTTTATGTAGAATTTCACTTTAATGTGATGCAAATGACAGTAAGAAATACATTCAGTGAATGTTAAAGCCTTCCCATTAAAAATTCTGTATGCATTTTACATTCTAATTCATGTACAGTCAAAAACCCTGATAAAATCACAGCGCTGATTTGACTGCTGCACTTATCGTATTAATGAGGATACTTTATGCCTTTTGAAAATTGGGATATGGTCCATTATGTGATTGTAAATGATGTGATTGTATCACATACATTTGTTATTCAATCCCACCCCTCCCTCCAGTCAGCTTTGTATATAAGAAGATTCATTGGTGAGCCAGAACCGAGACTAGAAAACTGAACTGCAAATTAGGCTTTTCTTCTTTTGTCTTTATTTCCATTTATAGAAAAGAATATAATCAACATATGAGTAAATATGTGAGTATCTATATGTATTTTTTTCTTCTTCTTTTTTTAAATTTCCCTAAAAACCACAGGGAAAAGGTCACCAAGGAAGTCAAAATGAAAGAAAGAAGCAGATGGGCCCGCGGCTCCCTGAGGAATGCAGCGCTTGGCCGCACAGCCACTGCCTCTCCCTCCGCTTCTTGGCCCGTCCAGATTGACTAATGCATAGAGACCTTCCGTTCTCACCTCTTGCAACAAGTGAGAGGTTTGAGAACTGCTGTTGGCCAAGGATTCCTGGTTTTGAGTTGCATTTGCATTCCTAAAAATACCCGCTCCTCTATTTATTTATTTTTCTGCCTCACTCGCCTAATTAGTCATCATCTGCTCCCAGGAGCGCCCAGTCGGAGTGATCTATGAACACAGCTGCAGGAGCCCTTTGGCTTCTTTCTGCCCTTGTGCCTTCTGCTTCTGAATCCCTGGCATAGATGTCTACCTTGGAAAAGGTCAAAGAACTATTTTTTCCTCTCCTGTTCATCACTAGAGACACAAACACCTTGCTTGACATCAAGATCTTCAGAGTCTCCACAGAACAAATTAGAGCACAGCCCACAGAAATGGCTTCAGAACTCTCCGATTAAAACAAAGGCAGGGACCGCCGCCCCTTGGCTGAGTAGCTCTCCTAGCCTCGAAGGGCTACGCACTTAATCGCCTCTTTAATGATGGTCCCTAGTCTTATCCAGTATCTGAGAGAAGCCCACAAAAAGAGGTGCTTTCTGTCTGCCCAAGCCACAGCAATTGTCAGTTGTTGCCTGCACTTCCGTGTTTCTTAAACATTATCTTTGACTTGAGATTCCTGAGCACTTTCAGGCTGGATTTTTTTTTTTTCTTTATTTCTTCACAAAATTATCTTCTGTTTTTTGGAACCTGGAAGAAGTGACAATGCCCTTCACAATGGAACAAACTCAGGTGTGGAGTTCATAAGAGTTTGGAAATATAAATGCTCAAGTTCTTGATATCCACGTGGCAATCTCACATTTCTGACTCTTGTTGGTGTTCACCTTGGAACCTGATCTTTCGGCTTTGTCAAGCTCTGTATTTTCCCAGAGCTCGTTTGTTGTGGATGAAATTGCTTTAGTTATTTTATATATACATATATATATATATTTTTTTTAGGTCTGTCTCTGTCATGCTATAACATCAAACACATAGTACCATGTGTTCCCTCACCCTACCCCCATCCAAATGGAGAGATGCTATGCAGAATGATTTGCATAGGAGAATACAAAGATTATTGTAAATTTTATTTTTAAATGGCTTATGGGGAAATACAAGTTGCTTGACTAAGATATACCAAAAGATCACAAGGGGTCTTTCATGATGGGAGGTAGGTTTTTTACCTTATTTCAGATACAAGGCCAATAAGAACTCTATACATTCTTCTGGACAAAGCTTGCTACATCCTAATCTCTGTAAATCCACTCCGTTCTGTTCACCGCTCTCCTTATTAATCAGTTCTACAGAGCTGTACCCTGCTCGGTACTGTTACACACACTGCATTTTTATGCATTTGTTACTGAGTGGCCTTGTCTATATTTTTGCTTTATCTGGTATTGAATTACTCACAGCTTGGTCTGTAGAATAGGATACCATCACTGCCCACGTTTAGGCAACAGAACATTATGTCATCTTGCTTCATATTTTTACTTCTATCTCTTTTAGGAGGAAGCTCATTTGAGAAACCTTGGCTCTGCCTTGTGGGGGAAATCATTTGCCTTCTTTCATTCAGGCCGAAATTTGTCTCCTTACTCCCTTTGTTAATAAATAAAAAAAAAATAAAAAAAAAAGAGCTTTTTTTATATCTTCTCAGATCCTATTAGCTCAATTGCCTAATTGTAGTTTTAAGAAAGACCAAGTCATTTTCTTGCTCTTAATCATTGTTGGTCTATTTTATGGTTCCATAATGCCACATTGACAAGTATGCTTACTTTCTTTGGGAAGTGTTTTCTCCACTCTGATGTGCAGCATCACATATGTGGTCCATTTCTCTCCCATGCATAGGAATATGGTTAACAATCCCCCTGAAAAAGAACAGAGGGAAAGATATTAGGCCCGGCAATATCACCTACCACCTTGGATTCTATGTCTGAGGATAGGGCAGCCCAGCATACTTTATTCTATATGAATTTGCCCTGATTTTTTTTCCCTCTTGTCCTTTCTAGTGTCTTAATAGTTCCTTAGAATAAATTTTCCTACCGAAGATGGATCTCTCTTTTCTTTTTTGACAATGCTAAGTAAATCAGGGTATGGAATATTACCCATGCAACCCACTCTCTGAGAGGTATTGCTGGCTGAAGCCACGCTGTTTGTATGCCATTCTATACCCAGCTGTGGATAATAACAGAATTGATTTACCCGAGGAAAGACAAAGGAACCTCAGGACTGCTTTCTGCATTATTTTTGTTCTCAGGTTATTCTGCTCTGAATGGTAAGATCTCTCACTAGAATACTGGGTCACATTTAGCTTCCTTATGGCAAACCCCCTGTGGGGGAACTTCTGGCATTAGGCTGTGAGGTGTTACTGTTCTGTGCCTCTCTCTCTCTCTCTCTCTCTCTCTCTCTCTCTCTCTCGCGCGCGCGCGCGCTCTCTCTCTCTCTCTCTCTCTCTCTCTCTCTCTCGCTCTCTCTCTCTCTCTCTCTCTCTTTCTCTCCCCCCTCTCTCTATAGTGTCAAATTATAATATAGATACTTTTGTGTTTTCAAGTTCCCATGAATACCTCCTTCTTTTTCTAAATTATTCTATTAAGAAAGTAGATTTTAATCTGGAAACTAAAACTCATTTTTCAGATGCCCTGACAGGTGAGTTTAAAGATGACTATTCTTTAAAAATTGTAATATAGCCACAAATAAGTCAGCCTATGTAAATTACAAAGGCAGTACTGATAATAGTCTATAAATTGAGTGTTGAGTATATTTCATGCATGTTTCAGTTGCCTCATGTTTATTAATTAATGAAATCTTTACAGTAACTCCATTAGGTATGTATTATTATCCTTATTTTACAGATATAGAAACTGAGGCTATATTATGTTAGAGAGAGGTTATGTTACTAGTTCAAGCTATAGGTGCAGATCCAAGATTCAAACCAGGTGGCATTGGGTCCTAAGCCTTTGTTCTTATATACTGACTACACTTTCTACCTCATTGAGAGAAAAATCTATAACCTCTCATATCATAAGTATCATGTCAGCAAGATCTTTTACAATAATTTAAGCAAATTCTGGTGAAATTGTAATGATTTTATTTCTAATATCCTAATATCCTAACAACCTAGCATGTTATCTAAAATAACAGAAAATTCAGAGAAGTTATCAACATACAGTGATTTTTTTCCTTTTAAAAATATTCCAAGTCTGGTGTATTTGTTCTATGATTTCTTGTGTCATTACTTCTAATTTACATCCCTGTCTCACTCTTTTTACCATCTATTGATGATCACTTATGCGTTTATGAAGATGCAAGGGTGCACACCCATTGAGGGGTTCTCTGAACGTGCCAAGAGAGCACCAACGAAAACTCTGTTTTTGTCTGTGCTTAAAATGTGCACTGCCAGACATGTGTTCTAGGGCTGATCTTCACAATCAGGTGTTTGCAAAGAAAGATAGTGAATGTCTAAGGGTTCACATTTGGACCAACTTGCTGAGCATTGTTAACTTTGGGTCAGATTTTTTAGCTCACTGTCCCAGAGATGCCACAAATGTGCTTGAGAGTCCTGAATACACACAAAGAATGTATTGAATGTCCTGGAATTTAGAAAGTTCAAGGAATATTGGCTTTTATATTCCATATATTATCTATTGCTTGCTGAGGATAGCTTGCTTCTAGTTCATATAGAATTCAGAATAGTGAATGGACTGTTAATGTTGATCTTTCACAAGTATTACCCATTGGATTGCGTGAATAAGCATCAAATTAGTGGACAGAGTTTACAAATTAGTACAAGTTAGCATACATATTATAAAGCTTTTGGGGACCCCAAAATGACTTTTTAGATCTAGCTCTGGCTCCAAGTAAGTCTTCAGTATTGGATTAATACATCAGATCAAGAATAAGTGGAGCCCCCAAATCACACCATCCTATCAAAATAATTATCTTTAATTAATATAATTATTGATCATGTAGTAGAAGTCACTGTTTAGATGATATAAACCTTTTAGGATTTCATGGGAATGCTTTACAACTTAATTATGTTTCCCTGGGAGATTATAACATAATTCAATTTATTTTTCCCATGTGTTTCATCAATCATTATGTGAATAGAAGGAATATCAGAATCTCATTTCTATATCAATTCCTGAAGAATTTAGACCAGTCATTTCAGTAGTAGAGAGCTGATTAGAGAAGACAGGGTCCCTCCCACATGAGAATGATCTCCCACATCCCTGTAGTGCTGGTGCCACATTCTGTTGGTTTTGTTGTATGTGATGAGGCTAACTGCAAAAGCCTGTGATAGCCGTGTTCCTGCATTCATAGCAAACCACATTTAGGCTTATATAAGTTTCCATCTTAGATGTTTAAGAGCTGTGTTCTCCTCTTGGCTTTGGTTTCCTTATCCAAGGAAATTGGTGGTATCTAGGCTTTCTTCCATTTGTAAAGCTCAATGTTTTAGTGATTGCTTGTGATTTAGCTCTTCCAATGCCCACAGTGGTGCATTTCCAAGTTTAATATACTTATGAATCACTGGGAATCTTATCAAAATGCAGATTCTGATTCAGTAGCTCTAGGTGGGACCTGGGTTTCTACCTTTCTGATAAGCTCACAGATGATGCTGGAGCAACTGGTCTCCTAACCGCATATTTAGTGGCGAGGATATGAACGATGTACCGAGACAAGGAGGTGATGGTTAGCTCTTTGTCTTCCTGTGGCAACATATTCATTTGCTTCCCTCCCAGAGCTACAATTCCCGACTTTCTTCTGCGGGGCAACAAGCCTCCTCCTTCCTAGCTACAATAGTCAGAAAGAGAGCTTCAAAAAAAAAAAGAACAAGTGCATCCATATAGAGTACAAATCCCTTCTCCAAGAAAGAAACCACAGAGCTTATCAGGAAAGCTGTGTGCCTCTAATGTCAGCCATCCCCTGCTGAAATATGAAATAAATGAGGTGGAGTTTAATTTTAGGGTCTACAAATTTGTAATGTGTTCATCATTCCTGTTGCCATTTTACATGGCAGGCTGAGGTTGACAGACATGTTTTGTGAGGAGAGCTGCATTTGAGTTCTGGTTTAATGAAGCACTCACACCCTCTCATGTCCCGCCTCTAATCTCCACTAGTGGTGATGAGAAAGAGATGCCACTCCTATTAGAGGTTTTCACTACTGGAAACGTGCCTCTCTTTTGCTTTTCTGGGGGGCAGGCTCTGGGGAATTTTCCCAAACTGGACCTCTGAATGAGTTGCCAGCAGAGGGCGCACTGCCCCAGTGCCATGACCCAGAGCATTTTTCTCTTCATCCAGGGCTGACTTCTTCCCCTACTAGGCTGGATAGAGCTGCGGGAAGATGAGAAGTGGGCTCTCATGAAAAGAGGAAATGAAGACTATCTGAAGGGAGGAAATCAAATCAAATCATTTCAGATCTGAATCAATGACTTTTAAAATGAAGGGTCTATTTGGCTACTGTTAATGGGCAGCTTTCACAATTCTCAGCAATTTCAAGACCAACTTTCCTTTCTTAAAGCTTCTCCAAACCTTGCATTGTCCAGCATTTGTATCTTTCATTTAATGAGTTCTAAATAAGAATTATATAGAGAATTTTAGTAATTCTCACTGGACAGTTAATTAAGCAGTGAGAAGTCTTTAGAACTGTTACTCTTCTGCCTTTTTACAGACATGTGTTTCCACAGATTCCAAGGAAAGAGGTCACATTTACACATATATATAAAATGATATGTGGGTTAGTAATTTTTCTCAGTAACAAATGACCTCCCTAATGAGCTGAAATGGCAAAATAAAAAATCCACCTTTTTGTGGCCCACTTTCCCTGAACTGTACTCCTGTTTTCCTCCAACTTCTTTGCACAGGAAATGAATTCCCTCTACCTTTTAGGGAGCTTGAATATGTTGATCTCAAGTTTTCCAAATTTTCTGTTCCTCTGTAAATCATACAGACATGACCCAGCCCAGTCATTCATTACAAAATTCTTTTCTTTTCTTTTCTTTCTTTTTTTTAACAGCTTCTGTTTTTCCTCATTTTTGATCGATCCTACCACAAACTTCAGCTAGAGTGAGTGCAGACGACCATAACATTACTCTCACATAGAGGGTATTTTATTAAGTCCAGCAGTTAAAAATGTACAAAGTTCCTTGTAATAATCCATTCATTCTGTTCTCGCCTGATTCTTGGAGTAAGCCTGCACAATTATTCAAATCCCAGCTTTTAGCTACAGCATACACCTCGCCATGGGGCTATGCCTCTGTAATCTTGCTTTGGTCTTGCATGTCAAATGGAATTAACTCCCATAAGAAATGTGTGCGAAGACAACCCAAAGTGTCTAATCCTGCTGCTGTCTTAAATTTCTGAAACTCTGAGCTGTCATCTTTTTCTATTGCTTTGTTGAAGTTCTCACTTATGCTTCAGTCCATCCAAAGCTGAAGTTTAGGAAAATTTGCATTTTTATATATTTTTTCAGTTATGCTCTTCCTTGGCCTTTTCACATGTTCTCTTTGTAGAAGGATTTTTTTTTCTTCTTCCTTCAAATTCCAAGACCATTTTATACACAGTGGAATTTCAAGGAGAGGTGAATTCCTTTTTTTGGGGGGGGGGGAAGGGGAGTACACACGTTGAAACACAGACAATACTAGCTGAAGATTCACAAGCCAAAATTAAACAGATATGGGTGAGGAGGGTGTGTATGTGTGACAGAAAGAGAAAGAGAGAGAGAGACAGAGAGAGACCGAGACAGAGAGAGAATGTGTCTCTGAATATTTTATGAAAGAGAGAAGAAATAATGATATCATTATTACTATACCTTAACCAATCAACCTAGCTAATCACAAAAACTAATTCTGTCTCGATTGAATCTCAAAGTGCATCATCTCCCTCATGAATAAAATGCTTAGTGAAATGAGCTTGGTTAGTCTACTTGTAAGTTGTATTAAGAGTAGATTAACTTGATGACTAATTTGATACTCTTTCTTCTTCTCTAGGGGGCATACTGCTTAAAAATCTTGAATGCTGAGACGATTCTCTTCCTTCTTTACCATACTCTGAACTCTATTTACCCTCTCCTGCAAGTCCTAGACAGGAGGAATCTGGAAGATACTTCATATCGGGGACACAAAGCAAGCACTTAATATTTGTTGAATTCCTTTGAATGAGTAAGAACAGCTTATTCTATTCTTTGTGAGGGACTTATCCCATTGCCTCAATTTAAAAATTATATCATTCAATCTGGAAATAAAAGCTGCCCAGATTTTAGTAAACTTCCCCCATAGCCTGTGTGTTCAGTCTGATAATTACATGTGGTACATATTTTTAAATTGCCAGTTATTCAGCATTGTGGGTTTTTCGAGGTGTCTTGACTAAGTGAGGTGTGGAAGGGTAAAATTGTAACTTGGTTTGGTGGATATTTAATAAGTGGTAAACCGCAGCATTCTCCATTTGAAAGTTAATTAAGGCCACTAGCTGACCGGGCTTGTACAGAAAACATGTTCATGGTTTAGCCATGGAAACAGTCACAACAATGCTCAGCTAAAAATAATGGTCTTAAGAGGCATTTTCACTGATCATTCCTGAATGCTTTTTAATAAAGGGACTGTCACATTTTTGAGGAAATACCCACTAGTACCGGCCTTTTTTGAGACTTGAAAGTTTTACTTACACCTAGCTGGTGGAAATTAAAATGAAAGGTGATGTTAGCGGACAGCCATATGACCAAATTGTGTTTTTAATGCTATGTGCACAAATGTCTCTTATAAAATAATTATCCATTATGTGCTCTCGAATTTCTTTGCCTAGTTAATAATGGCCTTTAATATGTGAATGCGACCAGTTTTGGCACAAGTTAACTCTCTAGCATCAAATAGTTTATTTTATCCAAATTGTGTTTGAGTTTGTTAGAGAGCCCTCTTTTAGAGACAGACAATATAATATGAATTATGTTTCTGTGTGCTCATTGTTTCTTCATGATGAGAGTACTGTAATAAGATAGTATATTTTACTATATAATATATTACTTTGGCTATAGGATTGACAAATCACAGTAAATGTAAATGTCCTTTCAGGATCTGGATGGTCTTATCAAATATCTTAATACTGTTCTTAGGATCCAGCAATATTTGGTTTAGCTGAAATAGATGATAGCAATGTATTAGGCAGATGTGATGAAGGCGTAACCAACAAAAAGTGGTATCAAGAAGGCCAAGCGATTCTCAGGCTTCGTTAAGCTCTTGATTTCAAGTTGTTTTTAATGGAACTATAATAATTCTATGTGAAATCACTCTAGTAATGGACACACTGTAACCTTGGTCCATAAATCTTTCCATTTAATTTTAAACTATACTACTAGCATTGGAGTGTGTTAAGACCAGGTAATACATGAATTCTCTCATCTTCCCATTCATCTACATTTCATTGGGCCACTCCAGGCACATCTTGAGCAGAATTTTGAGCTCAAATGACACTTCATTCTTGGCAGGACTTGGTAGAGGAAAAACGGCACAATGGGACAAATAATCTTCTCAACTTCCAAGATCTATATCTCACGTCTTGCATATGGTATCACATAACAAAATACAGATTGTATGACAATCTGAGAGCCATAAAAATTCAGTTCTAGATTTAAAACATCTTCCTGTTATCCTGGCCATATCTGCATCAGAATATTCTAGACAAAATTGATTTGGAATTGTCATCCCTACAAATTCTTACTGTGGCTCTTTTTAGCTTAAGATGGGATGAGCAACGTCAGTCTCTGCCAGTATCAGTGGAGTTTTTCAGGCTCCATATTTTTCATTGGCTACTTCAAATGAATACCATTTTTACTGTTTCATTTCTCCTCCTTCCTACTCTCCTTTCCTTTTTGTTATTTGTTCTAATTTCATTTGAAATGCCCAGCTTCTGACTGTTATCAGGTGAGGAGACTCAGGAGACTTCCAGCCGGAGCAGGTCTCCTGAAAAGGATCTTTTGGACACAACGAATGAGCCTTTACTTATTATCTCAAGGGTAACCAAATCAGGAAAGAGCAAGACGGTGTAGCAGCTGTCCTTTCAAGCTGCAGCTAACTTGGTGAAACACCCTTGTCCCGAGGGTGTGAACAGACCGCCCCCTTGGCTCAAAGTCTTCCTGCTGTCCCTGGCTGCTGGCTCTCTAGGCCAATAGAAACAAGCATGACAAAACATGAAGAGAAAGTTTGAACAGAAAATCTTCTCTAGCTTTTGAAGGTGGACTGGATATGCAGACCATACAAAGGCTTTGGGCAAGGTTTCATTGGCCATGATCACATACATAACACCGTGTCTTCTGTCCATGAGGTGGGAATGTGTGGTCTGTTTCTCCCATGATTCCCTCAGTTTGAGAATGGCCTCAGTTTCCCTTTATACCAAATGATGATTGTTGAAGAATAATAAACATTGGACTTTGCAAAGAATCATCCGGGTTTGAATGCTAGCTTTATAACCTGAGAAAATTGCTCTCTCTAACCCTCAGTGTCTTCATCGATAAATGGGATAACAGTATTCCCTTTCTGATTGTGGTGATCAAGTATCAGAATGTTTACCAATGTAAAGTTTGGTGTGTAGAGCTAATGAAACCACAGGTGTGCATGTGCTTGAAAAATAAGGAAGCACTATAGAAATTTAAAGTGTTATCATTAATATTATTATCATCTTCAAAATATTAGGTCATTTTCTCCACAACAGAAAAGCGTGGTGATCCTTACCCCAAATTCATGCCTTGATCTACCACCTCTAGAGGTTCTTCTGCTCTCTTGAAAGGAAGAGATGGCTCATGTCTGCCCCTTCATGACTCAGAAATGTTGCAAAACAGCTTGGTTAGAGGTGACATAAGGCAGCATTCCCAGGGTTCTTTATGCTGCAGATATTACTGATAAGCAATTATCTTGGAAATTTAATGTTCGTGTATTGTAAGTTTCTAGGGAAGACTGAAAAAAAGTCAAAAGTTGGCGATAGCCTGTGATTCCGTTCTTGCAAGAGAGAAGTCTGATGAAGTGGGAAACTGACAGTTCTAACCTATCAGACCATCACCAGTGTCCAGCTATATGATTTTTTCAGAATGTGGAGACATTAATTTTTCTATAGTTAGTAGCCAGACAGATTTTTGGCCAATGCAAGAACTTCATCCTGTCACATAAGTCTGCTTAAGACTTGTGTGTATGAAGGGAGATAATGAGTCTTCTTAGGAAACAGAGGTAGCAGGATGGTAAATTCTATGGTGCAGGCATGTTTGCGCTCTTTTATCTCTAGCATTTAACCCAAGGACTGGCTTTGTTGAACACTGCATGATTAAAAATAATTGTGGGAGACTGTGACCATGCCATCTTTTTTTCGTTTTAATGTTACACTTCACTCCCTTAAACCTATTCAGAACCTATCACAGTGCCATATACAGAGTGAACACCCAACCCTTTGTGGTACCAAAAGAAATTTGCCAGAATGTTTGACATTTGCCTTTAAATAAAGTGGAAGTTCCTGAAAGTGTTGATGTCTAAGTGATGGGCAGAATAGAGTGGGACAGTTTCTGACAGCCTGTGGAGTAACCTTAACCCTTGAGCCTTTTTCCACCATAAGGGAAGGAGTGGCAGTGTTCTGAGGTCCAGATGTCAATCTGAATTACCTGGCATCCAGGAATTTCTCAGATGTTTTTGCAACACACATCACAAACCTATTTGTGTGGGGCAAAGGAGGAGTAAAGAAGCAGAAAGTAGAAGCTATTCAAACTCTACGAACCTCTGTGTCCTCATCTATAAAATGGGCTAGAGCTTTTTGAGTCCCAGAATTGTGAGAAATGAATGAGATAATGTAGGTTAAGCCTCAGCCAAAGGTGTCTGGCTCAGAGGAAGCTCTCAATAATCGGGAGCAACATTTATTAGGAGGAAGCACATAACTCTTGTCTTCGGAGAAGGGCCCTTTTCTCTCCTGGCCTCCTCCTGCGAGCCTTTGAGGCATTTCTGTAGTAATTGGCTACTAGGGTTTGGCATCTATCTGTAGAGAAATACATTTTTGTGAAAGGGCTCTAAGGTGGAGGTGTGAGGCGTTTATTAGTGATCTAAGGCAACATAAGTTGCCTCTGGTGTTTATTGACTGTTTCTAGCTAAAGGCACAGAAATGCATTGGCACTAAAGGGTGAGTTACTGTTGGTTGCTACTCTCTGGACCAGCAGGGACTTGGCGAGCTCTTGGAGGACAGAGTGTCTTGCATCAATCAACACTGACCCCTCTGGCTGAATATGTACAGGCATAAAGAGGCTCCTAAATTAGCCTCTGTTCTCCTTAGCTGGATGAATGGAAGACAAAATGCAATCCCTGGAGTGGGAAGGAATGTGTGTGTGGTGGAAGACTGAGCTATACTCAAAATTCAGGCTGACTCCTCCTGCCCAAAACAAGTCCAAAATGCCTTTATTCCCTATGGGCCTACTAAAATATATAATTTAATGCATTGGCTCCATGAGAGATGAGGAAGGAAATGGAAGATAAGGGAAGAGAATGTCAGAGACAGAGGAAATAATACTTGCTTGGTGAATGAATTAAAATGGAGCTGGAGCAGCTTGGGAGTAACTTCAACATTTTTCCGGAGTGTGTACTGATGAGATGGGCTAACACTCTGGGCAGAGGTGTAAGGTATGGTAATAACTGATGAAGCAATTTTCAATACACCTAGAAAAATCTCATGTGTTTTTAAAAATTTCATTGATGTACACCTGAAATTAATTATTGTATGTTAGCTATATTTTAATAAAAATCTTTTTAAAAAATTGTGACTATTAATTTACTCAAGAATGCCAAAGATCTGGCTAAACCCCATAAAAGCCAGAAATCATGCAAAAAAAAAAAAGTTGCCCTTCCAGGATATGGTGAGGGCACACTACAAATAATGCTCTTCTTTTTGAGAAATATTAGCATACATCCAGGGATTTTTCTGCTCCCTCCTCCCTACTTGTAATTTCTCCTTTGGTCAAAAAAGAGAAGAAAGAGAAGGACTCTCCAGGTGAACACACCTTTGTGCCTCTTCACATTTTCTAGGTCTTCTCTGTGGTCCAGCGGCTTTCATTTCAATGCCTATTTGAGAGCCATTAGTCCTCAAAAGGTCGGTGAGAAAATAGAAAATTTATGAATTCGACCTTTTGTGTTAAGAAGTTTCCTTTGCTTGCTTTCTATAAGGCATAAGACCAGTACATTTCTTCCTGTTCCAGATGAGTATGTGATAGAGCCACACCCAGGAGTATGGAGTCATCCCAGAGCCAACTGAGCCAGCAAGTATGGATGATGCAACACAGACCCAACCCTGCGTCTGCCAGAGTAACTCCAGAAGGCTTGGTACACATCTGTGCATGCACAAATAGGTCACCACCACACACACTTGAACTCTGAAGATCTATGAGAAATTTCCCTCTTTCTGATTACCAGACCTTCTCAGGATTATCTTCCTTGGTGGGGCACAGATTGTGAAACTTCGAGGCTTGTGGTGGCCTGCATACACTTGAGGATTCCCTTCTTCTTAATAATAACAATTAGCATTTATGTGGCACTTAGTAAGTGCCAGATGCTGTTGTACATACTTCACATATATTAATGCATTTTAAATCTCTCAAGAACCCTATGAAATAGGTCCTATTATAATCCACATTTATGGTGAGGACTTAAAAGCAAAGAGAGGTCAAGCAATTTCTCCGAGGCCTGTAGTACAGCTGGGATCTGATCCTGGCCTGTCTCCATCCACATTATATTCTCTTAACCATTAAAGTATATGCTTATTCTGCCTTGGACTTACACCGGGGAGGGTAGAAAGTGAAGACAGACCAATTGGCAAAAAATTATGTCACTTTAATCTGGGGAGAGGGCTTCTAAGGCAGTCCAAATCTGGAGAGCATTCTTAGAATTTCTCCTTCTTCTGGGACCTCTTGGTTCTTTCTGTCAAACAAACAAACAAATAAAAACCCAAACAAACTCTAGAAAGTCTCTAGATTTAGTTTTCCTAATTAGGATCCATTTCTAGGATAGCTCTTAACAATTCAGTTATAGGAGGTGGCCAATAGCTGCAAGGTACCTCTGGCTCTATTGAAGGAGGTCCTTGCTCTTAGCAGCAGTGAACAATATGGAAAAATGTCCACCTGAAGGAGTGTGCCATGTTGCTACAGGTGTGGGGTTAACTTTATAAAATTGTGAGCACTCACATGTGCCAAGTAGTGACTCCACTTGCTTTTCTTTGCAAATTCATTTAGGAAGGACTTTTGAAATTTATGTTATGCAATGTAGTTTGGCCTCTTGTGACTCCTCCCTCTTGTCCCACCTGTTCCTCCTCGTACCACTAATATCACCATGGATTTTTAAAGTCCTTCAAAATTTTCAAAGTGCTTTCATATGCATACTCCATTCTTAATATCAGGTCAGGGCAAAATTTTATTACATTTGGCCAAAGGCCTTTTTGAAACTTTAAGAGAAAAAAGGAGACACAACATGATTTTTGAAATAAAGAGATTAAAAAAGAACAGCATTAAAATTAGAAAGAATTTACAGGTGTGTGTATGTTTATGTGTATATATATATATATATATATAAAGATATATATTTTACATGTATATAAAATAGGACCAAATTCTTCACCCCCTCCCTTTTTTTACACAATTGGGGTTTATACAAAAATAACTAGAAGATATAAACAAAATATTTTAAAATAGCATTTATACATCTTTGATTTAAAGCTAATGCACACTCCTCATCAAAAAATTGGAAGATGTGAAAAATGAAAAATAAAAAAAATATAAACATCCATAATCTCATTATTTAGGGGAAAAAAACTATGATTATGTTTAGGGAACAATCCTCTAATCTTATGTTACACGTATACACACACACACACACACACACACACACACACACACACGCACGCACACAAAATAGAGTTGGAAATTTCTTCATGCTATGCTCAGATATGCAGAAAATAAATTCTGCCCTTTAATTTCTAAAACCTCTGATCTGGCCCATGTAATTCCACTTCACTGAATGGTGAAAACAACTTATTATCCATTAGCAATATTTCAGTCACTTCTAGTTTGTAAGTCTCCTTTCATTTTAACTTTCTATCTATTCGAAGCATAACACTTTATAGAATCTTCTCAAAATCTAAGTCTCTTTAGGAAACGCTCAGTCTTTCAGATTGTTCCCCTACCCCTACTTTTCTCTTCCTCGAAATGATGCCTCAGTGTCTGAAAGATAGGGCTATAGCTGATACACACTTAAACTTAGAATGAATTACAATAAGGCAAAAATGGCCGCTCTTCTGAGATGACCAAGTCAAAAAAACCTCCCTTCCTTCAGACCAACAAGGCCTGCACCAGGGCACATGATATGCCAAGAGAGGGTGACACCTTGGGCCAGATATTTGTGCACATCCTTCCCCACTCTAAGGCACATCTTTGCTGAGAGGAAAACAGAGGAAAGGGGTGCTTGGGTCCCTGTCCTGTCTCTGGTCCTACAGGTCTCTGTAGCCAAGTCTCTCCTCTGCCTAGCTGCTCTTTACTTCACAGATGTCAATAGCATGTTTGACTTGGGACCTGCTCTCCTATTGTTTGGTCAGTACTCTCAGAAAAACCCCAGATGCCACTGACTCATCTCAGCTTTTGCTGATGCTTTTCATTTCTGACATATAGTGTAACCAGCCTGGAAGGAGGTCCTCCCAGAGTGTCTGCTGAGGAGGTACCTGGTGTTTTAGCACAGGGGGCCATGCTACGCCCACTATGCTCAACTCAACCCTTCCGAGTCCTCTCTTTGGAGCACATAAGTATACTTCTGGCTTTTGCCCATGCCACATTGGAAGTAAGAACAGCTCATAGAATGTAAATTCTTTATCTTCCTCTTTCTACCCAGGTGGCACCACTGGGTTCCTTTTATGCGGCCATCCCCCGTTATGCATCTTATTGAGATCATTTCAATTTCTACTTGAATTAATGGAATTAATTTAACAGAAATTAATCCAACTGCTGTTAAATTAATGGAAGGTCAAAGGAAAAATGGAAGAGGTTTCAAAAAACTTTTGTAAAATTTTCAATATGTATTCTATGTCTTGTCCCAAATTCACACTTTTTCTTCATAAAGAGCTTGAGCCTCTATGGAAGTGTTGTACCTCGAGTACAGAAGAATTTTTAAGGAAATCATTTGTTTCAGTGATTTTGGCTTCTACTCAGTTCATATTTGTAACCTAGAACAACTTTTGCTGAAAATCAATAGCAAAATGTACAGAAACAATTTTAGCCGATGGCTTATACAGTTGAAAGTTTGCATTTCCGCTCAAATTCTCACTTATTAATTTTTTAAAAATAATAGTGCTCTTTGCAAGTGTTAGGGAGTTTGAACATTAAGCTTTTGAAATTTATGCAAAATGAAAGAGCAGCATCTTCAACATTGAACAGATAAGAGATTTTCTTCCAGATAATTAAAGGAACAAGAATTATGGAACTTTATAGCCATTTAATTACGTCATTAAGGTAAGGGTTGGCTAGCAAGGTTGGGGGGAGGCTGCAACGGGCCACCCCATAGACTAGGTCTGACCTTGTGTTTTTGAAAGATTATAACTAGATTGATACATTTGTTTAAAAGATGTTTAATAATTTAGATAAATTGACATCAATACATATTTTTCTAAAGGATTTTTATTATTTCTTGTTAGAAGTGCCAAACATGGGCTGATTGCCTCTGCATAGTAAAAGCTAAAAGAAAGTTTTCCTTCAGAGCAGTCAGCAGTGTGGTTAAAGTGTGCTTCTGGACACATGTGTCTGTTAACTTTCTCTCTCTCTCCAGCTCAGTATTCTCACTGTGTCAGAAAAGAAAAAAATAGCAACACTTTTGTAATACTAATTTTAGCTGGTATTTGTAGACTTATTTATTTAGTCCTATGTACCAAGGCCTTTATTTTCTCTCATTTAATCTCCACAACAAACCTGTGAGGTAGGTTTATTGTACTTGTTTTACAAATGATAGAAAGAGCCTCAGAGACATTAACTAACCTGTCCTAGGTCCTATAGCTAAAGAATAGGATTCTACCCAGGCATAAGAAGATAAGACCATCTTCTTATCTGCCCTGATGCGCTATTCCTCTTCCCTGCCTTACCCTACTCCATTTATTGGGAAGATCAAATACAACCATGTATGTAAAAATATAAGCTATTTCAACTAGGCAAATTCTTTTCAAGGTGTTTTCTCCCTCACTGTTTATTTTCAGTTACATTTTATTTCTTTGCGCTGTTGATGAAAGATACATAAAGGAAGACAATGGTAGGTTATAATTATTAAGGATGTTGATGATTATAAAACAATTTAAAAGAAAAGAGGATATAATCATGGCATTTGCCAATTTAAACCATTTATTGATTTGCTTTTGGTTTCTGTCAGAATAATAAAATTACTTATAGTATATGTATTAAAATTTGTAGTTGGAAGGGAATGATCTATGATTTTCTATGGTTCGTATCTCAGTTAATAAAGAAATGTGGCAGAGTTTCTATTAGTGTGTCCTTTGAAAGAAAAGTTGTCTGGGAGATTACATGTTCTCCTATTAAAATTATCTTCTTGAAAAAAAGACATACGTACATGAGAAACAAGTTCATTCTAGGGAATATTGAAATAAAATTTGCTATTAGAAAACTGACTCTGCGTAGTCCTCCAGGAGCGGGGCTGGGTGGAGTGCAGTTGAAGTAGAATGATAAAGAGAAAAGGGAAGATGAATATCATTAAGAGCTAACTTTTACATGTCATTGGCACAATTTAGTTCTGACAAATATGAGAGATATAAAAAATAGAAAGTAGACATTAAACAAACACTTTTGGTGTGTGCATTTACTTCACAAGTTTAATTAATTAAACATTTTCCATCTATCTTCAAAAATGCCCTCTAATAAGCCAGAAAACTTTTAAATTGACCACATAAACTCTTGAACCCTTGGCCTCGGGGCATCTTATCTTGTCTAATCAATCATCTCACACAAAAACATTTTTTTTTTTTTTGAGTTTCTGTGAAGTGCTCCAGACTCTGATGATCCTTTGTCCTGTCACACTCTCACTATGGCAGACCAAATTCTATTCGGTTTTTCTCTTTTATTACATACAATTTAGTTTTGTTTTTACATTCTAGACTTTTCTTTTCTTGCTTTCTAATTTCTTCTGACTCCACGTACCGTTCAACAAAAAATTTTTAAAGGCACTTTCAACAAGTGGACAACCTGCTTCAATCAGTAGATTTTGCTTCCCTGCCCCGCTCCTCACCCCCGCCCAGAATAATTGCTCTTTTGTGCTTCCTTGCCATTGCATCATTTTTCCTGAGAGTGCGGTTATGGTATGTACACCACACTCCAAGAAAGTCTTTTTTTCCCTTTTTCATTAGTACTAGAGTGTATATCTGATTATCCATGTAATTTCTTTGCAAAGATACACATATTTATTTCCTTATAGTGGGTATGAGCATAAACAAGAACAGGTTTAGGGAAATTTCTCTCACATTATTATCCACTTATTTATCTTTGCTCTTCCTCAGTATCATTTAGATGCCCTGCTTTTGTGTTCTCATGCCGTATTGTTCAACTGTAGACTAACTTTAAAGCAATATAACCAGATTATTTGTCTCCCTTCTCCAATGTCTAGACATCTTAGTAGCAAGAACTATATCTCACTCAATGTTATATCCCCAGGATTTAGCGATGTAGTACCTAGTAGGAGCTGGGTAACAATAGATGGAAACTAACCTGTTCACTGGAATTACTGCCTTAAATTAAGGGTGGGATGTTTGGGTTAAAGAAGAGGATTGCTAAGAAAGAACAAGAAAGTAAAATGGGTTGATTTGGAGAATGTAGAAGGATAACAAACAAGTTCTGCTAAGAACATTTGTAGAGTTCTTGCCTTTTCATCTGTGGAAAGAGAGGAGAGTACCACATTCTCCAAGATTAACCCCAAAGGCACAATAACCAAGGTCCTCCCAAGTTAGAGCTTTCAGCAGACTGAAGAATTAAGCAGAAGCCTTCATTATTTGCTGATGCCATTTAAATATCTTCTATAACTGAAGGAAAGTGGAGTATAAAACTTCTATGAGCTCTGAAAGTCAATTAATTTGAACATGCATGTATTGAAAGCCCACTTTTCGCTGGAGCTGCCGATACAGAAACAACTGGAACATTGTCTCATAATAATTGTCCTTTCTCAACCAATTAGCTATTCGTCACTACAGCTATCTGTATGTCAAGACATACATACCACCACTCAAGGAGATCTTTAATACTTTCTTGTGAAAAATTCCAATGGCTTCTTTTCCCATAGGTATTCCATTCTTCTCTGCCCACTGTGAATTTAGCCTTAAGTTTCCAGTAGATGATATAGGGTTCTGATAGATAATGTTAAATCGGTAATTTCTTACTATATATTTTTCATTTCTTTATTTAAAAATATTTATTGTGCAATTACTACTTGCTTAAAATGTTTCTGTTCCCTGAAGTACATAGGTGAACAAGATAGAAAATGTTCCATTTTCATAGAGCTTACATTCCCATGAGGGCAGACAATAAACAAACATGTAAACTGTATCAATCGGCAATTATCCTACTAATGCTGTGAAACAAACAACTCTCAATCTCCAAATTAAAACACGAAACATTCATTTGTCTCACTAGCAGTTCTGTGGGTCACGGGGAAGGTGACCGATCTTCACATGGTTCAGCTTATCTTGGCTCAAACTCTCAGTTGGGACCGGGTCTGTTTCCCTTGTCTCTGATTTTCCCCTGGACCATCAGTTATCCGGGGGCATGTTCTCCACATGGGGAATGATAGGTGTGCAAGAGGATGATCCGGATCATGCCAGAAAGTCTAAAACTCTGCTTTAGACATGTTTACTAACTTTTAATTAACCAAGACAATTCATATGCAAGCCCAACATGAATGGATCAAAGAAGTATTTTTTCGTTCATAGTGGGAAGAACTGCAAGTTATATGGAAAAAGAAGTGTGAAAGTATAACTTTATAATAAGAAGAGAATGAAGACTTGAAAATAACAATTCGATTTATCTCCCACAGTCTGCCCTCTTGGTCATGATTGTTCTGAATCCTTCTGCATATGGGATGTACTCACTGGCATTCCAAAAGTCCCACAAGATCTGACCTAATTATGGTATCAGGTTCAAAGTCCAGTATCTCATGATTCATGTCAAGTCTAGATGGAACTGCTCTTGATCTGGACATCTATGAACTGAAAGACACATTATCTACCCGTACACATCTCATATGCAATGTTGGAATAGGGACAGGATAAACAAACTGAACAGTTGTACTCAACAAGGAAAAAACTGAGAGAAATGAAGTCACTGATCTATAGCAATTTTGAAATTCTGCTGAGAAAATTTTGCCAGGTTTCCTCTGCAGAGAGGTTGGTATATGCTATGGATAAGCCCTGGTTCTGCACCTGTCAGTTGCTTACCAATTTCCTCTTTGCTGTGCTCGTGGAACTCCTTCCTTTCACATCTTTGGCTTTTCTGATGAGTGCTAGAGAATATGCCCTTCTTGGTAGCTGAGCAGATTTCTCAGCCTGCTTCCTGCCTATAAAATTTGGGGGGCCCAGAGATCTTTATATATCTCAAACAACATAGTCTTTGAAAATCTAGACTGGTGGCAATTTTTCCAATATAACTCTCTCAAAAACTTTGTAGCTTTTCTATGTACGATTTCCATCAGTTATATGTGCCAAATGCCTTACTCGTGATTCTTTTAGAGACACGCTTCTTTCTAGAGATAAGTGTAAGCATTTTGCATGTATTCTTTCTGGTGTCTTAATAAAGGGTGTGAAAGCCACTTTCCTGATTTTTACTTTATGGCAATGTCCTAATGGCTACACTTTTAATGTGTGTTTTTCGGTTCATAGATGTACAGATCAAGAGCAGTTCCATCTAGACTTGACATGAAATGGTTTGATTTTTCAAACTTAAAAGTCCCAGATTTACTATTTACTCTCATTTCTTTTCAATCTTGCTTGCAAATCCGTCAGTTTTTTTTGCCAAATTCATTTCTTTCTTGTAGTAATTTATCAAATGCAGGTAATAGCAACCAACTCATGCTATGAGCATTCGGCCTCAAAAACTTCTCAGCCCAACACTGTGAGTACACTTAGTGTATTTTTTGCCTTCCAGGTTATTACAGTCAATATTTTTATGTTATTCAATAATATAGGCTTTCATTTTTCCAGAGCTCCTTATTAGAGTTTTTTAGAGTTCTCTCTCTACTTATTATGTGATCCCAAACCAAATGACACATATTTAAGGGTTTTTTTTTTTTTTGACAAAAAAAGCCCATTTCTGGTATAATTTCTATGTTAATTAGCAATTGGCACAATTATGATGAAAGACAAGCCTCAAACCCAAACACAGATCTCAGGTGCTCAAACAACAAGTGTTTATTTTCTTGCTAATGGACCCATGTGTAGGCTGAAATAACACTACTTCAGGTCACATGGGACTTGGTGCTAGATCTCTGATTAGGTTAAGTTTTGTTCTAAGAATCTCTTCAGTCCTCTTCAAAAAGTAACTATTTAGGACATATTTTCTTACAGGGAAAGGTAGAAGCACCAGAATGCAAGGAAGACTCATAGCGTATTTAAAGTTTCTGTTTTTGTCACACCTGCCATCATTTAAGTAACCAGTACAAGTCAATGGCTACGCCTAGCATCAATGGGGCAAGGAAAATTTTCTACCCATAGCTTCTTGTCACATGGCATGTATATTATAGCAGAAAGTGACTCAAAAATTGAAAATTATTCAACTTGCACAATGCAAACAAGAAAATATCAACTAGTATAAATGCTGTGAAGAAAATAAAGTAGAATACTGCCTAGAAAATGCCTGGAAAGCTATTATGAATAGTTCCTTGGAGGTGCCATTTAAACTGAGGCTGAATGCCTTCCAGGTAGAGGGAACAGAGAGTGCAAAGCCCCCAAAGCAGGCTAAGCTCAGGGTGATGAAGGAACTGACCATACAGAAAGTGGTAGGAGATGAAATCAATGAAGTAGGCAGAGGCCAGATTATTTAGACCTCTATTGTTATCACCGTTAAATGCAATATCATATAACTGGACATTTCAGACGATTATTTGTCAAGTGCTGAAAAAAAACATTTTTGGTGAGTTCTACTGGTCATCCTGATAACCCATGAGTAGGGTAGCTGAATTCATCCAGTCTGGAAAGTTTTATTCAAATCAAGTTGCATAATCAAGTCAAAAGAATTTACCTTTTTACTGGTTCTTAATGGAAACACCAGAAAATATTAAGAATTCTTGACTAGAGAGGGAGCAGCTGAAATACTGAGGAGATGAAATGGTAGCCTCTGAAACTACTTGGCTTCTTAACAATTCCAGGTATTTCTTTCCTCCTGGGCTTCTTGGAGCTAAATGGAAATATAAAGGCATTGGAGCCTCCTTTCACCCTCTTAGTCTCACTCTTGGGAAAAACCTCTTATTCTTTTGATCCCGAGAGGGTTTTCTAGATCTAAAATAGCAACAGTTCTGATTGTTGGTGATGTCTTTTCCTGGGGAAGTCTTTGTGCTGGTGCTTTGGACAGAGAGGTGACTCCAGGTATAAACCCCAGAGGTATAGCCCACGCTCTTGAGAAGTTCGTGATAGATCGGGCTGTGGAATAAGTTTAAATGGAGACACATTCATGACCTCAGATCATGCGGTCACATGCAAAGTCAGTTACAAATATCTCCAATGTCACTAAATTGAGACACAAAGGTGCTAAACACTGAGGTACCCTAAATCATGAGGTCTTGAGCAATTTCTAGAAATGACCATTGTGAAAAACTTTATTAAAAATTGGCATTTAATTAGCCAGATTTTCTTTTACCCTCATCTTTTAGTAGACTTAAGGAAAATAGAGCCATTCTCCTTTCAAACACATGAAGAAAGTAAATGAAAACCAATGAGGTGGAAAAGCTGCCGCTCTCCCTGGGTCACAATAACACCTCTACAGGAGTGCCCTTGACTTCTATTAAGAATGACCAGCTAAACAGATGGAACACAGAGTTGTAAATTTGCATTGCAGTATCTTTTAGCAAGAAAGGGGCGGGCTGTGTCCAGATGAATCAGAATACGCTGGCTGGCGGAGCTCAGACACAGTGATGTGGTCTTTCAGAAGAAATAAATGCAACAGTGTTTAAGCACACCGACTTGTTTGTCAGAGGACTCCGAAACATTGGGCAGAGATCAACTGAGCATTGCCACCTGTCTCATAGGCTGCACCTCTTTTTTTCAGGTGGGACCCTGAGGTTATTAGCACTGAAGTAGCTCATCCTATGGTCAGCTCCTGTGCCACAAGATAGGACAGGAATCCTGGCAGGAGGAGGACTTGGGTCTTGGCTCCTAACCACCACCATTGGATGCCAGCTGCCAGCACTGCTCAAAGAAGCGAGGATGCCACCCAGACTGAAGCCCATGAGAGTGGTAGGTTAAAAACGTATAGGATGGTTCTGTCAAAGGCATTGCTTTGCTCTGGCCTGTGTGCTATTGTATGTTGGAACACATGCTGCTAGGAGACAAAGAGGACACACGTTTATTTTCAAGCATAGGACTTCAGAACCACTTGGGAAGAATATTCTTGATTGAGAACCAAAACATTCCATGATGCTTAACAAACCTGCAAATTGAAAAATCATCATCAGCCCATGCAGCCGGAGGCAGGAGAAAGACCTAGATCCTGAAAAAAAAATTTTTTTTCAAATATTCCTTAAAAGATATTTGTGCGCCTTTGCAAAATGACTGCTTTCTGAATCAAAGTCTCAAGCTGTTTTCATCTGAGAACATATGTTTTGCAGTTGAGACAATATCTCAGCCCGCCGCCACCCATGACAGACCCCGCCGCATTGCATAATGGACAGTCCCACGAAGAAGGCACCGCAGCTCAGTCAATGCCCCTGTAATAATATTTTAAAATAAATGATATGCATCATTAAATCACCGAGGATGACTAACTCAATTTTAGAAAACCCACAACTCCAGCAATCATAGTTACAGCTCTGATTTGAATATTTTCACTTTCACCTGAGCAGCCAGTGGGAGCTAGTCAAGCAGACTCGCATCCAGGCTATATACTCTCAGAGGAGCTGGAAGGAACCTGTGATTATGTAGTTACAGTAACGTCGGCTATATGCCTCCTGTCCGCCTGGGCTTTTTAGACTTCCTTCTTCCCTTCTTGCCTTCTTATTTACATATCACAGGCATCCTCTTTGTAAAGTTATTTTAAATAATTTATTAGATTGATCTTTTTAAAATTCTACCCTGGCTAAATGTCATAAGGAGGAAAAAAAGTCTTCTAAACTTATTTAAAGGTTTCTACCGGCGTAGGCCAGTTACCTGCTTCACTGCTGATATTCTAAAAATACCTCTATGTCCGTACTATTATCCATTCTTCACGTCCAATTGCTCTGTTATGGTAATAGTCAGAAGCACACCATGCAATAATTACTTACAGCCGACTGAAGAAAAGAATATTCAACTCCCCCACCGTTCCACTAGAAGGTCTTTATGCACTATTAACTCATTCCTGTTTATTAATACTCTACTGGTAATTCAGACTGCTGCCTCTTAGGTTTGTAATAGGAGGACTGTTAAATAGCAATTACTGACCATATGGGTTGGCGAATATTTGTTGGTTTTTTTTGGTGGGCTTTCCCCCAGCCCCTCCTTCCAACTTGTTTTTTAAGAAGCCATATTACAACATGGTAAAAGTAACATCACATCTGCATGAGATTAACAAGCTTGGCAGCATTGCTCTCTTAGAAAATGTGAATTTATTCCTGGATTATCATTGCTGGTTTAGGAATAAGAGATCATGGATGAACTAGGAACATGGGAAAGATTGTTCACATGTGGGAAGCCCCTTCTTTGGAAGATTTTTTGGGTTCTTATGTTCCCTCAGTCACTCTGTAGGCTCTCTCCTCTTACACCCTTTGAGAGTGCACTGACCCACCCTCAACCACCCTCAACTTCTGAAAAATTAACCTATTTATTGAGGAATTGCAATGTAATAATATTTCCCCTTAAGTTCCCCAAGCATTTGGAAGTGGTCACTTTAAAATTCAACATTTAGTAAATTTATCTTCCAAAGAGCAGGCATCTAAACCCTGGGAGGTGGCGAAAGGCTTCTCCTGGGAGAGGGATGGTGAGTAATGGGTTCAAGTGAGGCAGGCAGGTGGTAAATGATGATTATGGTAAAATAATGTGTGGTTCTCTCACAGGTAGTGAGCACTAAGTGAGTGGCAAGCTTTAAACACATTTAAATAGAGAAGTGTCTTTGAGATCAATAAGAGCTGAAGAGGTGATTTTCATTGGAAGATGATGAATTGAGATCCAGAACAGATAAGTCACTTGACCAGCAACTTCCACCGAAGCAGTGGCAGAGGCTGGGTGTCTGGGCTCTCTGAAATAGCCAGCTTTCGCTGCAAAGCAGCTGGGCTTTGGGCTTGTCTTTCGCTTTCTCCCTTTTCCCTTAAGGAGTCATTCTCTCTTTGTGTCCACATCCTTTCAACCTTTCAAAAAATAGGTCAAACCTCTGAAACCTCCAGTTTGCCCCAATCTCACCCTTTCCATGCTGCCAAGCAAATTTAATGTTTACCTTTGGCAGGTGGTCGTAGCTAATTTAGCACTCTTCCTTTGTTACCTGCTGGTATTGTGTGTAGAAGGTTTTTCTCTCAGATACACTCCATCCTTGAAGACAGGGACCATATCTTTTAAACTTTTCTTCTATTTATCTCTGCACCTAGTTGGGCAACGGACAGTCAATGGTGTTAAATGGAGTTTGGAAAAATTCAATGGAAATGTGTAAGAGAAAAAAAGACTTCAGTCCCTAAGTTTTCTTACTGTATGGAGATATAAGACTACAGTTTCTGGGTTAAGAATGGAAAAACAAAACAAAACAAAACCCACAAAAATAAATAAGAACAACAACAAAATGATAAATCTCAGCCCAAAAGCAGGACAGTAACAAGCTAGTGGATACATATAATCGATGTTCAATGAATTGAATTGAATCAAACTTGTTAAATCAGACCCTCATAAGATCCTGACCTTTTTCACAGTGGAACTAAGCAACATGGAAAATTGTAAGGAATTTATTTTATCTGTTACTTTCTGATTTGAACTAGAATTCCAAGTTGCTTATGGCATAGAGGGCCCTCCAGGGGAAGAAAGCTTTCTCCCAGAATTTCTCTTCTGGTGGGCTCCCACAACAACAATGACCGATCCCACGCAGGATCATATCTACCCGGTGTGATCTGATAGGCACCCTGAGGCCCAGACAATCTACGAAAGTCTCGTAGATTGAAGGACCTGGTAGGCACCTTAGAAAGTAGCTATTCCAGTGGATTTTCAAGGTAATTTTTTCTTTTACTATTGCTTTAAAAGCACAATTTGTTTATATTTTTTCTGATTAAGCTTATGCAGGCTACTGATGCAGATTAAAATAGAACAGGTCTGGTTGAAGTTAGGTTGGGAGGCATGGATGCCTAACTGATAACTCCACTGATAAAGCAACAGAGGCTTCTCTGGGAGATCCCAGTGTTCCTCAGAACACTATAGGAAAAGCATTTTGATACAAATGTATAGACCAAATACATAATCTCAAATCCACGTGGTTAGTTAACAGCAGAATTGTCCTTGGAATACAATCTTTTGGTTAATGAACCAAGTGTTTTTTAGGTTTTGTTTTTTTCCTGTACCACTTACCTGTATAGTGGATTAAGTCCTTGTCACCAGCAGGCTGCTGCTAATAGGTACATATGTGACATTGGAGGACCAGGCCATTGGGCTTCCTCTTAACAAAGAGCTAAGATATGTTTAAAGTCAGATGAGTCAAGGTGAGTTAGATGGCATGAGCGAAAGCTCTTGACTAAGGAGGGATGGCTACTTGAGATTTTAAATGACAAAGCAAATATGAGGTAAAGGTGGTTTGGCCACTCCCGTACTTTCATGATTGAAATCTCAGCACTGGCTTTGGCTCCACACGTTTGTCCCTTGTTTGCCTGGTCTCATGTTTACACCCATTTCAATTCTTCCTGAGTTGAGAGGAACTGCCACTGGACTTTTTTATGGTGCTGGAAATTATGCTTCTCCTACTCATGGCATAATATAAGTTATGCTATAACATTTTGTGGCATTTAAAAAAGTTGGCTGTTATGGGGGCTGTCCACATTGCAGATCGTCCTTTCATTCTTTCACTAATAGAGGCAGCAGGATGTAGAAAAGAACGTGGTGTGGGGACTCAAGGAATCTATATTCTAGAGCAGATCATTTCACCGATTAGCAGACCTATTATTTGACTTCTCTGAACCCTCATGTCCTCATCCGTAAAACAATGCCCTCTTGCCCAGATTTACTTCTGAAATACATTTGGTTTTACTGGGCCATAAAAACAAACAAACAAACAAAAAAACAAAAACAAAAATGACACTCTCTATATAGTAACTCTGAGTTAAATTACATTAAAACCAATGATTTATAGTCATATTGTGAATAAAATGCTCATATATGCCAAGAATTTTAAATTAGGCTGCATGACAAAAACATTTATTTTTGATATCAGTGAAAACGCAAGATAAGTCAGTAAAGATGGTATTAAGCTTTGTAAATATCATCCAACTGTGACTCGGAACTGTGGAACTTTCCCCTTGGGTGAGAACATCTGGGCGGTCTGTTGGCTTCGTTTCAGGCATTCTCTAATTCAACACATACTTGCTTTGTTCCTTCCATATCTCGTTATGCAATTAATAAACACATATTAAGTCAATACCATTGATTTATTCAATAAATGTTATCCAATGTATCTTTAAAGAGGAATCTGTTACATATATAACATTGTTTTCATTGTTAATAATAATATCAATGAAAGGGTAAGTGTTTGACTGTGAAGAGCTAGTAATCTCATTCAGGAGGGAAAATGTATATGGTAAAAAGATAAATAACTTTATATGAGAGTAAATGCTTAGGGTCCAAGAGAAGAATAAAGGCTATAAGGGTTGGAAATGGGGGAGGATTATTTGGGTTAGAGTGAACAGGAAAGGCTCAGGAAGGGCTTCAGCGGTTCCTTGACACTTGATAATATTAGGACAGGTGAAGAGGATGAGAGAGGTCACTGTACGTGGAGGAACAGTATGTGCAAAAGTAGTAAATTAAATAAGATTAAGAGATGTATGAATTTAGTAAAGATTCAGGTCCACCTAGAGGGAAGAGCTTCCATTAGAGACTAGTAAGGGCAGTGATGGTGTAGAATCTTCCATTTTGGAGAGGTCTTGGAAGTCAGGCGACGAATTTTGGCCATTTTTTCACAGGCACAGAGGCTTTTTTTCTTTTTTTTAAGGGGTTTTGCTCAATGTAAATGTTTTATAAATGAAATCACAGAAGATTTCCAAAGACCAACACAAAAATTAAAAAGGATACTGCAGAAAAGCCACTTGGAGAGCACGTAAGAATGAGAGAGAGGTTAGAAAACGTGACAAAGGCAGCAGAGCTTGGAGGGACCATGACAAAGGCAGGGACCAGAATCAGCCTTCATTTCAGGGTTCAGTTTCTCTCTCTAGATTCTGTGAGCTAGAAAGTAGTGTAGGTTGCAAAGAAAATGTCTGGAGGAGGATACTGGAGAAAGAGAGAAGAATGAAAGGGAAGAAACAGGGAGACAGAGAATCAAACAAGAGTGAAGGATGACAGGAATAAGGAACACATGGTCAGTGAGGTATAAGACAAAAGATGTTGATCGAAATTTTTATGTGGTGGTTTTGGAGTTCAATTCACAAATTCAGGTATACAAGAAAATGTAACATGTAAATTATTCTCTTTCTATTTCAAGGCCCTGTTCTGCAGGAGGCAGAAATGTAATCTCAGTCTTTTCGATTTTCTTTATTAATCCCTGAGGATGTCTCTCATTTATGGGGCCTTTGATAGTACCAAGTTGATGGAGGTGACTACAGGGGATGGGACATCTGCCCTTAATTGGCATCTGTCCACTGGGCATGTGCCAGTCCTGCTGAGTCACCGATCTATACAGATCGTCACTGAGGCTCTCCCTCATTCTTACCTATCAGGCATTCAGAGCCTTCCAGAGCCTCTTCTGTGCTCTTCTCCTTCACTGGAGAATCATGGTTCTTGTGTGATGTTGAGATTGGGGAAGTTCATGAGCCCATCTGCCTAGAAGGACCATGCAGTGCCATCTTTATCTCCCTGAATGGGCTTTTCTTGCTTTCAGAAATTACAGAATTATCAGAGGCTTTTGTCCCCTTGCCCTCCC